>NW_027655911.1:0-439608 GCF_964235325.1 Thermobia domestica
GAAATTGTTCGTTCTGGTTGACAAACACCGTGCTCGTGGGCTTTCTCGGGATTCTCCCGTTTCCTCCCACTTTTTCATTCAACCATTTCATTCATCTGTCATCATCACCGTCTCCTTTAGCCTAACCGGCATAAGCGTGGGACGTAAGACTTAAAAAGAAAGAAATTGTTCGTTCCTATATGCCAGTACGTAGGCAAATGTAGGCGAGGGAGACATCATTATGCAGGAACAACATGGAAAAACAGATCTTCCGAATTCAGAATTATAGGCAGCATGTTTATCTGGTATGCAACTAATGACTCGTTTAAATAGTCGGATATGCAACAACATTTAGCTTTCATTGCGTCATTTAAAAATATCCACCTGTGTGTTATTCCATGGAGAATATCATAATGTTACTTTGTTATTTCCCTGTTCCTTGCCGTCCCAGTAAGGGTTTTCGGATTACTAATATCAACTATTGTGGCCATTCACCACACCTGCTAATGTAGGATATTATTATAACTAAATACCTTTTTCACAATGTGAGTAGTATTCTAGTGGAAGTAAGTCTACTTCAAAAACTGCATAATCTGTTATAGATTTTCCTCATTTAGTTTTTGTAGTAAATGTTGTTTAGTAGATGCCACTTCTCAACAGGAGAAATACAATTTCATTAGTATCAATAGGATAACGCGGTAGGAACTTGTGAAAACTAGATTTCAATGTCTATCATCTTTACATTTGTTATCACATCGTCTATCACAGTTTTCGACCATCCTGTTAGTGTTTTGTCTGTCATGGTCCATACCTCGTTAAACTTCACTATCAAATGATTCACACTGGGATGAGAAATTGGTCCCCAGTGATTGATTTCCACTGTAACGTTCGTGTTTGTGCTACCACTAACTATCAAGATGAGTACAAAATACTCCTCGAAGGTTAATGTGCCGTATTACATTCCCTGCAAATGGATCAAGATAAACTATCTATATGATGTGTAACTTTTGGAACACCCAGTATTATGATTATTTTTGTTATTATTTTATGATTGTATTATTTATTAATTCTTTGTGGACTTCCGTGGTTTATCTATGTTGTACAATCTTGTATTGTGTAAGTTTCACCTTATATAATGTAAGCTTGTATTAGTAGATAATATCTGCGGAAGCAGAGAGAATATCGTTCCATATTTTTGTTTGTATACGCATTGCGGCAGTTAGGAAACAAGAATTATTTATTTCCTGCGAAATTAGTTTTGGCACCGAAGTTTCTCGTAGCGGTGTATCTTGCATATGTCCTTGGAAACACATACAGATATTTGTATCTCGACTGTAGCAAGTTGTAGCACGTGATGTTCAAAATAGAAACTAATATTGTGATGCATCGTAAGTGTTTCAACAATGGAACAGAGCGAAATAATTCAGGTTCTGTTCGTGCTTAGGGAAAACTCAAACGAAAAATTTTAAAATGGGCTAAGCAGTTAGCGTACGCGCCTTTGACGTGGGAGACCCTGGTTCAAGTCTCTACGGTTTCTCATGTGGTTTGGATCCCACGTTAAGCTGTAGGTCCACAGCTCATATAGCCTCTTTGCTGAAAGGGACACTAAACTCAAAATCAAATTTTTGAGATGTTGGAAAAGGTTTATAGTGATAATTGCTGTATTTTTGAATGACACAAGAGGTTCTGGGATGAAAGGGAGCCTGTGGAGGTTGACGAGCATGTTTGTGAGAAAAACTCAAATAAATAATAAAGTTCGAGATATCATTTTGAATGGCCCAAATGAAAGTCACAGAATGATATAAAAGCTCGTGTGAGTGAATAAAGAAACTGATTGCCAAGTAATAACATACGGCTTAAAGGAATTGCAGCTTTTGCACGTTTCAAGCCCAATTCCTTAACAGAAGAGTATAAATTGGAAAGAGTACATCACTCTCAGGAATTGATGGTCGCTGCTGAAAGGGAGACAAATTTCCTCTGGTACATAATTGCAGAGAAAAAATCATGAGTTATTCAGTACGATCCGGAAATCAAGCTGTAAAATGCTGAGTGAAAGGGTTCTGATTCATCCCAATCCTACAAAACTTCCAGAATCAAATTAAAAGACAAGACACTGATTTTCTTTCTTTCTTTCTTTTTTTTCGACAGCAAAGTAATTATTCGTCGGGAACTCGTACGCAATGATCAAACTTATTAAGGCTTTTACGTGAAAATTCCTAAACGTCTATTGCGAAGAATCTCAAGCGTGAGACCTATATTGGAGTAATTTCCACTGAAGGCTACTAGATGGAGAAGCTCCAACTCACAACACAATGATTTTTCGTGAGGTTTTGGCCCAAAAAGTAGTTTGTGATTTACTTCATCCAACATACTTGTCAGACTTATTTCCCGTAATTACTTTCTTCGTCTAAATTAAAACCAGGACTGAAGAGTTACTCTTTTCACACCACTCATCCGAAAACAGTGACAAGGACCGTAAACACCATTAGAACCCAGCACTATCAGAAGTCATTCCATGACTTACTGAATCGTGCAAAGCTGTGTGTGGACAAAGGAAATTCCTATAATAAACGGAGATAGGTTCATACCGCTTGTTATTCATTTATTTTTTACAGACTCAGTCTCGCTTCCTGATTGCCGCATTGTGTATTCTCTTTTCAATTCTATACTGTGCTAATTCTCTGTGGACTTCTGTGGTTGCTTTCTACTGTATGCTCTTGTATTGTATAAATTTCCTTTTGTACGATAAGAGTGCGTACTATAAGAGAGTACCCGCAGTTGCAGAGAGAATATTATTGACTATTTAGGGTGTTCTAAAAGTCTCACATCATATAGAAATATAATACCACGAAAAAGACATACTTTGATGTCCATGCAACTCAGTCCCGATACACATGTGTTAAGATGTCCGGGCTTCTTCTTGGTGTAATTATGTGATCGTGATCTTCAAAATAGGACTGGACAGGATCTCCTCATAATATACGCTCACGTTGAAGGGCGCTAATCAACTGTTTCACAACAGCCAATCTATCTAAGGAAATTGTTCGTTGTAGTGTGCTAGTACGTAGACAAATGTAGGCGAGGGAGGCATCATTATGCAGGAACAGCATGGAAAAACAGATCTTCCAAATTCAGAATACGTCCTAATCTTGTATGCAACTATTGAGTCATTTTAAAAATAGTTGGATATGCAACTAAGCTTTCATTGCGTCATTTAAAAACATCCTTCTATATGTTATTCTATAGACCATATCATAATGTTGCGTCGTTATTTCCATGTTCCTTGCCGTCCTAGTAAGGATTTTGGAATTACTAATATCAACTATTGTGGCCATTCACCACACCTGCTAATGTAGGATATTATTATAACTAAATACCTTTTTCACAATGTGAGTAGTGTTCTAGTGGAAGAAAGTCTACTTCAAAAACTGCATAATCTGGTATAGATTTCCTCATTTAGTTTTTGTAGTAAATGTTGTTTAGTAGATGCCACTTCTCAACAGGAGAAATACAATTTCATTAGTATCAATAGGATAACGCGGTAGGAACTTGTGAAAACTAGATTTCAATGTCTATCATCTTTACATTTGTTATCACATCGTCTATCACAGTTTTCGATCATATTGTTAGTATCTAGTACGCCATGGTGCATATCTCGTTAAACTTCACTATCAAATAATTCACACTGGGATGAGAAATTGCTCCCCAGTGATTGATTTCCATTGTTAGGTTCGTGTTTGTGCTACCACTAACTAGCAAGATTAGTTCAATATACTCCTCGATGGTTAATGTGCCGTATTACATTCCCTGCAAATGGATCAAGATAAACTATCTATATGATGTGTAACTTTTGGAACACCCAGTATTATGATTATTTTTGTTATTATTTTATGATTGTATTATTTATTAATTCTCTGTGGACTTCCGTGGTTTATCTACGTTGTACAATCTTGTATTGTATAATATAAGTTTGTATTGGTAGATTTTATCCGCGGAAGCAGAGAGAATATCATTGCATTTTTATAAACTGTTTTTATATTGTTTCTTTATGATTTGATACTGTTAATTCTCTGTGGACTTCCATCGTTGCTTTTCGCTGTATACTCTTGTATCGTATAAATTCCCCTTTGGCTTAGCGGTTAGCGTACGCGCCTTTGGCGTGAGAGACCTGAGTTCGATTCCCGACAGACTCATGTGGTTCGGATTTCACGTTAATCAGTAGGTCCTGGCTCCTATAGCCTCGCTGGGGAAATTGACGCTAAACTCAAAAGCAACTCAACTCAAGTTCCACCTTGCACGATAGAAGTGTGTACTGACGAAAGCTATCGGTGGATGCAGAGAGAATATCATTTTATTTTTTATTAATTGTTGCACATATTGCGTCTGTCTCTGATGTACATTCTTGTATCCTGATAATGACCGTTCAAAAACTTTCTAGATATATGGAGTCTGAATTCTGAAGAATAAAAAGAATGACAGAACTAAATTAGATTCCTAGCGCAATAGGCCTTGGAAGGCCAGTGACTACCAGCCGGCGGGTGGCACTCATGCCTGTGAGACGATGTGTGGTCAACACATCGACACATCGGCTCCGCTCGCCGTTAGTGCTGAATTTGTACACCGGAGTTCGTGCTTTCTTTCTTTCAAGTAGCTCCTCAGTTGTCCTCACGGTCCTGAGTAGACGGTCCGCAATGTCAACCCTACTTGGTTAGTACAGAGCTCCTTCGTGGCTAAGCGGTTAGCGTACGCACCATTGGCATGGGAGATCCGGGTTTGATTCCCGGTGAGAGTTCGTGGTTCGGATTCCACGTTAATCAGTATGTCCCATCTCATTGTTGCTGAAAGGGGCGTTAAACTCAAAATGAACTTAACTCAGTTACTTGGTTGGTACAAATAGTCACCCATCTTTCCTCTGACCAAAATCGGCACTTCTTGGCTTCTCTGATCTCATGAAAAGCGATATTCCAGTGCAACTAGAACGTTGGGAAATTAAAGTAATAATAAGAAGATAAACTCTGGAGGAAAACTAAATGTGCCTCCTGTTAACATTTGTTGTCACATAGTACAATCCGCTTTTTTGTCCACATTAAGTATATAAATTGGACGTAATGTGTTGTTATTATTCTGCTATACTTCATAAGCGTGGAGAGAGAAAAAAACTTACTCTGTGCCAGTTAATAATAGACAGTGTTCAAAAGAAAGTAAAACACATACCGAAGTTAACTCTTGACGAAAAAATGAGTCTGGAGCTCCTTAAGAAGTACCAATAGTGATTCATTGTCGCACTAATAATACCCATTCTACAAGAGCTTTCATGCATTTTAGACAATGATCGTATTATTGTCAAGAATATCCCTGAGCGACCCTCGTGTTATTTTGGGCAATACTCGCAAGTTTGTACTTACAGAGACTATTCGCAGGTGCGGAGATAGAATTTGATCTCAATTCCTGTCCTGTTCTCAATAAAAGTCTGTCCCTAAACATTATTAAGAATTTCTAACCATTAGTTGTTGCTTCAAGCTATGAGTTATAACTGACATTGTTTTTCACAATTTTAATTGACGAATATTTTCATTGTCTATATATACTGTGCTGAAATGCCGAAAGTCATGAAATAGGGGTAGGTAACTAGTTGACTTCTCGGGAACATCACGGAAAACCGTTTTAGTGCTGTCAGTTGGAATTTTATTAGTGCAGTAAACGGGAATTATTGGCGTTTGAGAGAGAAATGGCAGTCGTGCTAGACAAATGGGAGATTCGACTTCGAAAGTCGTTCGGACATTGAACTTTTCTCGCTCCGCACTGTTAAGATTAGACCGTTACTCATTAGAGGCATTAGGACCCATCAGGGACTACACAGTGATCGCCCAGGTGTGCTGAATGACTGCGACCGCTGACGTCATAGCGGACTCGTCTGAACCACCAAACAAGCAACTGTGCGTGAACTGACAGCACCAATCAATGCAGGATGTCCCAGTAACGTATCTCAGAGGTCAGTGCAGCGCAATTTGGTCTATATAGGGAATCGCGGCCAAAGATTAATACGAGTGATGCTACTAACAGCTGATCACCAGCAGTGGCAACTCATGTGAGCTCGGGAACTTGCACATTGGACCTCATAATGTTTAGAGTGGTAAGATTAGTCACGTTTCAAGCTGGTACACACGGATGGGATCCTCTGGTTCGCTTAAACTGACATCTGCTTGCTGAACAACTCCAGCTCTTTGTGGACTTCGCGTACCATGCTAAAAATTGTGTTTTCTAGGATGACAATGCACCATGTTCCCGAGTAGCAATAATACGCGACTGGTTTGAGAAACATTCTGGCCATTTCCAACGCATGATTTGTCTCTCTAGATCTTTGGAGGTGAACCCTATCGAGCACATGTAAAGCATCATCGAACGCACAGAATCTTGTACCTGCAAACACCACCGAATTGTGAATAGCAATTGAGGTTGCATGGTTGCACATCTCTCCAGTGGACTATCAGCGACTTGCAGTGGTGCTATTCAACCGGTTCGCACCGGTTCGTTGGAACCGGTTGTTAAAATATTTCGAGTTCGCAGAACCGTTTGTTACACTGTCACGAAGTCACACACACATACACAGACAGCTGGAACGGAAAGCTTGTTGAATACAAATTTTTCACAGCCAAAACAAATGACCTATCTAAAGAACCCTGCTTTGCTCTGTAAATATCAGAAGATTACTGGCTGGGTGGGGGAAGGGTAAATTTTATTTTATCTTCGCTTTTAGAATTTCTTATAGCTATAGGGGTACACATACGATCTCTCAGAACAAGGTGTAAGCGTTTATTCCTATATATCAAGAATGAGAACTGGGGTTATAGGAGTGATGTGGTGAGGGTGGTGAGGGTGATATTTGAAATACATACCTACCATTATCGTCAATTACCGACCTATTGCTGGATGAAGGTCTTTCCAATACTTTTTGACAACCATTGTATATCATCTTGACAATTCGTTTTCAATATATTCGCAGTGCTTCATAATTTCGTCACACCACCTTGTATTAGAATGCTGTGTATGTCGCTATTTGTCACTTGTGGTATTTAGTAAGAATTTGTTTTGTCTTCCTTGTATGATTTGTTTCCTCAGAGAATCATATCTATCTACCTATCCATCTATTATCTCTCTTATATATATATATATCGCCTGTTTATTTCAAGAAGGACATAACACAAAATTCCTAACTTTTCAGGAGAAGCGTTTAGTTTCGAAACGCAATGAAAAAAAATGGGCGCAAGAACGACACAAAGTACTCTCTAGCGCCCAGTTTTGGAATCACGTCTGAAAAATTGTTGCGAGAGATAGACATCAAGATTAGTTTTCATTTTCTGGCCATAAGTCAATAAGGGCGATTTTTGAGTTATGTCATTCTTGAAATAAACAGGTGATATATATATATATATAAATTAGAATAGCACCACTGCTTATCGCGTTTTTGCCACGTCGAGTCTCTGCATATTGCCGTGCTGGAATAGATCCCACATGTTATTAAAATAGGTATTCCATGACTTTTGGCACTTAAGGTACAGCATTACATATTTCTATTTAAAATACTGAATTTGCACAGTGAAATGTTTTAGAGAAAAAAAAACTGCTTCCATTTTCTTGTGATGTCATGCAAGGTCTGTCCAATAAATATGTAAAATCATTTTCTTAATTGAAAAAGTAACAGTAGAATATCATTTTAAAAAAATGGAAAAGAAACAACAGTATGATGGTAACATTTCCTCCGAGCGCTGCAAGTAGTACACTTTACTGTATAGTAGACTACCGAAGTATTGTGTATTGTAGTTGTGTTCGTCGCTGTGTAATGTTTCGTTCTTTACATAGCAAAATGACGGAACACGTGGAGTAATGATATTGAATCAAGTTTCACTAAAAGCTTGGTGATAAGCAAGCTAAAATAACTAGGATGTTTCAGAAGACAATTGGAGTCAATGCTGTGGGGATTACGCAAATACAAGAGTAATATAACCAGTTTGGAGAGCACAAACGTCAGCGTAGAGTATTAAGCATTTTGGGAGAACGTTCACGTGCCATAATGCGAAATTTATTGTAAAAGTCCTTACTTTTATGGAGGATCGGCGTGACTAACAATGATGAATCTCGGGTCTATTGATATGACTTGGAGATTAAAGCACAGACATGAAAATGGAAACTAAATAGTCATCCTCGCTAAGAGCCAGGAAAGCATACATGGGCCCTAGCAAAATCAATGATGTAAATTGTTTTCTTTGAGCATCGTAACCCGCCGGTTCATTGACCACAATTAATCCATAATTTCCTGACAAAGAACATTTTGTGGTTCACTAGAACCCCTGCTCTCCAGAATGGCTTTTTGTAATTTCTGTCTTTTCCCCAAAATCAAAAGAGAACTCAAGTGTACCAAATGGACAAGCGTAACGTTACGGTCAAGCTAATAGCCATACCGAACGAAGCATTCCAGATCTGCTTTCAGAAAATAGAAGGATAGTTGGTTTCGGCGTATGACCTAAAGCGGCTATAGGGGCTTAAGTGACTTTTTATATCGACCTATGGTCGGATACTTATAGGGCAGACCTTGCATATAAGTTGTTCTCAATTTGGTCGAGGTGTAGATCAGTACTGAAGTAACATATCTGTGGGTCCCTTAACTAGTTCTAGTCCCTTGAGTATGGTCATTTTTCTTCACCTTTTTAATATTTTATTAACTGCAAACAAACGACAATGATTGTCTTATGCCTTTCTCATTCAGTGCTACTTAAACTGAACATTGTTCTAAAGAATATTTAGTACCCACTGGCAGAAACACATTTAAGAATACACCTTATATATTGTTCGATTCCATCGGAATTAACAGCACAAAATGTGTATTTATAGTAGAGTGTTTATAGAGAACATGTTTTTCTTTAGTTTGAAGACTCTGCCATACCAGGCACCTTAACGGCAGTCTGATCGTAGTGTCTGTCTGTATAGGGCACAATAATATTAGTTCAACGGTCGCCGAACAACAAGACTATTATAGTTGTATGTGCGAATGCGTTGATTCTGGATCAGCCTGTGTGCAATATCAGTACAACTCCAGCGAACGCCTATCATGCAATTAAGCGCTTCAAGTATGGCAGTGTAATCTGAAGAGCACAGGTAGTAGTTCCTCAGAGTTCCTGCTATCGTGACGTGTCAGTGATCCATCTGAAGGTATACACGATAAGCTGCAGGAAATTCCCACAACAAATGTCTTGCCAGTGTCACCGCGATGAACCGCAGAATGCATGTATAGAAGGATTGTTTAGATTGCCCTAACTGACAGGTTGTCAATCATGAGTGAATGTGAGTATGGTAGCTTCCAATTTGAGCACATGAATACAAGTACATGATAAGCACCGCCAGTCGGGCTTTGGCTACAACCATCGCTCAGCTATTCCAAAATCTAAGGGATACATTGAATATCATATTCCAGAGAGTCATTCAAAGTCTGTACAATGGGTTACCTTCCCAAACAATTGCTTGTGATCCCGCTTGGGGTGATATCCGTAATATTAAAGGTGATTAATATATGTTCTAGACACCTTGTACAACATGTTCGGGATATTCGCCATCTGTTGTTCCATGTTGGAATTATACCACATATCATCACCAACTTTAGGTCAAGTCGATTAATTCTTACTGGGTTTTAAATGCGTTTTCACCAGTGTTCTATTATTTACACATTTACACATAAGATCATTGAAGAAATTACTTGATATCTTACCCTATAAAACATGATGAATTTTAAAGACCAAATAAATGTACATTGTCCAACAAATGGGTGTGTTATGTGCCTTAAGGTTAATAAATTAGTGAGTAATGTTAATACGTATTGTGTGTAGGTCGCTCCTGATTAATTGGATCAGATAAAAGATGTTACTGTTTGAAGAAAGGTTTCATTATGTTTAGTTATACCAAATCCCATCATTTAGGTACATCCGTTGGTATAGTATCAAGCAAGTTCCTAATTTTCATGTGTCGGAAAGTGGAAATTATTTTAAACAGTGGTTTTAGATATTGATTATAACCAGTAATTCTCGCCAGCACTGCTTAAAAGTACTCCAGGATAAAGATTGTTGTCGCGAAATTTATTGTCCATCTCCATCATAACTGTTTCTGAATAGCATCCCATGAACTGAGGAAATTGGGTACTTCGAAAAGAAATCTTTAAACAGCTTCTTTCAAACTGCGTGCATACAGTGAAAACGTCAACAATAAACTATTAATGATGAAAATAATATTAAATGGTTAGACTTTCATTTCTGCCTACAGTGCGAGTGATATTACGTAACTCATAGATCTTAGAACACTCGATATTTTCAAGGAAAACAGTATATATGATAAAATAATTGTTTGAACTGTCAGCTCGTTTACCGGTGTATTTTAGCCATTACAGAAGTTGGTCGTTTGGTTATGTGAGAAGACATTTGAACCGAAATAAGTTAGATTGAACGAGTTACCCGACTAAATAGTCTCTTTTGTTTTTCATTTGTACGATGACCTGAAAATGGATATCGTATCCACCACAGCAACTACTCGCGTTTCTTAGATCTCAAACTGTAAGAGAATGGTGTGATCAACATTCTGGAATATTAGTTGGCAAAACCTTCAAGTTGTAAAACCAGTTAAAAAATCTGTGGTTCCTCGTAAAGTATTTAGTACAACGGCATTCATGAAATCTGAATTGCAAAAAAATTCTTGATGTAAGAGTGCGAATTGTATTTTCTAAACTCTTCAATATATGTTACGGAAATGCCACGTGTTATTAGCCAAGTTTCGATTCGAGGTATTCGGTTTCTTCAGTGACTTTATTTTCTCGTTGCTAATTTTGATAGTATTACTTATCAAGAACTTAAACATGTGCTAACGATATCGTGTTCGACACCACGCCTTCTCAGTTTTGATGGACATCACCGTGTCTATGGGTTTTCTTTAGGTTCTGTCGTCTTCTAACATTGTCTTTATTGCATAAAATTGTTTAGTAATAACTGTCTGTCATTATTATCTATCTTTCTTAGTTTAGGCCATGTGGAACATTAAACTAAAGATTTTTAGCCATTTTTTTTCAATGAAGACAAAAGCAAGACTATTCTAATGTTACTGTTAAGCAGGCGTGCCCATTCCACTAAGGGTTTGGGCGATTTCCCACATTAACTATTCTTCAATCCCAAATTAACATTTCTCCCACCAAAATTGCCAGTATGGCTCCAAATGTATCTATCTCCATCCCAAAAAAGTACCAGTTTGATTTACCATTTTAATGTAAAATAATGTCTCACCCGAAATATTCTCTTTCGCAGTTTTGATGAACAAAATATTCAGCAAACATTACTGAAGTCAATAGCCATAATTCTACTAAACGGTTTTCAACAGGCAGCAATTTAGACAAGTCAATCTTGATTTTTTCTGCTTTATTTATAGAGGGTGGCCATTTCTTCATGATTCAGGACACTACTAGGTAAATGAAATTATTCTTCTTCTGATATATCCTATCTCGTGGCGAGTGCCTAATACGCCTCGCCCGGATTTTACTTCCGGTGTATGTACTTGTCTCGGATACAAACCTCTGTGGTTCGTATCCCACTTTAAAACCACAGAAGGTTATTTTGAAGTCGGTATTTACTGTTCTCAAATGAGTTCGTTAATTTCAATGAGGTTCACGCTATGCCAAGGGCATTATCCCCAAGGGAACTCGCGCTCACTAATCTCAATGAGGCTCATACTAGCTCATTATCACTATTCTCAA
This sequence comes from Thermobia domestica, assembly GCF_964235325.1. Taxonomy (NCBI): domain Eukaryota; kingdom Metazoa; phylum Arthropoda; class Insecta; order Zygentoma; family Lepismatidae; genus Thermobia; species Thermobia domestica. The sequence continues at coordinate 11,762 of NW_027655911.1, forward strand.
TGGAACTCGCGATCACTAATCTCAATGAGGCTCTCTGACTTATACTTTCTCGAACTCGAAATAGCTCTCTTCAATGAGGGTCGTGCTCACTAAGCTCAATGAAGCTTACTTAACTAATACTCGCTCACTAAGCTCAATGAGGCTTACGTTAACTCATACTCGCACTTCCTCAAACTAAGGCTCACCATGCTTAAAGAGGCATGAGCTCACTAACGTCATTGGGCTCGGGCTTCCTGTCATTACTAAGCTAGACCTTTTTTGAACTCAATAAATGTTTTGAGGCTCGCAAGTTTGGACATCTTTGCTCTTAACAGTAGGTCCTTTCTCACATTGCCTTGCAACTAAAAGACACGTTAAACTCCAATTGGGAAATTCAGAACACAAGGAAATCAAGTCACATTAGCAGAGTTGTGAGAAAAAATAGCCATAAAGTTTGTACGGAACACATAAGTAAAGAGAAAACTTTGTAAGAGTTCTTTACACATGAATCTCTTAATCTCTGAATGGAGCTGCAGATAGAGACCTTAAAGATTAAATATTTCTAAAATGGTCAAAAAGAAAGTGGACTTGATTCCCTTGTGCACTGAAATACAATAAATTAATCAGTATCTCCCCTCCTCCTGAGGAGCAGCAAAAATTAACTTACTTAATGTTTCTAATGTTGATAATATCCTCTCTATAAGAGCAACCTTGGTTATATTTTGCTTTTCTTACACACACAATTTTTTCCCAGTAAAGTTGAGTTGTTACCTGATTTAGATATTTCCCCATTTTTTCTTGGTCTCCTCAATTTCAGTTATGCGTGAGGGGTGATCAGAAAGTAAGGTTACTAAGCCTGCAGTGAAACGTGTATATATTTCATACAACCAATATATAGTACATACAGTAGGTTATTTTTCGACCCTTAAGGCACTTTTCGCATGGTGGGATGATCTTGAAGATTCCCTCCTGGTAAAAATCTTGTCCGTGCGTGTTCAGCCACGTTGTCATAAAGTGTTTCACTTCCTCGTCTAAAGCAAAGCGACGGCCACCTAGGTGTTCCTTCAAGTGCGGGAACAGGCGAAAGTTACTTTGAGTAAGATCTGGGCTGTAGGAAATGTGGTCGATGATGTCCCAGCAAAATTGCTTTAACTGTGTGGCGGACTTCTGGGCTTATGCGGGCGCGCCTTGTCGTGAAAGAAGATGAATCCCTCGATGAGAAGTCCTGGCCATTTCCTCCTGATTGCTTCGTGCAATCGTGTCAAGGTCTCACAGTATCAGTCAGCGGTCACTGCGCGCCCTGTTTCCAAAAACTCCACGAGTATGACACCGGCACTGTCCCAAAATACTGTGGCCATCACCTTCCCGGCAGATGACGTCACCTTAAACTTCTTCGCCTTTGGACAGGAGAGGTGTTTCCACTCCTTTGATGACCGCTTACTACTCGGGATGTAATGGTGGATCTATGTTTCGTCACTCGTGACAATGCAGTGAAGAAAGCAGTTTCCTTCCGTGGAGAATCGTTCCAAAAGTTGCAGACTTGTCACCATGTGCTTCTCCTTGTGTTGGTTGGACAGATTGAGTGGAACCCATCGGAAACAAACTTTTGCATGTTGCAGAATATCGTGCACAATGTGACGAACGCTTCCGAACGACATTCCCAATTCCGATCGACATCCGCATTCCCGACATGCCATCAGATGCCGTAACGTGATTCTCCTGTTATCCTGAATCAGCTCCTCCACGCGAGCTGCGTTCAAAACTATTAACGCCATGTTAGGTCGGCCACTGCACTACTAATCGCTGACGTTTTCTCTACCAGCCACAACTTTCGACACCATTCTGCGACATCATGACGAAATATTACAGTCTTTCCGTAAACCTCTACCAGCTGCCAATGAATTTCAGCCGCAGTTACATGTTGTGCCCACAGAAATCGAATAGCTGAGCGGACTTCTTTGCGAGACCAATTTTCTAAACGAGCCGCAATTTGTGTTTACCTACAACTAGCGCCGTAGTTGACGGGTGGCTGAAACTCTGCATAGTTGCCAACTCCATGTATTTAAATTACCGTACACTACTCATTCCTCTATTACAGACGAAACTTCAGACATATTGGCCTTGTAACCTCAGTTTCTGATCCTTTCTTGTACTTTGCGAGCACCGTTATTATTATTATTATTATTATTATTATTATTATTATTATTATTATTATTATTATTATTATTATTAAATTGGTGTATATTGAAATATTTTGGAAACTCTACTTTTACTTATTTGTAACTGGCATATAACTACTCTAATATAGTTGTTTCCCTAAATTAATACAGAAACTTGTCTATGATTCTGCTCATAGGTTTTTGCTGTTTTCTGCAACATTCTTCAGTTTGTAGCCATTCGACGACAGAAACAAAACCCAAGGCAAACATCGTAACGATTTTTCCAGAACTTGTGTAGGCACCATAACATGGGGTTTAGACCCCTTAAATATTATCCTTCAGGGGGCTGAGCTTTCCTGCTTTCTTGTTCTAACTAACTAACTCTATAGCCTATGGAACCCGGAGGTTCAATGCCGCGTTCACAAAAGCTCTCCACTGACTTATATCCGTAGCCAATCGGATCTAGTTTCTGCTTTGTATTCCTGTCTCTGCGAGATCCATCGTAATATTGCCCTCCCATCTGCGCCTAAGTCTTCCTAATGGTCGTTTTCCGATTGGTCTTCCAGTCAAGACTTTGAAAGCGTTTCTACTTTCTTCCATTCTAGCTACATGACCTGCCCACCAAAGCCTCCTAGATTTGACGACCCTAAGAATGTTGGGTAAATAATATAAATTATGTAGTTCCTCGTTGTGAAGTTTCCGCCATTCCCTATTCCCGTTCCTCTTGGGTCCGAATATTCGTCTATTCTATTCTCAAATACTTCCAATCTATGTTCTTCCCTCAGAGTAAGCGACCATGTTTCGGAATCATACAGAACAACAAGCATGATTATCGTTTTATATATTTTAAGCTTCAAATTCCTCGACAGAATTCGCGCCGACAAGATATTTTGAACCGAATAGTAACACGAATTCCCTGCTTTTAGTCGACATTTAATTTCTTCGTGAATATGATTTTCGTGTGTTAATATTGATCCTAAATATTTGAAAGTATCCACTTTATCAAAAATATTATTTAAAATTTTAACGCATCCATAATTTGCCGTATTACGGTCCCGACACACTTCCATGTATTTAGTTTTCTCTGCATTTACTTCTAAACACATGTCCCTGCAAGCGTTTAATAAAATCCCTGCATTTTTTTCTATTGTTCTCCTATCATCCCCTATTAAATTTACATCATCAGCATATGCCATAACCTGGTGAGTACCGTTCAACTCTAGGTCCTGGTTGCTATCTTTGATTTTCCTTATAGCGTATTCCAGAACAAAGTTAAATAATAATGGCGACAACGCATCTCTTTGTTTCAGGTCATTTTCGATGTGAAAGCAAGTGGACATAAATTTTCCTACCCGGACTTTACTTTGGGATTCATTTAAACATATCTTAATTAATCTAATTAGCTTTCTCGGTATTCCAAGTTCTGTAAGAACGTTGTATAATGTTTCTCCCCTAACCGAGTCGTAAGCCTTTCTAAAATCAATAAATAGTTGATGTACAGGGGTATTGTATTCCCACTTTTTTCGAGTATTTGGCGAATGGTAAATATTTAGTCGATAATTGATCGATTTCATCTAAATCCACACTGATAATCTACAATAATTTCTCTGCGTGTGGGGTCAATCTTGCTAATAGAATATTTATAAAGATTTTATAGGATGTTGACAGAAGAGAAATGCCTCGATAATTATTACAGTCAGTTTTGTCGCTTTTCTTGTGAACTGGAACAATGATTGATTCTTTCCACTCTTGTGGCAATTCTTCCTTCATCCAGATAAGGAGAATAAGTTTGTGTATCTTGTTCCACAATTTTTCGCCTCCAGCTAAAATTAACTCAGCCGAAATTTCGTCTACACCCGGAGATTTGTGTTTCTTTTATTTCTTTATAGCGGTTTCTACTTCTATTCGGTTGGGTTCTGGAATATACGGTTCTGCGGTGTTTATCTCCTTTTCTCCACGCACATTGGTTTTTGGCTGCGTGTTCAGCAAATCGTCAAAGATATCTTTTCATCTATTTATGATGCTATCCATATCAGTGAGAACTGTTTCGTCAGCTATTTTTAATATATAAGCACGAGGTTGATAGCCTTTCTTAAATTTTCTGATCCCCTTATACATGTCCCGAATATTTTTATTTTTATTATTATCTTCAAGTTCCTTAATTTTAGCTTTCAAAAAATCGCGTTTCTTTGTTCTAAAATTTTGAAAGTTTCCCGCCTGATATCTGTGAAATTTTGTGTAGTTATTTCATTCGGATTTTGTAGCCAGCGTAATTTTGCCTGTTTTCTCTTCTCTACTAGATTAATTCATTCCTGGTCGAACCATGGTTTGTTCCTACGTATTTCCGCGTGTCCCAATTTTCCTTTGGCTGAACTTTTAATGCTATCTCTAATTTCAATCCAAGTATCCTCAACACTAGTGCACTCCGAATCTTCTAAAACGGAGAATCTATTCGAAACTTCAATCTGGTATTTCTCTCTTACCTGGCTCTCTTTTAATTTCTTTAAATTAAATCTCTCCGTTTTCGGACATTGAATATTACCTTTATTCAACGATGATCTCTCTCGTATTATCGCTGCTACCAGGTAGTGATCAATGTCACAATCAGCCCTTCTAAACGACCGGACATCAATTATGCTAGATTGCCTTCTTCTATCTACTAAAACGTAATCAATTTGATTATGTGTTTTTTCGTCTGGTGATGTCCAAGTGTATTTATGAACGTCGCGATGTGGGAATTTTGTACTCTTCACGGTTAGGTTTTTGGATGTTGCAAAATTCAATAGCACCGTTGTCATTACTTTCCTGATGCAGACTTTCGTTCCCTATAATCGGTTTGAAAATATCCTCTCGTCCTACCTTCGCATTGAAATCCCCTAATAGAATTTTCATATGGTATCGCGGGAGTTGGTCAAATATCCGTTCCACTTCTTCGTAAAAACTGTCTTTTATATCGTTATCCTTATCTTCAGTTGGGGCATGTACATTTAAAACAATAATACCACACCACCGTCCCTTAAGAGTAATAAAAGAAAGTCTGTCAGTAACAAATTCAACCAGTTTAATTGCTGGTAATATTCGTTTGTGACCGAAATACACTGTTCCTAACTAGTGATTTTTATTTTCTTCCCCGTACGAGAACGTAAAATTTCCGGAATTCACAGATCCATTTCCTTGTTTTCTTGTTCTACGCGTAAAATATTGTGCTGATGAAGATTTACAGAATGACTACTCAGGCGCATTATAATTGACAGCACAGTATTTACTTTTCTTAATTATCTCTTGGAGATTATTTCAATAGTATTAGTGTTACCAAACAAGTAGTTTCTTTCTTTCAGAATTTTTATTGACAGGAGGGAAGACAGATCCTTATGTGTTTTTTCGGTTTCGGTTCCAATTGTTTATTAGTCTACGTTTAGTTCTCAGTAACTTATTTTTCTTTAAATTATGTTTTTGTCTATCGAATTACATATACAAGTTGTTACAAAAATTTGTGACAATATGATTCCTCATATCAAAATAAGAAAAAGGTTCATATAGACCTGTGGTCGGAAGTGCATAGTTTCGTAGTTATATGCTGCCGAAAACGTGAAAATTGAACTTTAATGGTCCATAAGTCCACTACTATAGGATCGATCGTAGCCGGGTCGAGACATCACTGAGGAACAAGTATGTAAACTATCCAAATATCCATCTTTCAGAACTTCCAGTATTTGTACAATCATTTATAGAAAGGCTGTTTCAGAGTAGTTGATCACTCTCCACTTATATCTAAAAATTGGTGTGCAAGTACTGGAGCATCCTTAAACATGGCTATTTGGATAGTTCACATACCAGTTTCTCAGTGATGCCTTAACCCGACTACGATAGGTCTCATAGTAGTGGAACTATAAGCTTTTAAAGTTTTCTTGTTTCACGTTTTCGGCACCCTATAATTCCGAAACTATCCACTTTTGAGCAAAGGTCCAGATGAACTTTTTTTCTCATTTTGATGTGAGGAATCTGTTCCCAAAATATGGTGATACGTTTTTGTAACACCCGGTATAATAATAATAATAAAAGAAAAACTGTCACAATAATGCAGTCAAAATTTTTAACGTAAGTTAGCATATCTGCAACTTTGTCATTTACCTAATTTGCCCCCATATAATTGAAAATATGAAAATAAGCAGACAATATTACTCTGTAAGGTTTCCATTTGTTTATGATGTGGAATCAATATGAGGTAATTTAGACAAGCTTCACTCTGTCTTCTGATGGCCTAGGGTCAACTGGTCAACGGATGAACGTTTTAAACCAATTTTTCTAATATTGGGCTCAATAATAGGATATCGAGTCCGCTGAACAACTGACCAACCTTAATAGAACACCAAAAATAATAAGTGAGTGTTGTTTTGAGTGTATATATAAGGTTTCCATATGTTTATGATGTGGAACAAAGAGTAGGTAATATAGACAGCCTTCACTCTGTCTTCAAATTTTGATGGCCTACTCAATAATAGGGCAGCGAGTCCGCTAAACAACTGACCAACGTTCCACTTCTAGTAAAAAAAGCAAAAATAATAAGTGTATATGTATAGTTCTTGTAGCATTAATAGTGTAAGTCAGGAAATCCGACTTATTTGTCTTAAAGTGAATTGTAGTGTATTAAGTATCAATGTATGTAGTGCGTCTTCAATAATATGTGTGAGGAAACGAGAGTGCAAATAAATAAATAAATGTGAGAAAATGCCAGCCACGAAATCCGATTGTGACAAAGTATTAAGAAGTGAATAAAAAGTTAGAAGTGCAGAGTTAGAAAGAAGTGGTGAATATCAGTGCAGAAGAACATCTAAAGACAGGAATACAGGAAAGGAAAGTCCAACTAAGAGTTCCGGTATATATAGAGATGGAAATTCACACCAGAACTTTAATAAACTAATTATTTACTGTTCTGTTCACAAATATAAAAATGATATATATTAAGAAATAAAGAAATGTTATTGTATCATTATAGTGTATTATGTAACTATGTGTGTGCGTGTATTATATATATGTATAATACGTGAACTAATGTGAATATATATGTATAATAAATCTGTAATTTAAAATAAGTGTAAAAATAATTAGGAAACTAGGTAGAATAAACTACGGTATGGTATTAGTTATAAGGAACCAGACTAAATTTAGTAACCCCACCTCAACTGCTGAGGACAAAATGTCGAAAAGAGAGAGGAAGAAACAAGGAAAGAAGAGAGATTAACTGTAGAGACAGGGGTAGTAGCGACTGCCGGAAGTAGCTAAGCAAAGGGAAATGGCAGGGGAGTGTGGGGGGCATTAAAAAACTAAAAACTTAAAAAAGGCACTGTGAAATTCCAACTATTCAATAATGCGGCTTACTGTTCCACGTGACAGACTCAGATCATGCGTTAGTCGAGTGATAGTGTTTCTTCTGTTCTTTAGAACTGCATATTTCACGAGTATATGGTTGTGTGCCATGCCAACTGTTATGGGTCTGCCATTCCGCGCACAATCCACTGCTGTTTCGTTCCTGGTTAAAATTGGCTATGACATTTATTCCCACTCTGACAACTCATCCCTATAGATGTCCACCAACTGATGATGTATTTCGGCAGTGGACACGTTTTTTGCACTGAGAAATAGAATAGCACGCATTTTCTGCTTGGACTATTACTATAATCGACCCTCCATCCTTTACCGTTATGATCTTGCCACCTGAAACAATAGAAATAATTTGCAATAGTTACATGCTGTCTAACGTGAAATTCATAGATGGAATCCCAAAAATAAATTTACAAGGCATTGACGAAGGTATTAGGACAGCGGTGCAATGATGGCTCAACAAAGTGTCGCATTTTTCAAAAGTGACATCGACAAGCTCGTCTCACGTTTAGACAAGTATCATCGTCTTGGTGACTATGTTGAGAAAGAAATACAAAACTAATTTTTTAAAAATTATAAATTTTATATATATTAGGAAAAAAGAAAAAAATACTGTATTATTATGGTATAAGTATGCAATTATTTGTATGCGTGTACTTCAATATGAATGTATATGTATACCAAATCTGTAATTTAAAATAAGTGTAAAAATAATTAGGAAACTAGGTAGAGTAAACTACGGTCTGGTATTAATTATAAGGAACCAAAGTAAATTTAGTAACCCCGCCTCAATTGCTGAGGACAAAATGTCGAAAAGAGAGAGGGAAAGACAAAGAAAGAAGAGAGATTGACTGTAGAGACAGGGGTAGTAGCGACTGCCGGAAGTGGCTAAGCAAAGCGCAGTGGCAGGGGAGTGTGGAGGGCTTTTAAAAACTACAGGAAGAAACATTTTGTGAAATTTCAACTGCTCAATAATGCGGCTAACTGTTCATGTGACAAACCCAAGTCATGCGTTAATCGAGCGATAATGTTTCTCCTGTTCTTCAGGATCGCACGTTCCGTGCGTGTATTATTATCTGCCGTACCAGCTGTTGTGGATCTGGCACTCCATAGACAATCCATCGTTGTTACCTCCTCAGTTCAAAAATGGCTACGTTATTCAGTCTTACTCTGACGATTCATCTCTATAGACGTCCAGCAACTAACGATGAATTTCAGCAGCGGACACATTCTGTGTATTGATAAATAGAATGTCAGCACGCATTTACTGCTTGGGTTATATCGATAGTCGACCCTTCATCTCTTACAGCTATGATCTTACAACCTGAAACAATAAAAAGATTTTGCAGTAGTTATATGCCGTCTGACGTGAAACTCATATAATGCATCCCAAAAATAGATTTACAATGCATTGACAACAGCGTGTCACAACAGCGGTGCAACTCTGGCTCAACAATCAGGGTGCCGCATTTTACAAAAGTGACATCGACAAGCTCGTCTTACGTTTAGACAAATATCGTCGTCGTCTTGGCGACTATGTTGAAAAACAAATATAAAACTAATATTAAAAATTATATATATTAGGAAATAAGAAAAAGTTGTATTATTATGGTATATGCATATAATTATTTGTGTATGGGTACTTCAATATAAATGTATATGTATATCAAATCTGTAATTTAAAATAAGTGTAAAAATAATTAGGAAACTAGGTAGAGTAAACTACGGTCTGGTATTAATTATAAGGAACCAAAGTAAATTTAGTAACCCCACCTCAATTGCTGAGGACAAAATGTCGAAAAGAGAGAGGGATAGATAAAGAAAGAAGAGAGATTGACTGTAGAGACAGGGGTAGTAGCGACTGCCGAAGTAGCTAAGCAAAGCGCAATGGCAGGGGAGTGTGGAGGGCATTAAAAAACTAAAAAATAAAACACGCCTTGAAATTCCAACTGTTTAATAATGCATCTAACTGTTCATGTGACAAACCCAAATCATTTGTTAGTCGAGCGATAGTGTTTCTCCTGTTCTTCAGGATCGTATGTTCTATGCATGTATTGTTGTCTGCTTTGCCAACTGTTGTAGGTCAGCCACCCTTGTTGTTACCTCCTCGGTTCACAAATGGCTGCGCCGTTCAGTCCCACTCGGACGATTCATCCCTATAGACATCCATCAACTGACGATGAATTTCAACAGCTGATACGTTCTGTGCATTGATGAATAGAATGTCAGCACAAATTTTCTGCTTGGACTATTGCTATAGACGACCCTCCATCTTTTACCGCTATGATCCTATCATCTGAAACAATAGAAAGATTTTGCAGTAGTTATATGCTGTCTGACTTCAAATTCATATTATGGCATCTTAAAAATAAATTTACAAACCATTGATGAAGATGCTACAACAGCGGTGCAACACTGGCTCAGAGGGCCCCACATTTTACGAAAGTGGCATCGATCAGCTCGTCTCACATGTCGTTGTCATCTTTATGACTATGTTGGAAACTAAAGTGTTGACTGTACCACACAATGTGCATTAGTTTATGTACATCATAGAATATGATTATTGCAAATATACCTTGTAAACTTACTTTTGGCACGTCCCTCGTATTATTATTTTCGTAACTGCTAGATGTAGAAATAGAGAGACAATTTTAACAACTATTTCTGGCAAACAGGATAAAAGACACCACTGGGTTCGTTCCTGTTGTCAGACGTCAGGGTTCGTTCCTTTGTGTACATAATTACAGATATGAGCCACCGAAGGTGGCGATTACTCGCGGATCTGGCATTGTCAGGAAGTAATATAATTAGGTGAGTTGTTAAACTTTATTTAACACTCATCTTATTTTGGATCTCAGTTTAAAATAACTGTTAGCAGTATAATTTTCCGAACTCATTTTTAACTCTAAAACTGATAGGTCTACTATGTACTATGTTTCATATCAATAGAAGTACTACTCACTGCCAGAGCAGTTTTATTCAATGACTTTTCTTGTACGTGCAAGAACTAAGATAAAATATTATTTTACCGACAATGCGCTCAGGAGTAAATTTTCCGCTTGTTCACAACACATTCGTGGAAGGGCCGAATGCTTGACGATATTTTGGTTACTCCTGCAAACAACTTATAAAGACAATTACAATAAATGAAAAATTATCATAGCTGAAAACATACCCAAAAGTCAAAATGTCAGCGAACTGTTTCGAGTCCTTTCATACTTATTCATCGGGCATCTCAGGAAAAAATAATAATGTTGCTACATAAAAGACATGATGTGTGACTGGATTCTGTCTAAAATACAAATACTGCGTTATGGATAAATAATACGAAACGATTGGATTCTACAGACAGAAAGATGTATAACATACATCTTGTAAATATTAACTTACAGACCATTATATGATAGCTTTTAATCTTTTGAACTGCAGACATTCTTACGGCTTAATGTTACTATTGATTATGTGCTTGAAAGATATTCTTCTACCGAATAGAAGCATTACTCAACTAGATAACACTTAACTGCTTTATGGAAACCTAATGTTTTATTTTTTAAAACAATAGGAAGTCTGTTATAAACATTTACTCCCATAGGAAATGTATTATTCCTATAAATTTTTAAACATGAGGCCTCTACACGAAAATCTGACGTTTGTACTGTATTATACAAATTAATATTTGAATTCAACTTGAAGTTTCTTGCACCTATCTCTATATATTTTCTTACAAATTTTATGAGTTCATTCATACATATATGGGGAACAGGTAAGATTTTAAGGTATTTAAATATAGGTTTACAAGAAGTTCGAGACTTTTTCGCCTTCATAAACCTTAAAGCTCTCTTTTGTGAGGCGAATATGGAGTTTAGTAGTGCATGAAATGAAATGAGGTTTTTAAGATTTACGTCCCACGAATTTGCCGGCTAGGATAAAAGAGACGATAATGATGAGAAATGAAGGGAATGGTGGAATGAAGAAAGTGGAAGGAAACGAGAGAATCCCGAAAAAACCCACGCACACGGTATTTGTTCACGACAAAGCTCATTTGGCGCGAGCTGGGATCGAACCAAGGACCCCATGCACCAGAACGCTCTATCACAGAGCCACCGCGGTCCCATTTTAGTCGCGCAGTAGAAACCCATAAAATAATACCATACTTCAATTTCGAGTGAAAATTTTCCAAAATAAGTTTACGCAGAACATGCTGACTGATTATACTCCTTAACATGTTTAACATGTATCAGATTTGAGCCAGCTTACTAAATAATTTTTTAGATATCGAAAGACCAAGAAACTCGATAGCCGAGACATAATTTAACATTTTTCCATTAATTCTTATATTAGGGCGTTCTCTTATTTTATTTTGCACTACATGGAAACAAATGTACGAAGACTTCGTTGTGTTCAGTTTTAGTTTATTTCTATCAAGCCAGTTGCTAACGGCAGACATAGTGGAGTCTACTGCATTATGTAGTTCATCGTAAGTTGTCCCTCCCCATACTAATATATATGTAGGCTACCATCATCATACAGAACAATTTCAGCGAAGTCTAAACATTGCGGAAAGTCATTTATGCATATTAAGAACTGAATGGAACCTAAGATAGAACCTTGAGGAACTCCAAATTTTTACTTTTTCGTATCTGAATAACACTGCTTAATCTTTGTGCGTTGCGAATGTGACAATTAATGTTAACAGTTTGACTCCAGTTGGAGATATAAAATTTAAACCCTTCCTAGGCAATTCCCCTAATTCCATAATATATATTTTTTAAAATAAGATTTCATAATCAGTCGTATTAAATGCTGCTTTATTAAGATAAACGAATATACCAGTTGCATATTCCTTATTGTTCAATGAATTTAGAACGGGTAGAGGAACGAGGAAAGAGCAGTTTCAGAAGAATTGTTTGATCTAAAACCATTTTGAGCTGTGGAAATTAAGTTAAAATCATTAAGGAAGTCAACTAGTCTTTTATACATAAGAATTTCAAGAAGTTCGGAGAAAGTAAATAGACACGATAGTGGTCTGTAGGTAGACATATGCTCTTTTTTACTACTTTTATATAGAGGTTTAACAACTGCTAACTTCAATGTCTCATTGAAAACACCAGCATTAAATGAGTTAGAGTTATGTGCTATAAAACCTATGATATCTACGATCTCACAAGAGGGTTATTTTAAAATTTTATCGGGAACCTCATCATATTATGAAGTTTTGCTTTTCGCTTTTAGTAGGGTATTAATGATTGACTAGGTACTGAATGTAAAAACAGTGAGTTGTCGAAAGTATTAGCATTTTGTTACATATTTAGTGTTTGCAGGATAACTTTGTGATCATTATTAGTAATGAGCTTTTCCACTTTATTCGTCATTAAAATCATTAATAATTTCAGTCGGTTTACTAACAATTTTATTTTGGTAAACTACGCTGGTTGTCTTAGAAGAGGATATTTGTTTTCCAGAGTCTTTCCGAATTACTCGCCATGTAGCTTTCATTTTATTAGAAGGTTTCCCAATGTAAGTATAACTTTCTATCATTTTGACTAGTTTATGACTCTATGTAACACTGTCCTTTACGTCTTATACTTTCGTGTAAACATGGAAGTACGGTAATGCAGGGAATTTTTTAAGCTACCTTTTTGTATCCAAATGGATACCCGGGCCCAGCATTTGGATACCCAGGCCCAGCAGTTTGGATACCCAGTGCACTTCATAAATCTTTAAATTACTGGAATTGTACTTGAACAATAAATTACTTGAATTACTGTAAATTTAAAATTACTTCAATATACTTGTTTTGTGACTATATCTATTAGCTTATATTTTGTGGATAAGTATAAAATTGGAGAGCTTCAATATTGAAATTCCAGCTATTTTTCTTTGCTTCGTTTCGCGTAGTCATTTGTCTACCTCGAGATGCTAGCGCTTTCATTCTACTCTAATACAGAGAAAGTCGATAGATCGACTAAAGAGGTAGAAACGTTGAAGCCGAACTCTCACATATAACGGTCCAAATGACGTTTGGTTTATATATCTTTTGAATAGTCTCTAAGAGAAAATAGAAGAAAACAATTTGCTATTTGGATATTTAATTTTTATGAAATGAAATTTTTACTTATCGTTAGCTTACAATACTGCTTTGGTTAGTTACAATTAAGAATCATTATTTCTGATTAAATATTGGGAATAGAACCTTTACAATGCTTTCGGGGAACACTTTGTGTTGTGATGAGGCTAAGCTAACCTGTCTATCGAAGAGGAGATTATTGTCAATAGGGAGGAACTAGAGCGACAGAATTAGTTAAGCTTGCCATGTTTGTTTTGATTTGCTGCTTGTATGTTTTCTGGTGACAATTGAATATCGGGTTTCCTAGAATCCAATTCCGTTTTATTGAGAAGAGGCAATTACAGACGACTTTTCCTTTAAAGTCAGATTGTCTTTTATTCTTTACCATAACGTGTTTGTTTCATACATCCTACCATCACACCGATCTACTATGTACTATATTGTTGATATTCATTGGATTAGACGCATATTAGGTTATAAACTTTGATAAAACAACTTTGATTCTTTTGCTTAGGTTGGGTCATATTGAGTGCTCATATTGAGTGCATACATAATTTTGAAGTTATTATTTTAGAGGCTTGTTGAGGCTAACTTTCTTCTATTCCTGAGCTACGTTCTTGCATTCGTAATTTGGTTAGCTTTCCAGAAATTTCCAGTTTTCATTATTGTTCAGTTCCAGTCTTTTCAGAGATTGTTCTCTTTAACCTAATCCGTTTTATCCTGGCCTAACATTTCCTGGCAACCAAATATTTCGTGTCTGTTATGGGCAATATCGGTAACTGATATTTGTTCACGCAAATTTTCTGACGCAATTAATAGATGGCACAAACTTGTAAGAAAGTAAGGGATTGTCCATTAAGTACAAGACGCTAGTTTTAACAATGTTTGACCCACTTTGTTGCACAGTTACTTTCAGTGGTGGATTTACACCTGGGGGAGGGGCTGAGCTTCTCCAAAATTTTAGGATTTCTATAGAAAACGAATAAAATGTTACTCAGAACCTTCAAACTCCTCCGCTTAAAATTTAAAATTTCTAAACACGAAGTATTCCTAAAGAGAAGCTCCTACCAAAATATTTTTTTTCTAAATCTGTCTCTGGTTATCTTTATGCCCATCCCCTTTTCCCCCATATACTCACATACTAGAATCTTCAATGCTCAGGTTATAGTCACTGTGTATTTTTCCGTTTTTTCTTCAGCGCGAGTTTTCTTAAATATTGTCAGATTTTTTTTCTTTTCTTTGGTAATTTTACGATCAGTGAGATGCTACAAAATGATGGAAAGTTTGCGACAGTTAAATTGTTAAAAGAATCCCTTATGTCACAAAGCATAACAAATTGTAAACCTTTCTCAAGCTCTGTAGAGTTACATAATTAATGGTCTATCCTAATAGTATCTAATGCCGAAATCTCTAATACACCGCATGCATTCTATTTTGATAGGAAAAGTAGGGCTACATACAATGCTCCTGTATTAATGTAGATGTGTTGAATCGGAAATGAAACAGAAGTCTAACAAATACGTAATTTTGTATGTCATTATTTCAAAAGTGTATTTTATAAAAAAATGCACTCTAAAAACTCTGCCATGTGTGTCAAGGTCTCTTTTGTGCCTGGATACCCAGTAACGATTCTTAAAATAATGCACTGCGGTAATGTCGAGATAGTTTATGTAAACAGCGCATTTTTTCGAGAGAAACTGTTATTCGGAAGTTTTTCTTTCGAACTGACATATCGTGACTTACTTGTCTTAAACTTTCGTTTAGGATGTGTGATATTAAAATAATAAGTAGGTATATCTAAAAATGAATAAATCGGTCATTCACATTGCATTTATTATGTGCATCTTCATATTCTTTAGTTTTCAGCAAGTATCTGAAATATGCTATGTTAAGGTCTATATATTGTAATATACCACGTGCTTGTGTTTATAAACATCCAACATGTGATTGTGTTTACAAAACATTCTACACGTGTTCCTATTTATAAACAACTATGTGCACTTTTCGATGGAGTAGTATGCCTTATATTGGAGTACTACAAGTTGCAGACGACGGAACTTCAGCAACACCTATAATAACATGACGACAAGGGAACAGCAGTGGCATCGCCTCCCGGAGCGCCTTTATAACGGAGAGGATTCCATGGATTTTCATCAGTCTGCGATTGGTTACTCCTCCTTTAGCTTGCCTGGAGTTCTAGGCGATACCCAACTCAGAGCCTCTAGTTCGCTTCGGAACTCTAGGCTTTTCTTTTCCTCCCGCTTAACTTGCTTCAGAGCTCTGTCGGGATTCCCAACCTCAGTCATTTAGCTTGCTCGGAGCTCTGTGACTGTTAACCGCCTCTCTGCTTGCTTCGGAGCATTGAGGATTCCTAATTCACTCCACATAGGTTGCTGCGGAGCTGGCTACTCGGGTCTTGGGTCACCTCTCTCCACCTTGTATTTAGAGAAATTACATTATTGTACGTACACGAATACTATTTATAGTAGATTTACAATTTATAGTAGAATACTATTTTTAGTAGATTTTTAATAAACCGGCAGTGGGGAAAGAATCCGGACCTATAATTTACTTTACCAAGCTCTACCTCCTCCTTCACAGGAAGGAGTTTACAATATGATTGCCTCTCAGATCATTCTACGTTAACATTTGCGTTTAAATTAATTTGTTAATTAATGCAGTGCAGTGTTCAGCTATTGTTTTAGTGGACAGTGAGGTGTGTGATCTAATGCGTGGGAAACTTGTTTCTTTTACAAAATTAGTGAAGAAGAAATATTACTAAGTGAATGTGAAAATAAAAATACAATAGGACAATTTAAGCTAGCTAAGAGAGAAGCTGAAAACAAAAGACAATTAGTGCTGCAAATAAAATGAGTACACAGAGAGAACATTGAAAATTAAAATTGTAAATGTAGCATGTAAATATATGTGTATTTTGTGTTTATATAATTACCTGTAAATTATAAAATAGATAATAAATAAAGAAAGAAGAAGGAAAAAAGAATAAAAAATAGCGTAAACTTTTAGGAAGAATACCGATAGATAAAGCCCCGCCTCTACAGTGAGGATCAATTGGCGAAAAGAGAGAGAGTATAAAAGAGGAAAAACAGAGAGATTACAGAAAGCAAAGGGGCAGTAGCGACTGCCAATAAGACACTAAAAAATGTGCAAAGGCAGGGGAAAGTGGAGGGCTTAAAATAATAATTAATATTAATTAGTGATAGTAGATATAGTAAACCGTAAACTGTCCATATTACTCAATAATATATAATTTTTGGAGGCAAAATTTGGACTAAAACCCAATAATCAAAAGAAAACACATATGAAGAGAACTCTAAGTTAGCCGTTGGCATAGTGAGTAAATAAAATGTTAACAATAATGGAAATAGCTTAACATGTTAAAAGAACATTCTAAAATATACTACAATATCATACTATATGCTATAATCGCTTACTGTTCTTGCTCTGTGAAACATGATTTTCAGAAACGTAAAATTTAGGGAAAAATAATTTATTGCAAAAAATTATACAATTTTTCTATCGACAGCAGTGACACCAGTATAGATCCTTCATTTCTAATGGGTCCGAACCCTTGTGCTTATCGCTAATCAGAATAGCTTTCTTATATTGATTTCAAAAGGGGTATCTTCGAATTTAAAGCGAGACCAGCAGTTTTGTTTAGATACAGTAGGGGAAAGGAAAAGGAGATATCAAATATTTTTTCAACACTGAAAAAAAATCTAAACTGTAGGAGGGGGAGGGATTTTAAAGAAGAAATTAATAGTTAATTAGTGGTAATTTACATGTGAGACCTTGTTTTTAGGCAGCTGAGTCAATAAAACATTAAATTTGTAATTGTTGAAGATCACAATTACAAGACAACTTGAATATTGGAAAATTGTTCTAGATTATGAAATAGGAATAAAAGAAGATAGTTATAAAAAATAATAATAAAGAATAAATGTGTATAAAAATATTGTGTATAATAAAATATCAGAGATCTAATTAAAATAATCGAGAACTCAAAAAATGTGACAAATTGTATATTAAGATGTTCGGGATAAGAATAATATGCAGGTTGGAAATGGAGAAAAATGAAAAAGTATACAACAATACGAGAATCTGTTAAATGTGATATAGGCTAAATTGCATATAACATACTAAAAGAAAACACAGTATACACCTACACTTGTATGCGTTAGATATGGTATGGCGAAGAATATATTAGTGTTACTTTATGTTTATTTATATATTATAGATGAAATATAAACATAAAAATACAAGTGTAAAGATAATGGATTAACTTACAAAAACTAATGTTAATTTGATATGTCGCAGGATTTCAACTTGGATTAAATAACCGTTATGACCATAAAGGAAGGGAAACTGTTAAAGTATGCAGGAAAAATGCATTAACTAACACCTAGAGAACGTAGAAAGGAAATGCATTCCGAAACTGTCCACTTTTGAGCACAGGTCCATATGAACTTTTTTTTCTTATTTTGATGTGAGGTATCTCTTTCCAAAATATTGTGACACGTTGATATAACACCCTGTATATGCAACTTTATGTCCGGATCTGAGTTAGATTCATTTACCAATCTCATTTACTGTACCATCCGCCAAACAGACTGACTGAAATGAAAATGATAACGGAAGAAATTTTTGTGAGTACGGCGAAGTACAATCATCAGAATACGTAGTGAATATGTAGTTTGTTATTCTACGGGTAAAAGTAGAAAACATTATAAATGTAAAGAATAAAAGGAAGAAAACAAAATCGAAACACCGAAAAGTAAAGAATCAATGAAGGATTTAGAACTTCTAATAGAATATGTTATGTTCAATTTATGGAAGAAAATAATTAAGAAATGTGAATTAATGACTCAATAGTGCAAGGAATATAAAATATTTTTAATTGTGAATAAATAGTGAAATTGAAAAGAGAAAAAAAAAAAAAAAACTTGAGGTTTCGAAACAAATCAGAATTAGTTCTGGAAATACTTACAACTAAAACATATTCTTCACATTTGTGTTTCAAGTGTATGTGTGTATCTGTTTTCGTCTAATTTACAATCTTAATGGTGATGTAAACACGAATACAGTAGAGTACCGAAAACTCGGTCTAATGGTAAGTGGCCGAGTTTCTGAAAATGCCAAGTTATCGAGAATGGGGTTAAAAAAGAATAAGTACGAGTGTTTCCTCAGAAAACACAGTACTGTACTCGTATGTACTGGTTGCTTGAGAATATATCAGAGAATAACTTTCCTCCACTTGCGTTAAACAAAGGAAAACTACGTACTTCATGAAGGCATAAAGCTGTCTACAATGAAAATTAACTAGCCGACTTTGCAAAAACTGCTTACAGTTTTTTTTTTTTTTTTTAAGAAATGTGTAATGTCCTGTTGTTTTACGCACTCCACTCTGCGTTTTCCTGCTTCATCGCGAGTTTTGCTCCTTCATCATTATTATTTTCGCCCTGCCAGGGTATGGCCGAGTTATCCGGGCTGCTGGGTTATCGAGTGACGAGTTTTCGGGATTCTACTGTATATTCATTTACAAACGGAAGAACAAGTGTGTTTTCATAATTAACGATGTAAGACTGTATATATATATATATTGTTCTATGTTATGTTTATGTATTATTATATATTTATATTTTTTATATATATATATATATATATATATATATATATATATATATATATATATATATATATATATATAATAAAATTAAGAAAACAGATTAAGGATATACCAATAAAAAAGTTGCCTCACCTGCTAGCTGAGGTTGAGTAAATGTCGAAAATGAGAAAGAGAATCTCTACTTTAAATAAATAAGAAAATAGAGAGAGAGAAAAGAAGACAAAGAGGCAGTTGAGTCTGCTTTTTAATAAGTCCACAAGAAGTGGCAACAGCAGGGGGAAGTGGAGGCCATCAAGTCAACACTGTAACACTCGCAACTATTGTTTCCGACAGCGTCCAAAACAAAAGTGGAGGAATCGGCGGAGGGTGTTGATTATTGCGCTACCTGTAAGACAAAGTGACGAGAAGGGAAGTGAAAATGTACAAATCATGACATAAAGGTATCTTCAGAATTCGGAGGTACGACTAAAAATTACCACGCTAAAGAAAGTGTAGGCGCTCTTTCTACTCAACATTTTTCCCTTCAATTCTGCCATATTTTCTGTTTCAGAGATTGCTGTAGGTAACAATTTTCGGGAGCGAAACCGTCCTTCTTGCATTACCGTAGGTCAAACAAACCTTCCCGTTCGTGGTGTATTCTGTGGTATACATTGCTCCCCGACGCTGCAGTAGGGAATCCCCATTTGCACATTCCAATCGATTATTCAATACGTATGCTAAACGTAACATTTTATGTTTGTATGTATTATTCATTTTCAAATTCACTACTGCATCTCATGTGGTGAATCCCCTTCTCCCTTTGGGGAGTCTCCTTGAGCAGTTCGCTCTGCTCCTTTGTGTTTGCCCCATCATTTTCGTGGGTTATGACTTTCCTTGTATTCTTTAGACCCGACGTCAATTTCTCTATTTGTTCGGCAGATATTGCACTTAGAAAAAGGAGGCCGGCGAAACGTCGCACGGCTGCTGCTAGAAAACGTCGCCGCGTCGGACCTATGTTTATTTGACTTTCTTCCTTGTTATTAGCTGTAGAGTCACCTTTCGAAGTTTTTCGGTCTTGTTCCCTTCCACTCTGTATATACAATAAAATTAAAAAAAAAAAAAAAAAAAAAAGGTTAGGGATATTTAGGGTATGGTTTTAAGTGCCATACCAATAAGAAAGTTGCCTTACCTCCTAGCTGAGGTTGAATAAATGTCGAAAATGAGAAAGAGAACCTCTACTTCAAATAAATAAGAAAATAGAGAGAGAGAAAGGAAGACAAAGAGGCAGTTGAGTCTGCTTTTTAATAAGTCCACAAGAAGTTGCAACAGCAAAGGGAAGTGGAGGCCATCAAATAATAATAATAAAAAATGAAACAACAAGTATGAGATGACTTAATTAAATTATAATTTGCAGAGTACCCTTGCTCTGAAGGAAAAATGCAACATAGTGGGATATACTCAGTCTGTCGGGAGACCGCTATTCAAGAAGCTAGTCATTCGTTAGTTTACAATCAACAGTCTGAAGTACTCTATCTGTACTTGAGGGGGCGCGGTGGCTCAGTGGTAGAGCGTTCACCTCTGGTGCTTGGGGTCCCGGGTTCGATCCCAGCCCCCGCCAAGTGAACTTTGTGGTGGACAAACACCGTGCTCGTGTGTTTTCTCGGGGTTCTCCCGTTTCCTCCCACTTTCTTCATTCCACCATTTCACTCATCTCTCATCATCACCGTCTCCTTTAGCCTAACCGGCATAAGCGTGGGACGTAAAACTTAAAGATTTTTCTATCTGTACTTGCTGATCAAGGCATGTACGTTATTGATTAGTTTTCCTTTAAATTCAGAGCAAGAACGGAATTTTTAAAGAACAGAGTCTGCTATTATAATGAAATACTCTAAACTCGAACAGAAACTTGATAGTAATGGAGCGCTGTCTCGTGCTTGTTGGTACGTACCAAATGTTTTCGCTTGTTAGGACGGTACTATAACATGCGCGACGCAAATGATGGAAACAAATCCCCTCTGATGTGAAACAAAATAGAAAGAAGGAAAAGAGAGAAAGAGAGATTTATAAAGTAGTAAAAGGTAGGTGCGACTGTCATTTAGTCGCTAAGAATAGTGCAAGGCAGAGGCTAGTGGAGGGTATAAAATAAGTTACTAGATTTTTTGCAGTAAATCCGGGGACGCTTTTCAACTTCATATATTAGTAAGACAGTACCTTAAAACAGCGAATTTTATCCGGTGGTAGCTGTGTAAATCCGTCTACAGGTAACGTCCCCGGGTAACGAGAACATCTGGTAACCTTGGTATATATAAATTCTTAAAAAAAATAATCAATGGAAATAATAACTCTATAGTTGTGAATAAACAAACAACAAAACGCATTCAAACATTGCTTGTGTAGTATGATATGTTTCTCAGATAATTAGTTCGTCGTAGTCTGTGGAGTTAACAATTCTAATTTGCATTATATTAGTTCAGCTCCCAGCGGATTTTTCTCTCCGACATTTTTCGGCCTTGGTGACCCACTATGGCACGATGCATAGACTGAGTTTTGGTTTCGGGATCATACATATATAATTGCGTTTCATCAACAGTTACAATTTGTTTAATAAAGTTGGAAGCACTCGTCGAGAAACGGTGCAACACACTCTGTGCACAGTTCCGTCTTGTCCGTTTCTAGTCAGCTGTGAGGAGTTTGGGCACCCACTTTGCCGACAATTTTTTCATACCAAGTTCTTCAAGCACGATGTAATGCACCAGTTCCACACTGATCCCTAGACTCCCTGCAATACGTGAAGGATCAGTTCGCCTGTCTGTGAGGATCATATCGTGAACACGATCAACAGTTTCCATGGCCACCAATGTTTTCGATCTTCTACATTTCTACTCATTTTTTGTGCTCCTTCTGAACTCTGCTACCCACGATTTCACTGTGCTATGTGAAAGACAATCACTGACCATTGTCTGTGTCAATTAATCAAAAATTTCCTTTGCTCTCATATTCTTGAGAAGAGATATTTGATGATTGTTATCTTCTCATATTTGATAAAAGTCACAATGTGCTTCGCCATGGTCACTTCAAACCTACAACAAAAGACAAGTATACATGTAGATATGTAGATATGAAGCATCAAAGCAGGTATTCGGTTCTGATAAGTTTATTGAATAGGGCCATGATATATTCCATTAAAATTACTATATATTCCATTACATATTACCATTAATGACTCTTTTAGCACTGATTGCTGTACAATATTAACTTTTATATCGGATAGCATTCTTCGTGATAGAATCTAATATTGAATTCAATCTTTGATTTTGTAATCCCATACATTTTCAGAAGTAACAATCATCCAAGCTAGAGATTCATATATACGAGAAAATGACCCTTATTTACAATACATGATCATATATCTGAGCATAATCTGTCAAAAATAGAATAGAAAATATTTTGTTATATGCAACCGCGAGTTATTGGCATTAAAGTTTAGTCCAGAATTGCCTAATTTGCCATAAAATGTAGTTCTTCATATAAATTAGAGTAGATTTAGCGATTTAACCGGTTGGGGATTAAACTAAAGGGGCACATACTACAGTTAGCTAATTTTCTTTATTATAACAAACAGATATTCTTCGTTCTTGAATAATGCAACCACTTTCCCTAATTGAAGTTATTTTGTCTCCATATTTTTAAAAATCAATTAAGGTTTTGAATATGCGCTAAATTTTATACATTTGGCATTGATTTCACTAAACTATGATTCGAAACTTATATACATAACGCTCTATATTCTGTCTCTCTTGTTTTTTTTTTTTTTTAACTTTTGGGGGAGATCGATAGCACAGCCATTCCTTGTAACCTGGTTTGCCTTGCAAACTTTAAGGTAGACAGTACTGCACAGACTAAGCGTTGTTTATAATTTCATTGTAAGGTCATACAGTTCATCGTAATTAAGCACATTGTTTTAGATAGGCTATGAGCGAATTATTTATTGGGTGTTAAATGAAAATATATTTGGATTAATATTCGAAATGAATTCAGAAGTGACTTGCGGTATTTGTGGAGCGTACATTTCCTAACTCAGGGACAAAATGCGAGAGGCTCCAGCATATACAGGGTGCATTCAGCAGCCTGAAGAGGAGATGGCCCAAATATTCGAACAGCGTAGATGTAGGACAACGTCTGATCAACATTGTATTTTAATCCATGAGTGAAGTTAGTGAAAGTCGAGAAAAAAAAACCTTGTTATAAGTGCTTCTCTTACGTCAAAAAGTGTATACTAGTGTGGTGACTATTGAATAGGAAGACGTTGCTCATATTAGTGTATGTGGTGTTGCTGTGTGTAATTGTCAACGGGATGGAATAGATATTGCATCCTTCGAAGAAGGTGGACTAAGCAACTATATATACTGGAGCCTCTCAAAACTAGTCCCGACGATAGAAATAGTTTGTTTCCGAAACGCCGCTAGTATTTCTGATCTTCATTTGGTTACAGAATAGATATGTAACATCAAAGCAGGTATTCGGTTCTGATAAGTTTATAGAATAGGGAAATGATATATTATTTCATAAGGGGCACATATTCAGATTACACTTTATTAGTATTGATTGGCAGCTCGTCTAACGAAAGCAGTACTGCGCAAGGTTAATCAAGTAAGAAGGATGACTGTGCTGTCGGTTTCCGCGTGGAGGGTGGGTAACTCTGCCGGGGCCAGTTCCAAGCCTGGCTGCAGTTAGTGAAAATAAATTAAATGAAAATAAAATCTGACCAAAGCAAATACCAAAATTGAAATAATATGTTTTACAGTTTCGAGAATATATTATTGGCTTTACCAATGTGTGTTGAGTGCAATAACATATTGCCGACAGTATTATATATTATAACGATATGGTATTTACTTCTACAATTTATGTATATTTAGCAGTAAATCAGTTATTTTCACTTACGAAAAGAGGAGGACCCACGGGACAGTAATAGTGAGCATTATGTATATAAACGTCAACTCTGGGCGCGTCTAACCTATCTATGTTGTTCTAAATGTGTGAAACAATTCTGAATTCAATACACTACATGTAAAAGTGTTGTTCCTACGTCAATGTATCCACTAATTTTTATTCGATATCCATATTAAGGTACAGTATGATACATTATGTGTAATTTTATGGTTCCATCTTGTGGGGCACGTCCAATTCATTATGTTATTGGCAGACTAGGAAACTGTTACCCCTTTCCAGACCAACCAAATTTCACTGTGAATAATCAGAAAACGACATTAAACGAATCTTTCGTTTCCTCTTCCAGACAGTTATTTTGTTACCATTAATGACTGTATTAACACTGATTGCTGTGCAATATTAACATATATCTGATAGCATTCTTGATGATAGAATCTAATATTGAATTCGATCTTTGATTTTGTAATCCCATACATTTTCACAAGTAACAATCGTCCAAGCTAGAGATTCAAATATACGAGAAAATGACCCTTATTTACAATACATGATCATATATCTGAGCATAATCTGTCAAAAATAGAATAGAAAATATTTTGTTATATGTAACCGCGAGTTATTGGCATTAAAGTTTAGTCCAAAATTGCCTAGTTTGCCATAAAATGTAGTTCTTCATATAAATTAGAGTAGATTTAGCGATTTAACCGGTTGGGGTTTAAACTAAGGGGCACATACTGCAGTTAGCTAAATTTTTTATTATACCAAAAAGATATTCTTCGTTTTTGAATAATGCAACCACTTTCCTTAATTGAAGATATTTTGTCTCCATATTTTTAAAAATCAATTAAAGTTTTGAATATGCGCTAACTTTTACACATTTGGCATTTATTTCACTAAACTATGATTGGAAACTTATATACATAACGCTCTATATTCTGTCTCTCTCTCTCTCTCTCTCTCTTTTTTTTTTTTTTAACTTTTGGGGGAGATCGATGGCACAGCCATTCCTTGTAACCTGGTTTGCCCTTGCAAACTTTAAGGTAGACAGTACTGCACAGACTAAGCGTTGTTTATAATTTCATTGTAAGGTTATACAGTTCATCTTACTTAAGCACATTGTTTTAGATAGACTATGAGCGAATTATTTATTGGGTGTGTAAATGAAAATATATTTGGATTAATATTCCAAATGAATTCAGAAGTGACTTGCGGTATTTGTGGAGCGTACATTTCCTAACTCAGGGACAGGATGCGAGAGGCTCCAGCATATACAGGGTGCATTCAGCAGCCTGAAGAGGAGATGGCCCAAATATTCGAACAGCGTAGATGTAGGACAACGTCTGATCAACATTGTATTTTAATCCACGAGTGAAGTTAGTGAAAGTGGAGAAAGGAACTTTGTTATAAGTGTTTCCCTTACGTCAAAAAGTGAATACTAGTGTGGTGACTATTGAATAGGAAGACGTTGCTGATATTAGTGTATGTGGTGTTGCTGTGTGTAATTGTCAACGGGATGAAGTTGCCTGGCGATGGAATAGATATTGCATCCTTCGAAGAAGGTGGACTAAGCAACTATATATACTGGAGCCTCTCAAAACTAGTCCCGAGGATGGAAATAGTTTGTTCCCGAAACGCCGCTAGTATTTCTGAACTTCATTTGGTTACAGAATAGATATGTAGCATCAAAGCAGGTATTCGGTTCTGATAAGTTTATAGAATAGGGAAATGATATATTATTTTATAAGGCGCACATATTCAGATTACACTTTATTAGTATTGATTAGTTGCTCGTCTGACGAAAGCAGTACTGCGCAAGGTTAATCAAGTAAGAGGGATGACTGTGCTGTCGGTTTCCGCGTGGAGGGTGGGTAACTCTGCCGGGGCCAGTTCCAAGCCTGGCTGCAGTTAGTGAAAATAAATTAAATGAAAATAAAGTCTGACCAAAGCAAATACTAAAATTGAAATAATATGTTTTACAGTTTCGAGAATATATTATTGGCTTTACCAATGTGTGTTGAATGCAATAATATATTGCCGACAGTATTATATATTATAATGATATGGTATTTACTTCTACAATTTATGTATATTTATCAGCAAATCAGTTATTTTCACTTACGAAAAGAGGAGGACCCACGGGACAGTAATAGTGAGCATTATGTATATAAAGGTCAACTCTGGGCGCATCTAACCTATCTATTTTGTTCTAAATGTGTGAATCAATTCTGAAATCAAGACACTACATGTAAAAGTGTTCTTCCTACGTCAATGTATCCACTAATTTTTATTCGATTTCCATATTAAGGTACAATATGTTACTTTACGTGTAATTTTATGGTCCCATCTTGTGGGGCACGTCCATTTCATTATGTTATTGGCAGATTAAAAAACTGTTACCCCTTTCCAGACAAACCAAATTTCACTGTGAATAATCAGAAAACGACATTAAACGAATCTTTCGTTTCCTCTTCCAGACAGTTATTTTGTTACCATTAATGATTGTATCAACACTGATTGCTGTGCAATATTAACTTGTATATCGGATAGCATTCTTGATGATAGAATCTAATATTGAATTCGATCTTTGATTTTGTAATCCCATACATTTTAAGAAGTAACAATCGTCCAAAATAGAGATTCAAATATACGAGAAAATGACTCTTATTTACAATACATGATCATATATGTGAGCATAATCTGTCAAAAATAAAATAGAAAATATTTTGTTATATGTAACCGCGAGTTATTGCCATTAAAGTTTAGTCCAGAATTGCCTAATTTGCCATAAAATGTAGTTCTTCATATAAATTAGAGTAGATTTAGCGATTTAACCGGTTGGGGTTTAAACTAAAGGGGCACATACTGCAGTTAGCTAAATTTTTTATTATAAAAAAAAGAAATTTTTGGTTTTTAATAATGGAAGCACTTTCCCTAATTAAAGATATTTTGTCTCCATATTTTTAAAAATCAATTAAAGTTTTGAATATGCGCTAACTTTTACACATTTGGCATTGATATCACTAAACTATGATTGGAAACTTATATACATAACGCTCTATATTCTGTCCCTCTTCTTTTTTTTCTTTGTTTTTTTTTTAACTTTTGGGGGAGATCGATAGCACAGCCATTCCTTGTAACCTGGTTTGCCTTGCAAGCTTTAAGGTAGACAGTACTGCGCAGACTAAACGTTGTTTATAATTTCATTGTAAGGTCATACAGTTCATCGCAGTTAAGCACATTGTTTTAGATAGGCTATGAGCGAATTATTTATTGTGTGTGTAAATGAAAATATATTTGGATTAATATTCCAAATGAATTCAGAAGTGACTTGCGGTATTTGTGGAGCGTACATTTCCTAACTCAGGGACAGGATGCGAGAGGCTCCAGCATATACAGGGTGCATTCAGCAGCCTGAAGAAGAGATGGCCCAAATATTCGAACAGCGTAGATGTAGGACAACGTCTGATCAACATTGTATTTTAATCCACGAGTGAAGTTAGTGAAAGTGGAGAAAGGAACTTTGTTATAAGTGTTTACCTTACGTCAAAAAGTGAATACTAGTGTGGTGACTATTGAATAGGAAGACGTTGCTGATATTAGTGTATGTGGTGTTGCTGTGTGTAATTGTCAACGGGATGAAGTTGCCTGGCGATGGAATAGATATTGCATCCTTCGAAGAAGGTGGACTAAGCAACTATATATACTGGAGCCTCTCAAAACTAGTCCCGAGGATGGAAATAGTTTGTTCCCGAAACGCCGCTAGTATTTCTGAACTTCATTTGGTTACAGAATAGATATGTAGCATCAAAGCAGGTATTCGGTTCTGATAAGTTTATAGAATAGGGAAATGATATATTATTTTATAAGGCGCACATATTCAGATTACACTTTATTAGTATTGTTTGGTTGCTCGTCTAACGAAAGCAGTACTGCGCAAGGTTAATCAAGTAAGAGGGATGACTGTGCTGTCGGTTTCCGCGTGGAGGGTGGGTAACTCTGCCGGGGCCAGTTCCAAGCCTGGCTGCAGTTAGTGAAAATAATTTAAATGAAAATAAAATCTGACCAAAGCAAATACCAAAATTGAAATAATATGTTTTACAGTTTCGAGAATATATTATTGGCTTTATCAATGTGTGTTGAATGCAATAATATATTGCCGACAGTATTATATATTATAATGATATGGTATTTACTTCTACAATTTATGTATATTTAGCAGCAAATCAGTTATTTTCACTTACGAAAAGAGGAGGACCCACGGGACAGTAATAGTGAGCATTATGTATATAAACGTCAACTCTGGGCGCGTCTAACCTATCTATGTTGTTCTAAATGTGTGAATCAATTCAGAATTCAATACACTACATGTAAAAGTGTTCTTCCTACGTTAATGTATCCACTAATTTTTATTCGATTTCCATATTAAGGTACAGTATGTTACTTTACGTGTAATTTTATGGTCCCATCTTGTGGGGCATGTTCATTTCATTATGTTATTGGCAGATTAAAACACTGTTACACCTTTCCAGACAAACCAAATTTCACTGTAAATAATCAGAAAACGACATTAAACGAACCTTTCGTTTCCTCTTCCAGACAGTTATTTTGTTACTATTAAAAATTGTATTAACACTGATTGCTGTGCAATATTAACTTGTATATCGGATAGCATTCTTGATGATAGAATCTAATATTGAATTCGATCTTTGATTTTGTAATCCCATACTTTTTCAGAAGTAACAACCGTCCAAGCTAGATTCATATATACGAGAAAATGACCCTTATTTACAATACATGATCATATATCTGAGCATAATCTGTCAAAAATAGAATAGAAAATATTTTGTTATATGTAACCGCGAGTTATTGGCATTAAAGTTTAGTCCAGAATTGCGTAATTTGCCATAAAATGTAGTTCTTCATATAAATTAGAGTAGATTTAGCGATTTAACCGGTTGGGGTTTAAACTAAAGGGGCACATACTGCAGTTAGCTAATTTTTTTATTATAACAAACAGATATTCTTCGTTCTTGAATAATGCAACCACTTTCCCTAATTGAAGATATTTTGTCTCCATATTTTTAAAAATCAATTAAAGTTTTGAATATGCGCTAACGTTTACACATTTGGCATTGATTTCACTAAACTATGATTGGAAACTTATATACATAACGCTCTATATTCTGTCTCTCTTGTTTTTTTTTTTAACTTTTGCGGGAAATCGATAGCACAGCCATTCCTTGTAACGTGGTTTGCCTTGCAAGCTTTAAGGTAGACAGTACTGCGCAGACTAAGCGTTGTTTATAATTTCATTGTACGGTCATACAGTTCATCGTAGTTAAGCACATTGTTTTAGATAGGCTATGAGCGAATTATTTATTGGGTGTGTAAATGAAAATATATTTGGATTAATATTCGAAATGAATTCAGAAGTGACTTGCGGTATTTGTGGAGCGTACATTTCCTAACTCAGGGACAGGATGCGAGAGGCTCCAGCATATACAGGGTGCATTCAGCAGCCTGAAGAGGAGATGGCCCAAATATTCGAACAGCGTAGATGTAGGACAACGTCTGATCAACATTGTATTTTAATCCACGAGTGAAGTTAGTGAAAGTGGAGAAAGGAACTTTGTTATAAGTGTTTACCTTACGTCAAAAAGTGAATACTAGTGTGGTGACTATTGAATAGGAAGACGTTGCTGATATTAGTGTATGTGGTGTTGCTGTGTGTAATTGTCAACGGGATGAAGTTGCCTGGCGATGGAATAGATATTGCATCCTTCGAAGAAGGTGGACTAAGCAACTATATATACTGGAGCCTCTCAAAACTAGTCCCGAGGATGGAAATAGTTTGTTCCCGAAACGCCGCTAGTATTTCTGAACTTCATTTGGTTACAGAATAGATATGTAGCATCAAAGCAGGTATTCGGTTCTGATAAGTTTATAGAATAGGGAAATGATATATTATTTTATAAGGCGCACATATTCAGATTACACTTTATTAGTATTGATTAGTTGCTCGTCTGACGAAAACAGTACTGCGCAAGGTTAATCAAGTAAGAGGGATGACTGTGCTGTCGGTTTCCGCGTGGAGGGTGGGTAACTCTGCCGGGGCCAGTTCCAAGCCTGGCTGCAGTTAGTGAAAATAAATTAAATGAAAATAAAGTCTGACCAAAGCAAATACTAAAATTGAAATAATATGTTTTACAGTTTCGAGAATATATTATTGGCTTTACCAATGTGTGTTGAATGCAATAATATATTGCCGACAGTATTATATATTATAATGATATGGTATTTACTTCTACAATTTATGTATATTTATCAGCAAATCAGTTATTTTCACTTACGAAAAGAGGAGGACCCACGGGACAGTAATAGTGAGCATTATGTGTATAAAGGTCAACTCTGGGCGCATCTAACCTATCTATTTTGTTCTAAATGTGTGAATCAATTCTGAAATCAAGACACTACATGTAAAAGTGTTCTTCCTACGTCAATGTATCCACTAATTTTTATTCGATTTCCATATTAAGGTACAATATGTTACTTTACGTGTAATTTTATGGTCCCATCTTGTGGGGCACGTCCATTTCATTATGTTATTGGCAGATTAAAAAACTGTTACCCCTTTCCAGACAAACCAAATTTCACTGTGAATAATCAGAAAACGACATTAAACGAATCTTTCGTTTCCTCTTCCAGACAGTTATTTTGTTACCATTAATGATTGTATCAACACTGATTGCTGTGCAATATTAACTTGTATATCGGATAGCATTCTTGATGATAGAATCTAATATTGAATTCGATCTTTGATTTTGTAATCCCATGCATTTTAAGAAGTAACAATCGTCCAAAATAGAGATTCAAATATACGAGAAAATGACTCTTATTTACAATACATGATCATATATGTGAGCATAATCTGTCAAAAATAAAATAGAAAATATTTTGTTATATGTAACCGCGAGTTATTGCCATTAAAGTTTAGTCCAGAATTGCCTAATTTGCCATAAAATGTAGTTCTTCATATAAATTAGAGTAGATTTAGCGATTTAACCGGTTGGGGTTTAAACTAAAGGGGCACATACTGCAGTTAGCTAATTTTTTTATTATAACTAACAGATATTCTTCGTTCTTGAATAATGCAACCACTTTCCCTAATTGAAGATATTTTGTCTCCATATTTTTAAAAATCAATTAAAGTTTTGAATATGCGCTAACTTTTACACATTTGGCATTGATATCACTAAACTATGATTGGAAACTTATATACATAACGCTCTATATTCTGTCCCTCTTCTTTTTTTTCTTTGTTTTTTTTTAACTTTTGGGGGAGATCGATAGCACAGCCATTCCTTGTAACCTGGTTTGCCTTGCAAGCTTTAAGGTATACAGTACTGCGCAGACTAAGCGTTGTTTATAATTTCATTGTAAGGTCATACAGTTCATCGCAGTTAAGCACATTGTTTTAGATAGGCTATGAGCGAATTATTTATTGGGTGTGTAAATGAAAATATATTTGGATTAATATTCCAAATGAATTCAGAAGTGACTTGCGGTATTTGTGGAGCGTACATTTCCTAACTCAGGGACAGGATGCGAGAGGCTCCAGCATATACAGGGTGCATTCAGCAGCCTGAAGAGGAGATGGCCCAAATATTCGAACAGCGTAGATGTAGGACAACGTCTGATCAACATTGTATTTTAATCCACGAGTGAAGTTAGTGAAAGTGGAGAAAGGAACTTTGTTATAAGTGTTTACCTTACGTCAAAAAGTGAATACTAGTGTGGTGACTATTGAATAGGAAGACGTTGCTGATATTAATGTATGTGGTGTTGCTGTGTGTAATTGTCAACGGGATGAAGTTGCCTGGCGATGGAATAGATATTGCATCCTTCGAAGAAGGTGGACTAAGGAACTATATATACTGGAGCCTCTCAAAACTAGTCCCGAGGATGGAAATAGTTTGTTCCCGAAACGCCGCTAGTATTTCTGAACTTCATTTGGTTACAGAATAGATATGTAGCATCAAAGCAGGTATTCGGTTCTGATAAGTTTATAGAATAGGGAAATGATATATTATTTTATAAGGCGCACATATTCAGATTACACTTTATTAGTATTGTTTGGTTGCTCGTCTAACGAAAGCAGTACTGCGCAAGGTTAATCAAGTAAGAGGGATGACTGTGCTGTCGGTTTCCGCGTGGAGGGTGGGTAACTCTGCCGGGGCCAGTTCCAAGCCTGGCTGCAGTTAGTGAAAATAATTTAAATGAAAATAAAATCTGACCAAAGCAAATACCAAAATTGAAATAATATGTTTTACAGTTTCGAGAATATATTATTGGCTTTATCAATGTGTGTTGAATGCAATAATATATTGCCGACAGTATTATATATTATAATGATATGGTATTTACTTCTACAATTTATGTATATTTAGCAGCAAATCAGTTATTTTCACTTACGAAAAGAGGAGGACCCACGGGACAGTAATAGTGAGCATTATGTATATAAACGTCAACTCTGGGCGCGTCTAACCTATCTATGTTGTTCTAAATGTGTGAATCAATTCAGAATTCAATACACTACATGTAAAAGTGTTCTTCCTACGTTAATGTATCCACTAATTTTTATTCGATTTCCATATTAAGGTACAGTATGTTACTTTACGTGTAATTTTATGGTCCCATCTTGTGGGGCATGTTCATTTCATTATGTTATTGGCAGATTAAAACACTGTTACACCTTTCCAGACAAACCAAATTTCACTGTAAATAATCAGAAAACGACATTAAACGAACCTTTCGTTTCCTCTTCCAGACAGTTATTTTGTTACTATTAAAAATTGTATTAACACTGATTGCTGTGCAATATTAACTTGTATATCGGATAGCATTCTTGATGATAGAATCTAATATTGAATTCGATCTTTGATTTTGTAATCCCATACTTTTTCAGAAGTAACAACCGTCCAAGCTAGATTCATATATACGAGAAAATGACCCTTATTTACAATACATGATCATATATCTGAGCATAATCTGTCAAAAATAGAATAGAAAATATTTTGTTATATGTAACCGCGAGTTATTGGCATTAAAGTTTAGTCCAGAATTGCGTAATTTGCCATAAAATGTAGTTCTTCATATAAATTAGAGTAGATTTAGCGATTTAACCGGTTGGGGTTTAAACTAAAGGGGCACATACTGCAGTTAGCTAATTTTTTTATTATAACAAACAGATATTCTTCGTTCTTGAATAATGCAACCACTTTCCCTAATTGAAGATATTTTGTCTCCATATTTTTAAAAATCAATTAAAGTTTTGAATATGCGCTAACGTTTACACATTTGGCATTGATTTCACTAAACTATGATTGGAAACTTATATACATAACGCTCTATATTCTGTCTCTCTTGTTTTTTTTTAACTTTTGCGGGAAATCGATAGCACAGCCATTCCTTGTAACCTGGTTTGCCTTGCAAGCTTTAAGGTAGACAGTACTGCGCAGACTAAGCGTTGTTTATAATTTCATTGTACGGTCATACAGTTCATCGTAGTTAAGCACATTGTTTTAGATAGGCTATGAGCGAATTATTTATTGGGTGTGTAAATGAAAATATATTTGGATTAATATTCCAAATGAATTCAGAAGTGACTTGCGGTATTTGTGGAGCGTACATTTCCTAACTCAGGGACAGGATGCGAGAGGCTCCAGCATATACAGGGTGCATTCAGCAGCCTGAAGAGGAGATGGCCCAAATATTCGAACAGCGTAGATGTAGGACAACGTCTGATCAACATTGTATTTTAATCCACAAGTGAAGTTAGTGAAAGTGGAGAAAGGAACTTTGTTATAAGTGTTTCCCTTACGTCAAAAAGTGAATACTAGTGTGGTTTCTATTGAATAGGAAGACGTTGCTGATATTAGTGTATGTGGTGTTGCTGTGTGTAATTGTCAACGGGATGAAGTTGCCTGGCGATGGAATAGATATTGCATCCTTCGAAGAAGGTGGACTAAGCAACTATATATACTGGAGCCTCTCAAAACTAGTCCCGAGGATGGAAATAGTTTGTTCCCGAAACGCCGCTAGTATTTCTGAACTTCATTTGGTTACAGAATAGATATGTAGCATCAAAGCAGGTATTCGGTTCTGATAAGTTTATAGAATAGGGAAATGATATATTATTTTATAAGGCGCACATATTCAGGTTACACTTTATTAGTATTGTTTGGTTGCTCGTCTAACGAAAGCAGTACTGCGCAAGGTTAATCAAGTAAGAGGGATGACTGTGCTGTCGGTTTCCGCGTGGAGGGTGGGTAACTCTGCCGGGGCCAGTTCCAAGCCTGGCTGCAGTTAGTGAAAATAAATTAAATGAAAATAAAATCTGACCAAAGCAAATACCAAAATTGAAATAATATGTTTTACAGTTTCGAGAACATATTATTGGCTTTACCAATGTGTGTTGAATGCAATAATATATTGCCGACAGTATTATATATTATAATG
The DNA here is from genome assembly GCF_964235325.1 of Thermobia domestica. Lineage (NCBI taxonomy): Eukaryota > Metazoa > Arthropoda > Insecta > Zygentoma > Lepismatidae > Thermobia > Thermobia domestica. Next base: position 46,443 of record NW_027655911.1, read on the forward strand.
ATATGGTATTTACTTCTACAATTTATGTATATTTAGCAGCAAATCAGTTATTTTCACTTACGAAAAGAGGAGGACCCACGAGACAGTAATAGTGAGCATTATGTATATAAACGTCAACTCTGGGCGCGTCTAACCTATCTATGTTGTTCTAAATGTGTGAATCAATTCAGAATTCAATACACTACATGTAAAAGTGTTCTTCCTACGTTAATGTATCCACTAATTTTTATTCGATTTCCATTATAAGGTACAGTATGTTACTTTACGTGTAATTTTATGGTCCCATCTTGTGGGGCATGTCCATTTCATTATGTTATTGGCAGATTAAAACACTGTTACACCTTTCCAGACAAACCAAATTTCACTGTGAATAATCAGAAAACGACATTAAACGAACCTTTCGTTTCCTCTTCCAGACAGTTATTTTGTTACTATTAATGATTGTATTAACACTGATTGCGGTGCAATATTAACTTGTATATCGGATAGCATTCTTGATGATAGAATCTAATATTGAATTCGATCTTTGATTTTGTAATCCCATACATTTTCAGAAGTAACAACCGTCCAAGCTAGATTCATATATACGAGAAAATGACCCTTATTTACAATACATGATCATATATCTGAGCATAATCTGTCTGAAATAGAATAGAAAATATTTTGTTATATGTAACCGCGAGTTATTGGCATTAAAGTTTAGTCCAGAATTGCCTAATTTGCCATAAAATGTAGTTCTTCATATAAATTAGAGTAGATTTAGCGACTTAACAGGTTGGGGTTTAAACTAAAGGGGCACATACTGCAGTTAGCTAATTTTTTTATTATAACAAACAGATATTCTTCGTTCTTGAATAATGCAACCACTTTCCCTAATTGAAGATATTTTGTCTCCATATTTTTAAAAATCAATTAAAGTTTTGAATATGCGCTAACGTTTACACATTTGTCATTGATTTCACTAAACTATGATTGGAAACTTATATACATAACGCTCTATATTCTGTCTCTCTTGTTTTTTTTTTTTTAACTTTTGGGGGAGATCGATAGTACAGCCATTCCTTGTAACCTGGTTTGCCTTGCAAGCTTTAAGGTATACAGTACTGCGCAGACTAAGCGTTGTTTATAATTTCATTGTACGGTCATACAGTTCATCGTAGTTAAGCACATTGTTTTAGATAGGCTATGAGCGAATTATTTATTGGGTGTGTAAATGAAAATATATTTGGATTAATATTCCAAATGAATTCAGAAGTGACTTGCGGTATTTGTGGAGCGTACATTTCCTAACTCAGGGACAGGATGCGAGAGGCTCCAGCATATACAGGGTGCATTCAGCAGCCTGAAGAGGAGATGGCCCAAATATTCGAACAGCGTAGATGTAGGACAACGTCTGATCAACATTGTATTTTAATCCACGAGTGAAGTTAGTGAAAGTGGAGAAAGGAACTTTGTTATAAGTGTTTCCCTTACGTCAAAAAGTGAATACTAGTGTGGTGACTATTGAATAGGAAGACGTTGCTGATATTAGTGTATGTGGTGTTGCTGTGTGTAATTGTCAACGGGATGAAGTTGCCTGGCGATGGAATAGATATTGCATCCTTCGAAGAAGGTGGACTAAGCAACTATATATACTGGAGCCTCTCAAAACCAGTCCCGAGGATGGAAATAGTTTGTTCCCGAAACGCCGCTAGTATTTCTGAACTTCATTTGGTTACAGAATAGATATGTAGCATCAAAGCAGGTATTCGGTTCTGATAAGTTTATAGAATAGGGAAATGATATATTATTTTATAAGGCGCACATATTCAGATTACACTTTATTAGTATTGTTTGGTTGCTCGTCTAACGAAAGCAGTACTGCGCAAGGTTAATCAAGTAAGAGGGATGACTGTGCTGTCGGTTTCCGCGTGGAGGGTGGGTAACTCTGCCGGGGCCAGTTCCAAGCCTGGCTGCAGTTAGTGAAAATAAATTAAATGAAAATAAAATCTGACCAAAGCAAATACCAAAATTGAAATAATATGTTTTACAGTTTCGAGAATATATTATTGGCTTTATCAATGTGTGTTGAATGCAATAATATATTGCCGACAGTATTATATATTATAATGATATGGTATTTACTTCTACAATTTATGTATATTTAGCAGCAAATCAGTTATTTTCACTTACGAAAAGAGGAGGACTCACGGGACAGTAATAGTGAGCATTATGGATATAAACGTCAACTCTGGGCGCGTCTAACCTATCTATGTTGTTCTAAATGTGTGAATCAATTCAGAATTCAATACACTACATGTATAGGTGTTCTTCCTGCGTTAATATATCCACTAATTTTTATTCGATTTCCATACTAAGGTACAGTATGTTACTTTACGTGAACTTTTATGGTCCCATCTTGTGGGGCATGTCCATTTCATTATGTTATTGGCAGATTAAAACACTGTTACCCCTTTCCAGACCAACCAAATTTCACTGTGAATAATCAGAAAACGACATTAAACGAACCTTTCGTTTCCTCTTCCAGACAGTTATTTTGTTACCATTAATGATTGTATTAACACTGATTGCTGTGCAATACTAACTTGTATATCGGATAGCATTCTTGATGATAGAATCTAATATTGAATTCGATCTTTGATTTTGTAATCCCATACATTTTAAGAAGTAACAATCGTCCAAGCTAGAGATTCAAATATACGAGAAAAAGACCCTTGTTTACAATACATGATCATATATGTGAGCATAATCTGTCAAAAATAGAATAGAAAATATTTTGTTATATGTAACCGCGAGTTATTGGCATTAAAGTTTAGTCCAGAATTGCCTAATTTGCCATAAAATGTAGTTCTTCATATAAATTAGAGTAGATTTAGCGATTTAACCGGTTGGGGTTTAAACTAAAGGGGCACATACTGCAGTTAGCTAATTTTTTTTATTATAACAAACAGATATTCTTCGTTCTTAAATAATGCAACCACTTTCCCTAATTGAAGATATTTTGTCTCCATATTTTTAAAAATCAATTAAAGTTTTGAATATGCGCTAACGTTTACACATTTGGCATTGATTTCACTAAACTATGATTGGAAACTTATATACATAACGCTCTATATTCTGTCCCTCTAGTTTTTTTTTCTTTTTTTTTTTTTACTTTTGGGGGAGATCGATAGCACAGCCATTCCTTGTAACCTGGTTTGCCTTGCAAGCTTTAAGGTAGACAGTGCTGCGCAGACTAAGCGTTTTTATAATTTCATTGTACGGTCATACAGTTCATCGTAGTTAAGCACATTGTTTTTGATAGGCTATGAGCGAATTATTTATTGGGTGTGTAAATGAAAATATATTTGGATTAATATTCCAAATGAATTCAGAAGTGACTTGCAGTATTTGTGGAGCGTACATTTCCTAACTCAGGGACAGGATGCGAGAGGCTCCAGCATATACAGGGTGCATTCAGCAGCCTGAAGAGGAGATGGCCCAAATATTCGAACAGCGTACATGTAGGACAACGTCTGATCAACATTGTATTTTAATCCACGAGTGAAGTTAGTGAAAGTGGAGAAAGGAACTTTGTTATAAGTGTTTCCCTTACGTCAAAAAGTGAATACTAGTGTGGTGACTATTGAATAGGAAGACGTTGCTGATATTAGTGTATGTAGTGTTGCTGTGTGTAATTGTCAACGGGATGAAGTTGCCTGGCGATGGAATAGATATTGCATCCTTCGAAGAAGGTGGACTAAGCAACTATATAAACTGGAGCCTCTCAAAACTAGTCCCGAGGATGGAAATAGTTTGTTCCCGAAACGCCACTAGTATTTCTGAACTTCATTTGGTTACAGAATAGATATGTAGCATCAAAGCAGTTATTCGGTTCTGATAAGTTTATAGAATAGGGAAATGATATATTATTTTATAAGGCGCACATATTCAGATTACACTTTATTAGTATTGATTGGTTGTTCGTCTAACGAAAGCAGTACTGCGCAAGGTTAATCAAGTAAGAGGGATGACTGTGCTGTCGGTTTCTGCGTGGAGGGTGGGTAACTCTGCCGGGGCCAGTTCCAAGCCTGGCTGCAGTTAGTGAAAATAAATTAAATGAAAATAAAGTCTGACCAAAGCAAATACCAAAATTGAAATAATATGTTTTACAGTTTCGAGAATATATTATTGTCTTTATCAATGTGTGTTGAATGCAATAATATATTGCCGACAGTATTATATATTATAATGATATGGTATTTACTGCTACAATTTATGTATATTTAGCAGCAAATCAGTTGTTTTCACTTACGAAAAGAGGAGGACCCACGGGACAGTAATGGTGAGCATTATGTTTATGAACGTCAACTCTGGGCGCATCTAACCTATCTATTTTGTTCTAAATGTGTGAATCAATTCTGAAATCAATACACTACATGTAAAAGTGTTCTTCCTACGTCAATGTATCCACTAATTTTTATTCGATTTCCATATTAAGGTACAGTATGTTACTTCACGTTTAATTTTATGGTCCCATCTTGTGGGGCACGTCCATTTCATTATGTTATTGGCAGATTAAAAGACTGTTACCCCTTTCCAGACCAACCAAATTTCACTGTGAATAATCAGAAAACGACATTAAACGAAACTTTCGTTTCCTCTTCCAGACAGTTATTTTGTTACCATTAATGATTGTATTAACACTGATTGCTGTGCAATATTAACTTGTATATCGGATAGGATTCTTGATGATAGAATCTAATATTGAATTCGATCTTTGATTTTGTAATCCCATACATTTTCAGAAGTAACAACCGTCCAAGCTAGAGATTCAAATATACGAGAAAATGACCCTTATTTACAATAAATGATCATATATGTGAGCATAATCTGTCAAAAATAGAATAGAAAATATTTTGTTATATGTAACCGCGAGTTATTGGCATTAAAGTTTAGTCCAGAATTGCCTAATTTGCCATAAAATGTAGTTCTTCATATAAATTAGAGTAGATTTAGCGATTTAACAGGTTGGGGTTTAAACTAAAGGGGCACATACTGCAGTTATCTAATTTTTTTATTATAACTAACAGATATTCTTCGTTCTTGAATAATGCAACCACTTTCCCTAATTGAAGATATTTTGTCTCCATATTTTTAAAAATCAATTAAAGTTTTGAATATGCGGTAACTTTTAAACATTTGGCATTGATATCACTAAACTATGATTGGAAACTTATATACATAACGCTCTATATTCTGTCCCTCTTGTTTTTTTTCTTTTTTTTTTTTAACTTTTGGGGGAGATCGATAGCACAGCCATTCCTTGTAACCTGGTTTGCCTTGCAAACTTTAAGGTAGACAGTACTGCGCAGACTAAGCGTTGTTTATAATTTCATTGTACGGTCATACAGTTCATCGTAGTTAAGCACATTGTTTTAGATAGGCTATGAGCGAATTATTTATTGGGTGTGTAAATGAAAATATATTTGGATTAATATTCCAAATGAATTCAGAAGTGACTTGCGGTAATTTTGGAGCGTACATTTCCTAACTCAGGGACAGGATGCGAGAGGCTCCAGCATATACAGGGTGCATTCAGCAGCCTGAAGAGGAGATGGCCCAAATATTCGAACAGCGTAGATGTAGGACAACGTCTGATCAACATTGTATTTTAATCCACGAGTGAAGTTAGTGAAAGTGGAGAAAGGAACTTTGTTATAAGTGTTTCCCTTACGTCAAAAAGTGAATACTAGTGTGGTGACTATTGAATAGGAAGACGTTGCTGATATTAGTGTATGTGGTGTTGCTGTGTGTAATTGTCAACGGGATGAAGTTGCCTGGCGATGGAATAGATATTGCATCCTTCGAAGAAGGTGGACTAAGCAACTATATATACTGGAGCCTCTCAAAACCAGTCCCGAAGATGGAAATAGTTTGTTCCCGAAACACCGCTAGTATTTCTGAACTTCATTTGGTTACAGAATAGATATGTAGCATCAAAGCAGGTATTCGGTTCTGATAAGTTTATAGAATAGGGAAATGATATATTATTTTATAAGGCGCACATATTCAGATTACACTTTATTAGTATTGTTTGGTTGCTCGTCTAACGAAAGCAGTACTGCGCAAGGTTAATCAAGTAAGAGGGATGACTGTGCTGTCGGTTTCCGCGTGGAGGGTGGGTAACTCTGCCGGGGCCAGTTCCAAGCCTGGCTGCAGTTAGTGAAAATAAATTAAATGAAAATAAAATCTGACCAAAGCAAATACCAAAATTGAAATAATATGTTTTACAGTTTCGAGAATATATTATTGGCTTTATCAATGTGTGTTGAATGCAATAATATATTGCCGACAGTATTATATATTATAATGATATGGTATTTACTTCTACAATTTATGTATACTTAGCAGCAAATCAGTTATTTTCACTTACGAAAAGAGGAGGACCCACGGGACAGTAATAGTGAGCATTATGGATATAAACGTCAACTCTGGGCGCGTCTAACCTATCTATGTTGTTCTAAATGTGTGAATCAATTTAGAATTCAATACACTACATGTAAAAGTGTTCTTCCTACGTTAATGTATCCACTAATTTTTATTCGATTTCCATTATAAGGTACAGTATGTTACTTTACGTGTAATTTTATGGTCCCATCTTGTGGGGCATGTCCATTTCATTATGTTATTGGCAGATTAAAACACTGTTACACCTTTCCAGACCAACCAAATTTCACTGTAAATAATCAGAAAACGACATTAAACGAACCTCTCGTTTCCTCTTCCAGACAGTTATTTTGTTACCAATAATGATTGTATTAACACTGATGGCTGTGCAATATTAACTTGTATATCGGATAGCATTCTTGATAATAGTATCTAATATTGAATTCGATCTTTGATTTTGTAATCCCATACATTTTCAGAAGTAACAACCGTCCAAGCTAGATTCATATATACGAGAAAATGACCCTTATTTACAATACATGATCATATATCTGAGCATAATCTGTCTGAAATAGAATAGAAAATATATTGCTATATGTAACCGCGAGTTATTGGCATTAAAGTTTAGTCCAGAATTGCCTAATTTGCCATAAAATGTAGTTCTTCATATAAATTAGAGTAGATTTAGCGATTTAACCGGTTGGGGTTTAAACTAAAGGGGCACATACTGCAGTTAGCTAATTTTTTTTATTATAACAAACAGATATTCTTCGTTTTTGAATAATGCAACCACTTTCCCTAATTGAAGATATTTTGTCTCCATATTTTTAAAAATCAATTAAAATTTTGAATATGCGCTAACTTTTACACATTTGGCATTGATTTCACTAAACTATGATTGGAAACTTATATACATAACGCTCTATATTCTGTCCCTCTTGTTTTTTTTTCTTTTTTTTTTAACTTTTGGGGGAGATCGATAGCACAGCCATTCCTTGTAACCTGGTTTGCCTTGCAAACTTTAAGGTAGACAGTACTGCGCAGACTAAGCGTTGTTTATAATTTCATTGTACGGTCATACAGTTCATCGTAGTTAAGCACATTGTTTTAGATAGGCTATGAGCGAATTATTTATTGGGTGTGTAAATGAAAATATATTTGGTTTAATATTCCAAATGAATTCAGAAGTGACTTGCGGTATTTGTGGAGCGTACATTTCCTAACTCAGGGACAGGATGCGAGAGGCTCCAGCATATACAGGGTGCATTCAGCAGCCTGAAGAGGAGATGGCCCAAATATTCGAACAGCGTAGATGTAGGACAACGTCTGATCAACATTGTATTTTAATCCACGAGTGAAGTTAGTGAAAGTGGAGAAAGGAACTTTGTTATAAGTGTTTCCCTTACGTCAAAAAGTGAATACTAGTGTGGTGACTATTGAATAGGAAGACGTTGCTGATATTAGTGTATGTGGTGTTGCTGTGTGTAATTGTCAACGGGATGAAGTTTCCTGGCGATGGAATAGATATTGCATCCTTCGAAGAAGGTGGACTAAGCAACTATATATACTGGAGCCTCTCAAAACCAGTCCCGAAGATGGAAATAGTTTGTTCCCGAAACACCGCTAGTATTTCTGAACTTCATTTGGTTACAGAATAGATATGTAGCATCAAAGCAGGTATTCGGTTCTGATAAGTTTATAGAATAGGGAAATGATATATTATTTTATAAGGCGCACATATTCAGATTACACTTTATTAGTATTGATTAGTTGCTCGTCTAACGAAAGCAGTACTGCGCAAGGTTAATCAAGTAAGAGGGATGACTGTGCTGTCGGTTTCCGCGTGGAGGGTGGGTAACTCTGCCGGGGCCAGTTCCAAGCCTGGCTGCAGTTAGTGAAAATAAATTAAATGAAAATAAAATCTGACCAAAGCAAATACCAAAATTGAAATAATATGTTTTACAGTTTCAAGAATATATTATTGGCTTTATCAATGTGTGTTGAATGCAATAATATATTGCCGACAGTATTATATATTATAATGATATGGTATTTACTTCTACAATTTTTGTATACTTAGCAGCAAATCAGTTATTTTCACTTACGAAAAGAGGAGGACCCACGGGACAGTAATAGTGAGCATTATGGATATAAACGTCAACTCTGGGCGCGTCTAACCTATCTATGTTGTTCTAAATGTGTGAATCAATTTAGAATTCAATACACTACATGTAAAAGTGTTCTTCCTACGTTAATGTATCCACTAATTTTTATTCGATTTCCATTATAAGGTACAGTATGTTACTTTACGTGTAATTTTATGGTCCCATCTTGTGGGGCATGTCCATTTCATTATGTTATTGGCAGATTAAAACACTGTTACACCTTTCCAGACCAACCAAATTTCACTGTAAATAATCAGAAAACGACATTAAACGAACCTCTCGTTTCCTCTTCCAGACAGTTATTTTGTTACCAATAATGATTGTATTAACACTGATGGCTGTGCAATATTAACTTGTATATCGGATAGCATTCTTGATAATAGTATCTAATATTGAATTCGATCTTTGATTTTGTAATCCCATACATTTTCAGAAGTAACAACCGTCCAAGCTAGATTCATATATACGAGAAAATGACCCTTATTTACAATACATGATCATATATCTGAGCATAATCTGTCTGAAATAGAATAGAAAATATATTGCTATATGTAACCGCGAGTTATTGGCATTAAAGTTTAGTCCAGAATTGCCTAATTTGCCATAAAATGTAGTTCTTCATATAAATTAGAGTAGATTTAGCGATTTAACCGGTTGGGGTTTAAACTAAAGGGGCACATACTGCAGTTAGCTAATTTTTTTATTATAACAAACAGATATTCTTCGTTTTTGAATAATGCAACCACTTTCCCTAATTGAAGATATTTTGTCTCCATATTTTTAAAAATCAATTAAAGTTTTGAATATGCGCTAACTTTTACACATTTGGCATTGATATCACTAAACTATGATTGGAAACTTATATACATAACGCTCTATATTCTGTCCCTCTTGTTTTTTTTTCTTTTTTTTTAACTTTTGGGGGAGATCGATAGCACAGCCATTCCTTGTAACCTGGTTTGCCTTGCAAACTTTAAGGTAGACAGTACTACGCAGACTAAGCGTTGTTTATAATTTCATTGTACGGTCATACAGTTCATCGTAGTTAAGCACATTGTTTTAGATAGGCTATGAGCGAATTATTTATTGGGTGTGTAAATGAAAATATATTTGGTTTAATATTCCAAATGAATTCAGAAGTGACTTGCGGTATTTGTGGAGCGTACATTTCCTAACTCAGGGACAGGATGCGAGAGGCTCCAGCATATACAGGGTGCATTCAGCAGCCTGAAGAGGAGATGGCCCAAATATTCGAACAGCGTAGATGTCGGACAACGTCTGATCAACATTGTATTTTAATCCACGAGTGAAGTTAGTGAAAGTGGAGAAAGGAACTTTGTTATAAGTGTTTCCCTTACGTCAAAAAGTGAATACTAGTGTGGTGACTATTGAATAGGAAGACGTTGCTGATATTAGTGTATGTGGTGTTGCTGTGTGTAATTGTCAACGCGATGAAGTTTCCTGGCGATGGAATAGATATTGCATCCTTCGAAGAAGGTGGACTAAGCAACTATATATACTGGAGCCTCTCAAAACCAGTCCCGAAGATGGAAATAGTTTGTTCCCGAAACGCCGCTAGTATTTCTGAACTTCATTTGGTTACAGAATAGATATGTAGCATCAAAGCAGGTATTCTGTTCTGATAAGTTTATAGAATAGGGAAATGATATATTATTTTATAAGGCGCACATTCAGATTACACTTTATTAGTATTGTTTGGTTGCTCGTCTAACGAAAGCAGTACTGCGCAAGGTTAATCAAGTAAGAGGGATGACTGTGCTGTCGGTTTCCGCGTGGAGGGTGGGTAACTCTGCCGGGGCCAGTTCCAAGCCTGGCTGCAGTTAGTGAAAATAAATTAAATGAAAATAAAATCTGACCAAAGCAAATACCAAAATTGAAATAATATGTTTTACAGTTTCGAGAATATATTATTGGCTTTATCAATGTGTGTTGAATGCAATAATATATTGCCGACAGTATTATATATTATAATGATATGGTATTTACTTCTACAATTTATGTATATTTAGCAGCAAATCAGTTATTTTCACTTACGAAAAGAGGAGGACCCACGGGACAGTAATAGTGAGCATTATGTATATAAACGTCAACTCTGGGCGCGTCTAATCTATCTATGTTGTTCTAAATGTGTGAATCAATTTAGAATTCAATACACTACATGTAAAAGTGTTCTTCCTACGTTAATGTATCCACTAATTTTTATTCGATTTCCATTATAAGGTACAGTATGTTACTTTACGTGTAATTTTATGGTCCCATCTTGTGGGGCATGTCCATTTCATTATGTTATTGGCAGATTAAAACACTGTTACACCTTTCCAGACCAACCAAATTTCACTGTAAATAATCAGAAAACGACATTAAACGAACCTCTCGTTTCCTCTTCCAGACAGTTATTTTGTTACCATTAATGATTGTATTAACACTGATTGCTGTGCAATATTAACTTGTATATCGGATAGCATTCTTGATAATAGTATCTAATATTGAATTCGATCTTTGATTTAGTAATCCCATACATTTTCAGAAGTAACAACCGTCCAAGCTAGATTCATATATACGAGAAAATGACCCTTATTTACAATACATGATCATATATCTGAGCATAATCTGTCTGAAATAGAATAGAAAATATATTGTTATATGTAACCGCGAGTTATTGGCATTAAAGTTTAGTCCAGAATTGCCTAATTTGCCATAAAATGTAGTTCTTCATATAAATTAGAGTAGATTTAGCGATTTAACCGGTTGGGGTTTAAACTAAAGGGGCACATACTGCAGTTTGCTAAATCTTTTATTATAACAAACAGATATTTTTGGTTTTTAATAATGGAAGCACTTTCCCTAATTGAAGATATTTTGTCTCCATATTTTTAAAAATCAATCAAAGTTTTGAATATGCGCCAACTTTTTCACATTTGGCATTGATTTCACTAAACTATGATTGGAAACTTATATACATAACGCTCTATATTCTGTCTCTCTTGTTTTTTTTTTTTAACTTTTGGGGGAGATCGATAGCACAGCCATTCCTTGTAACCTGGTTTGCCTTGATAACTTTAAGGTAGACAGTACTGCACAGAGTAAGCGTTGTTTATAATTTCATTGTAAGGTCATACAGTTCATCGTAGTTAAGCACATTGTTTTAGATAGGCTATGAGCGAATTATTTATTGGGTGTTAAATGAAAATATATTTGGATTAATATTCCAAATGAATTCAGAAGTGACTTGCGGTATTTGTTGAGCGTACATTTCCTAACTCAGGGACAGGATGCGAGAGGCTCCAGCATATACAGGGTGCATTCAGCAGCCTGAAGAGGAGATGGCCCAAATATTCGAACAACGTAGATGTAGGACAACGTCTCACCAACATTGTATTTTAATCCACGAGTGAAGTTAGTGAAAGTGGAGAAAGGAACTTTGTTATAAGTGTTTCCCTTACGTCAAAAAGTGAATACTAGTGTGGTGACTATTGAATAGGAAGACGTTGCTGATATTAGTGTATGTGGTGTTGCTGTGTGTAATTGTCAACGGGATGAAGTTGTCTGGCGATGGAATAGATATTGCATCCTTCGAAGAAGGTGGACTAAGCAACTATATATACTGGAGCCTCTCAAAACTAGTCCCGAGGATGGAAATAGTTTGTTCCCGAAACGCCGCTAGTATTTCTGAACTTCATTTGGTTACAGAATAGATATGTAGCATCAAAGCAGGTATTCGGTTCTGATAAGTTTATAGAATAGGGAAATGATATATTATTTTATAAGGCGCACATATTCAGATTACACTTAATTAGTATTGATTGGTTGCTCGTCTAACGAAAGCAGTACTGCGCAAGGTTAATCAAGTAAGAGGGATGACTGTGCTGTCGGTTTCCGCGTGGAGGGTGGGTAACTCTGCCGGGGCCAGTTCCAAGCCTGGCTGCAGTTAGTGAAAATAAATTAAATGAAAATAAAATCTGACCAAAGCAAATACCAAAATTGAAATAATATGTTTTACAGTTTCGAGAATATATTATTGGATCTATCAATGTGTGTCGAATGCAATAATATATTGCCGACAGTATTATATATTATAATGATATGGTATTTACTTCTACAATTTATGTATATTTAGCAGCAAATCAGTTATTTTCACTTACGAAAAGAGGAGGACCTACGGGACAGTAATAGTGAGCATTATGTATATAAACGTCAACTCTGGGCGCGTCTAACCTATCTATGTTGTTCTAAATGTGTGAATCAATTCAGAATTCAGTACACTACATGTAAAAGTTTTCTTCCTACGTCAATGTATCCACTAATTTTTATTCGATTTCCATATTAAGGTACAGTATGTTACTTTACGTGTAATTTTATGGTCCCATCTTGTGGGGCACGTCCATTTCATTATGTTATTGGCAGATTAAAAAACTGTTACCCCTTTCCAGACCAACCAAATTTCACTGTGAATAATCAGAAAACTACATTAAACGAACCTTTCGTTTCCTCTTCCAGACAGATATTTTGTTACCATTAATGATTGTATTAACACTGATTGCTGTGCAATACTAACTTGTATATCGGATAGCATTCTTGATGATAGAATCTAATATTGAATTCGATCTTTGATTTTGTAATCCCATACATTTTCAGAAGTAACAACCGTCCAAGCTAGATTCATATATACGAGAAAATGACCCTTATTTACAATACATGATCATATATCTGAGCATAATCTGTCAGAAATAGAATAGAAAATATTTTGTTACATGTAACCGCGAGTTATTGGCATTAAAGTTTAGTCCAGAATTGCGTAATTTGCCATAAAATGTAGTTCTTCATATAAATTAGAGTAGATTTAGCGATTTAACCGGTTGGGGTTTAAACTAAAGGGGCACATACTGCAGTTAGCTAATTTTTTTATTATAACAAACAGATATTCTTCGTTCTTGAATAATGCAAGAACTTTCCCTAATTGAAGATATTTTGTCTCCATATTTTTAAAAATCAATTAAAGTTTTGAATATGCGCTAACGTTTACACATTTGGCATTGATTTCACTAAACTATGATTGGAAACTTATATACATAACGCTCTATATTCTGTCCCTCTTCTTTTTTTTTCTTTGTTTTTTTTTTTAACTTTTGGGGGAGATCGATAGCACAGCCATTCCTTGTAACCTGGTTTGCCTTGCAAGCTTTAAGGTATACAGTACTGCGCAGACTAAGCGTTGTTTATAATTTCATTGTAAGGTCATACAGTTCATCGCAGTTAAGCACATTGTTTTAGATAGGCTATGAGCGAATTATTTATTGGGTGTGTAAATGAAAATATATTTGGATTAATATTCCAAATGAATTCAGAAGTGACTTGCGGTATTTGTGGAGCGTACATTTCCTAACTCAGGGACAGGATGCGAGAGGCTCCAGCATATACAGGGTGCATTCAGCAGCCTGAACAGGAGATGGCCCAAATATTCGAACAGCGTAGATGTAGGACAACGTCTGATCAACATTGTATTTTAATCCACGAGTGAAGTTAGTGAAAGTGGAGAAAGGAACTTTGTTATAAGTGTTTCTCTTACGTCAAAAAGTGAATACTAATGTGGTTTCTATTGAATAGGAAGACGTTGCTGATATTAGTGTATGTGGTGTAGCTGTGTGTAATTGTCAACGGGATGAAGTTGCCTGGCGATGGAATAGATATTGCATCCTTCGAAGAAGGTGGACTAAGGAACTATATATACTGGAGCCTCTCAAAACTAGTCCCGAGGATGGAAATAGTTTGTTCCCGAAACGCCGCTAGTATTTCTGAACTTCATTTGGTTACAGAATAGATATGTAGCATCAAAGCAGGTATTCGGTTCTGATAAGTTTATAGAATAGGGAAATGATATATTATTTTATAAGGCGCACATATTCAGATTACACTTTATTAGTATTGTTTGGTTGCTCGTCTAACGAAAGCAGTACTGCGCAAGGTTAATCAAGTAAGAGGGATGACTGTGCTGTCGGTTTCCGCGTGGAGGGTGGGTAACTCTGCCGGGGCCAGTTCCAAGCCTGGCTGCAGTTAGTGAAAATAATTTAAATGAAAATAAAATCTGACCAAAGCAAATACCAAAATTGAAATAATATGTTTTACAGTTTCGAGAATATATTATTGGCTTTATCAATGTGTGTTGAATGCAATAATATATTGCCGACAGTATTATATATTATAATGATATGGTATTTACTTCTACAATTTATGTATATTTAGCAGCAAATCAGTTATTTTCACTTACGAAAAGAGGAGGACCCACGGGACAGTAATAGTGAGCATTATGTATATAAACGTCAACTCTGGGCGCGTCTAACCTATCTATGTTGTTCTAAATGTGTGAATCAATTCAGAATTCAATACACTACATGTAAAAGTGTTCTTCCTACGTTAATGTATCCACTAATTTTTATTCGATTTCCATATTAAGGTACAGTATGTTACTTTACGTGTAATTTTATGGTCCCATCTTGTGGGGCATGTTCATTTCATTATGTTATTGGCAGATTAAAACACTGTTACACCTTTAAAGACAAACCAAATTTCACTGTAAATAATCAGAAAACGACATTAAACGAACCTTTCGTTTCCTCTTCCAGACAGTTATTTTGTTACTATTAAAAATTGTATTAACACTTATTGCTGTGTAATATTAACTTGTATATCGGATAGCATTCTTGATGATAGAATCTAATATTGAATTCGATCTTTGATTTTGTAATCCCATACTTTTTCAGAAGTAACAACCGTCCAAGCTAGATTCATATATACGAGAAAATGACCCTTATTTACAATACATGATCATATATCTGAGCATAATCTGTCAAAAATAGAATAGAAAATATTTTGTTATATGTAACCGCGAGTTATTGGCATTAAAGTTTAGTCCAGAATTGCGTAATTTGCCATAAAATGTAGTTCTTCATATAAATTAGAGTAGATTTAGCGATTTAACCGGTTGGGGTTTAAACTAAAGGGGCACATACTGCAGTTAGCTAATTTTTTTTATTATAACAAACAGATATTCTTCGTTCTTGAATAATGCAACCACTTTCCCTAATTGAAGATATTTTGTCTCCATATTTTTAAAAATCAATTAAAGTTTTGAATATGCGCTAACGTTTACACATTTGGCATTGATTTCACTAAACTATGATTGGAAACTTATATACATAACGCTCTATATTCTGTCTCTCTTGTTTTTTTTAACTTTTGCGGGAAATCGATAGCACAGCCATTCCTTGTAACCTGGTTTGCCTTGCAAGCTTTAAGGTAGACAGTACTGCGCAGACTAAGCGTTGTTTATAATTTCATTGTACGGTCATACAGTTCATCGTAGTTAAGCACATTGTTTTAGATAGGCTATGAGCGAATTATTTATTGGGTGTGTAAATGAAAATATATTTGGATTAATGTTCGAAATGAATTCAGAAGTGACTTGCGGTATTTGTTGAGCGTACATTTCCTAACTCAGGGACAGGATGCGAGAGGCTCCAGCATATACAGGGTGCATTCAGCAGCCTGAAGAGGAGATGGCCCAAATATTCGAACAGCGTAGATGTAGGACAACGTCTGATCAACATTGTATTTTAATCCACGAGTGAAGTTAGTGAAAGTGGAGAAAGGAACTTTGTTATAAGTGTTTCCCTTACGTCAAAAAGTGAATACTAGTGTGGTTTCTATTGAATAGGAAGACGTTGCTGATATTAGTGTATGTGGTGTTGCTGTGTGTAATTGTCAACGGGATGAAGTTGCCTGGCGATGGAATAGATATTGCATCCTTCGAAGAAGGTGGACTAAGCAACTATATATACTGGAGCCTCTCAAAACTAGTCCCGAGGATGGAAATAGTTTGTTCCCGAAACGCCGCTAGTATTTCTGAACTTCATTTGGTTACAGAATAGATATGTAGGATCAAAGCAGGTATTCGGTTCTGATAAGTTTATAGAATAGGGAAATGATATATTATTTTATAAGGCGCACATATTCAGATTACACTTTATTAGTATTGTTTGGTTGCTCGTCTAACGAAAGCAGTACTGCGCAAGGTTAATCAAGTAAGAGGGATGACTGTGCTGTCGGTTTCCGCGTGGAGGGTGGGTAACTCTGCCGGGGCCAGTTCCAAGCCTGGCTGCAGTTAGTGAAAATAATTTAAATGAAAATAAAATCTGACCAAAGCAAATACCAAAATTGAAATAATATGTTTTACAGTTTCGAGAATATATTATTGGCTTTATCAATGTGTGTTGAATGCAATAATATATTGCCGACAGTATTATATATTATAATGATATGGTATTTACTTCTACAATTTATGTATATTTAGCAGCAAATCAGTTATTTTCACTTACGAAAAGAGGAGGACCCACGGGACAGTAATAGTGAGCATTATGTATATAAACGTCAACTCTGGGCGCGTCTAACCTATCTATGTTGTTCTAAATGTGTGAATCAATTCAGAATTCAATACACTACATGTAAAAGTGTTCTTCCTACGTTAATGTATCCACTAATTTTTATTCGATTTCCATATTAAGGTACAGTATGTTACTTTACGTGTAATTTTATGGTCCCATCTTGTGGGGCATGTTCATTTCATTATGTTATTGGCAGATTAAAACACTGTTACACCTTTAAAGACAAACCAAATTTCACTGTAAATAATCAGAAAACGACATTAAACGAACCTTTTTCCTCTTCCAGACAGTTATTTTGTTACTATTAAAAATTGTATTAACACTGATTGCTGTGCAATATTAACTTGTATATCGGATAGCATTCTTGATGATAGAATCTAATATTGAATTCGATCTTTGATTTTGTAATCCCATACTTTTTCAGAAGTAACAACCGTCCAAGCTAGATTCATATATACGAGAAAATGACCCTTATTTACAATACATGATCATATATCTGAGCATAATCTGTCAAAAATAGAATAGAAAATATTTTGTTATATGTAACCGCGAGTTATTGGCATTAAAGTTTAGTCCAGAATTGCCTAATTTGCCATAAAATGTAGTTCTTCATATAAATTAGAGTAGATTTAGCGACTTAACAGGTTGGGGATTAAACTAAAGGGGCACATACTGCAGTTAGCTAATTTTTTTATTATAACAAACAGATATTCTTCGTTCTTGAATAATGCAACCACTTTCCCTAATTGAAGATATTTTGTCTCCATATTTTTAAAAATCAATTAAAGTTTTGAATATGCGGTAACTTTTAAACATTTGGCATTGATATCACTAAACTATGATTGGAAACTTATATACATAACGCTCTATATTCTGTCCCTCTTGTTTTTTTTCTTTTTTTTTTTTAACTTTTGGGGGAGATCGATAGCACAGCCATTCCTTGTAACCTGGTTTGCCTTGCAAACTTTAAGGTAGACAGTACTGCGCAGACTAAGCGTTGTTTATAATTTCATTGTACGGTCATACAGTTCATCGTAGTTAAGCACATTGTTTTAGATAGGCTATGAGCGAATTATTTATTGGGTGTGTAAATGAAAATATATTTGGATTAATATTCCAAATGAATTCAGAAGTGACTTGCGGTAATTTTGGAGCGTACATTTCCTAACTCAGGGACAGGATGCGAGAGGCTCCAGCATATACAGGGTGCATTCAGCAGCCTGAAGAGGAGATGGCCCAAATATTCGAACAGCGTAGATGTAGGACAACGTCTGATCAACATTGTATTTTAATCCACGAGTGAAGTTAGTGAAAGTGGAGAAAGGAACTTTGTTATAAGTGTTTCCCTTACGTCAAAAAGTGAATACTAGTGTGGTGACTATTGAATAGGAAGACGTTGCTGATATTAGTGTATGTGGTGTTGCTGTGTGTAATTGTCAACGGGATGAAGTTGCCTGGCGATGGAATAGATATTGCATCCTTCGAAGAAGGTGGACTAAGCAACTATATATACTGGAGCCTCTCAAAACCAGTCCCGAGGATGGAAATAGTTTGTTCCCGAAACGCCGCTAGTATTTCTGAACTTCATTTGGTTACAGAATAGATATGTAGCATCAAAGCAGGTATTCGGTTCTGATAAGTTTATAGAATAGGGAAATGATATATTATTTTATAAGGCGCACATATTCAGATTACACTTTATTAGTATTGTTTGGTTGCTCGTCTAACGAAAGCAGTACTGCGCAAGGTTAATCAAGTAAGAGGGATGACTGTGCTGTCGGTTTCCGCGTGGAGGGTGGGTAACTCTGCCGGGGCCAGTTCCAAGCCTGGCTGCAGTTAGTGAAAATAAATTAAATGAAAATAAAATCTGACCAAAGCAAATACCAAAATTGAAATAATATGTTTTACAGTTTCGAGAATATATTATTGGCTTTATCAATGTGTCTTGAATGCAATAATATATTGCCGACAGTATTATATATTATAATGATATGGTATTTACTTCTACAATTTATGTATATTTAGCAGCAAATCAGTTATTTTCACTTACGAAAAGAGGAGGACCCACGGGACAGTAATAGTGAGCATTATGAATATAAACGTCAACTCTGGGCGCGTCTAACCTATCTATGTTGTTCTAAATGTGTGAATCAATTCAGAATTCAATACACTACATGTATAGGTGTTCTTCCTACGTTAATATATCCACTAATTTTTATTCGATTTCCATACTAAGGTACAGTATGTTACTTTACGTGTACTTTTATGGTCCCATCTTGTGGGGCATGTCCATTTCATTATGTTATTGGCAGATTAAAACACTGTTACCCCTTTCCAGACCAACCAAATTTCACTGTGAATAATCAGAAAACGACATTAAACGAACCTCTCGTTTCCTCTTCCAGACAGTTATTTTGTTACCATTAATGATTGTATTAACACTGATTGCTGTGCAATATTAACTTGTATATCGGATAGCATTCTTGATAATAGTATCTAATATTGAATTCGATCTTTGATTTTGTAATCCCATACATTTTCAGAAGTAACAACCGTCCAAGCTAGATTCATATATACGAGAAAATGACCCTTATTTACAATACATGATCATATATCTGAGCATAATCTGTCAGAAATAGAATAGAAAATATTTTGTTATATGTAACCGCGAGTTATTGGCATTAAAGTTTAGTCCAGAATTGCGTAATTTGCCATAAAATGTAGTTCTTCATATAAATTAGAGTAGATTTAGCGATTTAACCGGTTGGGGTTTAAACTAAAGGGGCACATACTGCAGTTAGCTAATTTTTTTATTATAACAAACAGATATTCTTCGTTTTTGAATAATGCAACCACTTTCCCTAATTGAAGATATTTTGTCTCCATATTTTTAAAAATCAATTAAAGTTTTGAATATGCACTAACTTTTACACAATTGGCATTGATATCACTAAACTATGATTGGAAACTTATATACATAACGCTCTATATTCTGTCTCTCTTGTTTTTTTTTCTTTTTTTTTTTAACTTTTAGGGGAGATCGATAGCACAGCCATTCCTTGTAACCTGGTTTGCCTTGCAAACTTTAAGGTAGACAGTACTGCGCAGACTAAGTGTTGTTTATAATTTCATTGTACGGTCATACAGTTCATCGTAGTTAAGCACATTGTTTTAGATAGGCTATGAGCGAATTATTTATTGGGTGTGTAAATGAAAATATATTTGGATTAATATTCCAAATGAATTCAGAATTGACTTGCGGTATTTGTGGAGCGTACATTTCCTAACTCAGGGACAGGATGCGAGAGGCTCCAGCATATACAGGGTGCATTCAGCAGCCTGAAGAGGAGATGGCCCAAATATTCGAACAGCGTAGATGTAGGACAACGTCTGATCAACATTGTATTTTAATCCACGAGTGAAGTTAGTGAAAGTGGAGAAAGGAACTTTGTTATAAGTGTTTCCCTTACGTCAAAAAGTGAATACTAGTGTGGTGACTATTGAATAGGAAGACGTTGCTGATATTAGTGTATGTGGTGTTGCTGTGTGTAATTGTCAACGGGATGAAGTTTCCTGGCGATGGAATAGATATTGCATCCTTCGAAGAAGGTGGACTAAGCAACTATATATACTGGAGCCTCTCAAAACCAGTCCCGAAGATGGAAATAGTTTGTTCCCGAAACGCCGCTAGTATTTCTGAACTTCATTTGGTTACAGAATAGATATGTAGCATCAAAGCAGGTATTCGGTTCTGATAAGTTTATAGAATAGGGAAATGATATATTATTTTATAAGGCGCACATATTCAGATTACACTTTATTAATATTGTTTGGTTGCTCGTCTAAGGAAAGCAGTACTGCGCAAGGTTAATCAAGTAAGAGGGATGACTGTGCTGTCGGTTTCCGCGTGGAGGATGGGTAACTCTGCCGGGGCCAGTTCCAAGCCTGGCTGCAGTTAGTGAAAATAAATTAAATGAAAATAAAATCTGACCAAAGCAAATACCAAAATTGAAATAATATGTTTTACAGTTTCGAGAATATATTATTGTCTTTATCAATGTGTGTTGAATGCAATAATATATTGCCGACAGTATTATATATTATAATGATATGGTATTTACTTCTACAATTTATGTATATTTAGCAGCAAATCAGTTATTTTCACTTACGAAAAGAGGAGGACCCACGGGACAGTAATAGTGAGCATTATGAATATAAACGTCAACTCTGGGCGCGTCTAACCTATCTATGTTGTTCTAAATGTGTGAATCAATTCAGAATTCAATACACTACATGTAAAAGTGTTCTTCCTACGTCAATGTATCCACTAATTTTTATTCGATTTCCATATTAAGGTACAGTATGTTACTTTACGTGTAATTTTATGGTCCCATATTGTGGGGCACGTCCATTTCATTATGTTATTGGCAGATTAAAAAACTGTTACCCCTTTCCAGACCAACCAAATTTCACTGTGAATAATCAGAAAACGACATTAAACGAATCTTTCGTTTCCTCTTCCACACAGTTATTTTGTTACCATTAATGATTGTATTAACACTGATTGCTGTGCAATATTAACTTGTATATCGGATAGCATTCTTGATGATAGAATCTAATATTGAATTCGATCTTTGATTTTGTAATCCCATACATTTTCACAAGTAACAATCGTCCAAGCTAGAGATTCAAATATACGAGAAAATGACCCTTATTTACAATACACGATCATATATCTGAGCATAATCTGTCAGAAATAGAATAGAAAATATTTTGTTATATGTAACCGCGAGTTATTGGCATTAAAGTTTAGTCCAGAATTGCCTAATTTGCCATAAAATGTAGTTCTTCATATAAATTAGAGTAGATTTAGCGATTTAACCGGTTGGGGTTTAAACTAAAGGGGCACATACTGCAGTTAGCTAAATTTTTTATTATAACAAACAGATATTTTTCGTTTTTGAATAATGCAACCACTTATCCTAATTGAAGATATTTTGTCTCCATATTTTTAAAAATCAATTAAAGTTTTGAATATGCGCTAACTTTTACACATTTGGCATTGATATCACTAAACTATGATTGGTAACTTATATACATAACGGTCTATTTTCCGTCTCACTTGTTCTTTTTTTTTTTTTTTTTGTTTTTTTTTTAACTTTTGGGTGAGATCGATAGCACAGCCATTCCTTGTAACCTGGTTTGCCTTGCAAACATTAAGGTAGACAGTACTGCGCAGACTAAGCCTTGTTTATAATTTCATTGTAAGGTTATACAATTCATCGTAGTTAAGCACATTGTTTTAGATAGGCTATGAGCGAATTATTTATTGGGTGTGTAAATGAAAATATATTTGGATTAATATTCCAAATGAATTCAGAAGTGACTTGCGGTATTTGTTGAGCGTACATTTCCTAACTCAGGGACAGGATGCGAGAGGCTCCAGCATATACAGGGTGCATTCAGCAGCCTGAAGAGGAGATGGCCCAAATATTCGAACAGCGTAGATGTAGGACAACGTCTCACCAACATTGTATTTTAATCCACGAGTGAAGTTAGTGAAAGTGGAGAAAGGAACTTTGTTATAAGTGTTTCCCTTACGTCTAAAAGTGAATACTAGTGTGGTGACTATTGAATAGGAAGACGTTGCTGATATTAGTGTATGTGGTGTTGCTGTGTGTAATTGTTAACGGGATGAAGTTGCCTGGCGATGGAATAGATATT
Source organism: Thermobia domestica (assembly GCF_964235325.1). Taxonomy (NCBI): domain Eukaryota; kingdom Metazoa; phylum Arthropoda; class Insecta; order Zygentoma; family Lepismatidae; genus Thermobia; species Thermobia domestica. Next base: position 69,220 of record NW_027655911.1, read on the forward strand.
GCATCCTTCGAAGAAGGTGGACTAAGCAACTATATATACTGGAGCCTCTCAAAACTAGTCCCGAGGATGGAAATAGTTTGTTCCCGAAACGCCGCTAGTATTTCTGAACTTCATTTGGTTACAGAATAGATATGTAGCATCAAAGCAGGTATTCGGTTCTGATAAGTTTATAGAATAGGGAAATGATATATTATTTTATAAGGCGCACATATTCAGATTACACTTTATTAGTATTGTTTGGTTGCTCGTCTAACGAAAGCAGTACTGCGCAAGGTTAATCAAGTAAGAGGGATGACTGTGCTGCCGGTTTCCGCGTGGAGGGTGGGTAACTCTGCCGGGGCCAGTTCCAAGCCTGGCTGCAGTTAGTGAAAATAAATTAAATGAAAATAAAATCTGACCAAAGCAAAAACCAAAATTGAAATAATATGTTTTACAGTTTCGAGAATATATTATTGGATCTATCAATGTGTGTTGAATGCAATAATATATTGCCGACAGTATTATATATTATAATGATATGGTATTTACTTCTACAATTTATGTATATTTAGCAGCAAATCAGTTATTTTCACTTACGAAAAGAGGAGGACCTACGGGACAGTAATAGTGAGCATTATGTATATAAACGTCAACTCTGGGCGCGTCTAACCTATCTATGTTGTTCTAAATGTGTGAATCAATTCAGAATTCAATACACTACATGTAAAAGTGTTCTTCCTACGTCAATGTATCCACTAATTTTTATTCGATTTCCATTATAAGGTACAGTATGTTACTTTACGTGTAATTTTATGGTCCCATCTTGTGGGCCACGTCTATTTCGTTATGTTATTGGCAGATTAAAAAACTGTGACCCCTTTCCAGACCAACCAAATTTCACTGTGAATAATCAGAAAACTACATTAAACGAACCTTTCGTTTCCTCTTCCACACAGTTATTTTGTTACCATTAATGATTGTATTAACACTGATTGCTGTGCAATATTAACTTGTATATCGGATAGCATTCTTGATGATAGAATCTAATATTGAATTCGATCTTTGATTTTGTAATCCCATACATTTTCACAAGTAACAATCGTCCAAGCTAGAGATTCAAATATACGAGAAAATGACCCTTATTTACAATACACGATCATATATCTGAGCATAATCTGTCAGAAATAGAATAGAAAATATTTTGTTATATGTAACCGCGAGTTATTGGCATTAAAGTTTAGTCCAGAATTGCCTAATTTGCCATAAAATGTAGTTCTTCATATAAATTAGAGTAGATTTAGCGATTTAACCGGTTGGGGTTTAAACTAAAGGGGCACATACTGCAGTTTGCTAAATTTTTTATTATAACAAACAGATATTTTTGGTTTTTAATAATGGAAGCACTTTCCCTAATTGAAGATATTTTGTCTCCATATTTTTAAAAATCAATCAAAGTTTTGAATATGCGCCAACTTTTTCACATTTGGCATTGATTTCACTAAACTATGATTGGAAACTTATATACATAACGCTCTATATTCTGTCTCTCTTGTTTTTTTTCTTTTTTTTTTAACTTTTAGGGGAGATCGATAGCACAGCCATTCCTTGTAACCTGGTTTGCCTTGCAAACTTTAAGGTAGACAGTACTGCGCAGACTAAGCGTTGTTTATAATTTCATTGTACGGTCATACAGTTCATCGTAGTTAAGCACATTGTTTTAGATAGGCTATGAGCGAATTATTTATTGGGTGTGTAAATGAAAATATATTTGGATTAATATTCCAAATGAATTCAGAAGTGACTTGCGGTATTTGTGGAGCGTACATTTCCTAACTCAGGGACAGGATGCGAGAGGCTCCAGCATATACAGGGTGCATTCAGCAGCCTGAAGAGGAGATGGCCCAAATATTCGAACAGCGTAGATGTAGGACAACGTCTGATCAACATTGTATTTTAATCCACGAGTGAAGTTAGTGAAAGTGGAGAAAGGAACTTTGTTATAAGTGTTTCCCTTACGTCAAAAAGTGAATACTAGTGTGGTGACTATTGAATAGTAAGACGTTGCTGATATTAGTGTATGTGGTGTTGCTGTGTGTACTTGTCAACGGGATGAAGTTGCCTGGCGATGGAATAGATATTGCATCCTTCGAAGAAGGTGGACTAAGCAACTATATATACTGGAGCCTCTCAAAACCAGTCCCGAAGATGGAAATAGTTTGTTCCCGAAACGCCGCTAGTATTTCTGAACTTCATTTGGTTACAGAATAGATATGTAGCATCAAAGCAGGTATTCGGTTCTGATAAGTTTATAGAATAGGGAAATGATATATTATTTTATAAGGCGCACATATTCAGATTACACTTTATTAATATTGTTTGGTTGCTCGTCTAAGGAAAGCAGTACTGCGCAAGGTTAATCAAGTAAGAGGGATGACTGTGCTGTCGGTTTCCGCGTGGAGGGTGGGTAACTCTGCCGGGGCCAGTTCCAAGCCTGGCTGCAGTTAGTGAAAATAAATTAAATGAAAATAAAATCTGACCAAAGCAAATACCAAAATTGAAATAATATGTTTTACAGTTTCGAGAATATATTATTGTCTTTATCAATGTGTGTTGAATGCAATAATATATTGCCGACAGTATTATATATTATAATGATATGGTATTTACTTCTACAATTTATGTATATTTAGCAGCAAATCAGTTATTTTCACTTACGAAAAGAGGAGGACCCACGGGACAGTAATAGTGAGCATTATGGATATAAACGTCAACTCTGGGCGCGTCTAACCTATCTATGTTGTTCTAAATGTGTGAATCAATTCAGAATTCAATACACTACATGTAAAAGTGTTCTTCCTACGTCAATGTATCCACTATGTTTTATTCGATTTCCATATTTAGGTACAGTATGTTACTTTACGTGTAATTTTATGGTCCCATATTGTGGGGCACGTCCATTTCATTATGTTATTGGCCGATTAAAAAACTGTTACCCCTTTCCAGACCAACCAAATTTCACTGTGAATAATCAGAAAACGACATTAAACGAATCTTTCGTTTCCTCTTCCACACAGTTATTTTGTTACCATTAATGATTGTATTAACACTGATTGCTGTGCAATATTAACTTGTATATCGGATAGCATTCTTGATGATAGAATCTAATATTGAATTCGATCTTTGATTTTGTAATCCCATACATTTTCACAAGTAACAATCGTCCAAGCTAGAGATTCAAATATACGAGAAAATGACCCTTATTTACAATACACGATCATATATCTGAGCATAATCTGTCAGAAATAGAATAGAAAATATTTTGTTATATGTAACCGCGAGTTATTGGCATTAAAGTTTAGTCCAGAATTGCCTAATTTGCCATAAAATGTAGTTCTTCATATAAATTAGAGTAGATTTAGCGACTTAACCGGTTGGGGTTTAAACTAAAGGGGCACATACTGCAGTTAGCTAAATTTTTTATTATAACAAACAGATATTTTTCGTTTTTGAATAATGCAACCACTTATCCTAATTGAAGATATTTTGTCTCCATATTTTTAAAAATCAATTAAAGTTTTGAATATGCGCTAACTTTTACACATTTGGCATTGATATCACTAAACTATGATTGGAAACTTATATACATAACGCTCTATTTTCCGTCTCACTTGTTCTTTTTTTTTTTTTTTGTTTTTTTTTTAACTTTTGGGGGAGATCGATAGCACAGCCATTCCTTGTAACCTGGTTTGCCCTGCAAACATTAAGGTAGACAGTACTGCGCAGACTAAGCCTTGTTTATAATTTCATTGTAAGGTTATACAATTCATCGTAGTTAAGCACATTGTTTTAGATAGGCTATGAGCGAATTATTTATTGGGTGTGTAAATGAAAATATATTTGGATTAATATTCCAAATGAATTCAGAAGTGACTTGCGGTATTTGTTGAGCGTACATTTCCTAACTCAGGGACAGGATGCGAGAGGCTCCAGCATATACAGGGTGCATTCAGCAGCCTGAAGAGGAGATGGACCAAATATTCGAACAGCGTAGATGTAGGACAACGTCTCACCAACATTGTATTTTAATCCACGAGTGAAGTTAGTGAAAGTGGAGAAAGGAACTTTGTTATAAGTGTTTCCCTTACGTCTAAAAGTGAATACTAGTGTGGTGACTATTGAATAGGAAGACGTTGCTGATATTAGTGTATGTGGTGTTGCTGTGTGTAATTGTTAACGGGATGAAGTTGCCTGGCGATGGAATAGATATTGCATCCTTCGAAGAAGGTGGACTAAGCAACTATATATACTGGAGCCTCTCAAAACTAGTCCCGAGGATGGAAATAGTTTGTTCCCGAAACGCCGCTAGTATTTCTGAACTTCATTTGGTTACAGAATAGATATGTAGCATCAAAGCAGGTATTCGGTTCTGATAAGTTTATAGAATAGGGAAATGATATATTATTTTATAAGGCGCACATATTCAGATTACACTTTATTAGTATTGTTTGGTTGCTCGTCTAACGAAAGCAGTACTGCGCAAGGTTAATCAAGTAAGAGGGATGACTGTGCTGCCGGTTTCCGCGTGGAGGGTGGGTAACTCTGCCGGGGCCAGTTCCAAGCCTGGCTGCAGTTAGTGAAAATAAATTAAATGAAAATAAAATCTGACCAAAGCAAATACCAAAATTGAAATAATATGTTTTACAGTTTCGAGAATATATTATTGGATCTATCAATGTGTGTTGAATGCAATAATATATTGCCGACAGTATTATATATTATAATGATATGGTATTTACTTCTACTATTTATGTATATTTAGCAGCAAATCAGTTATTTTCACTTACGAAAAGAGGAGGACCTACGGGACAGTAATAGTGAGCATTATGTATATAAACGTCAACTCTGGGCGCGTCTAACCTATCTATGTTGTTCTAAATGTGTGAATCAATTCAGAATTCAATACACTACATGTAAAAGTGTTCTTCCTACGTCAATGTATCCACTAATTTTTATTCGATTTCCATTATAAGGTACAGTATGTTACTTTACGTGTAATTTTATGGTCCCATCTTGTGGGGCACGTCCATTTCGTTATGTTATTGGCAGATTAAAAAACTGTGACCCCTTTCCAGACCAACCAAATTTCACTGTGAATAATCAGAAAACTACATTAAACGAACCTTTCGTTTCCTCTTCCAGACAGTTATTTTGTTACCATTAATGATTGTATTAACACTGATTGCTGTGCAATACTAACTTGTATATCGGATAGCATTCTTGATGATAGAATCTAATATTGAATTCGATCTTTGATTTTGTAATCCCATACATTTTCAGAAGTAACAACCGTCCAAGCTAGATTCATATATACGAGAAAATGACCCTTATTTACAATACATGATCATATATCTGAGCATAATCTGTCAGAAATAGAATAGAAAATATTTTGTTATATGTAACCGCGAGTTATTGGCATTAAAGTTTAGTCCAGAATTGCGTAATTTGCCATAAAATGTAGTTCTTCTAATAAATTAGAGTAGATTTAGCGATTTAACCGGTTGGGGTTTAAACTAAAGGGGCACATACTGCAGTTAGCTAATTTTTTTATTATAACAAACAGATATTCTTCGTTTTTGAATAATGCAACCACTTTCCCTAATTGAAGATATTTTGTCTCCATATTTTTAAAAATCAATTAAAGTTTTGAATATGCACTAACTTTTACACATTTGGCATTGATATCACTAAACTATGATTGGAAACTTATATACATAACGCTCTATATTCTCTCTCTTGTTTTTTTTTCTTTTTTTTTTAACTTTTAGGGGAGATCGATAGCACAGCCATTCCTTGTAACCTGGTTTGCCTTGCAAACTTTAAGGTAGACAGTACTGCGCAGACTAAGCGTTGTTTATAATTTCATTGTACGGTCATACAGTTCATCGTAGTTAAGCACATTGTTTTAGATAGGCTATGAGCGAATTATTTATTGGGTGTGTAAATGAAAATATATTTGGATTAATATTCCAAATGAATTCAGAAGTGACTTGCGGTATTTGTGGAGCGTACATTTCCTAACTCAGGGACAGGATGCGAGAGGCTCCAGCATATACAGGGTGCATTCAGCAGCCTGAAGAGGAGATGGCCCAAATATTCGAACAGCGTAGATGTAGGACAACGTCTGATCAACATTGTATTTTAATCCACGAGTGAAGTTAGTGAAAGTGGAGAAAGGAACTTTGTTATAAGTGTTTCCCTTACGTCAAAAAGTGAATACTAGTGTGGTGACTATTGAATAGGAAGACGTTGCTGATATTAGTGTATGTGGTGTTGCTGTGTGTAATTGTCAACGGGATGAAGTTTCCTGGCGATGGAATAGATATTGCATCCTTCGAAGAAGGTGGACTAAGCAACTATATATACTGGAGCCTCTCAAAACCAGTCCCGAAGATGGAAATAGTTTGTTCCCGAAACGCCGCTAGTATTTCTGAACTTCATTTGGTTACAGAACAGATATGTAGCATCAAAGCAGGTATTCGGTTCTGATAAGTTTATAGAATAGGGAAATGATATATTATTTTATAAGGCGCACATATTCAGATTACACTTTATTAATATTGTTTGGTTGCTCGTCTAAGGAAAGCAGTACTGCGCAAGGTTAATCAAGTAAGAGGGATGACTGTGCTGTCGGTTTCCGCGTGGAGGGTGGGTAACTCTGCCGGGGCCAGTTCCAAGCCTGGCTGCAGTTAGTGAAAATAAATTAAATGAAAATAAAATCTGACCAAAGCAAATACCAAAATTGAAATAATATGTTTTACAGTTTCGAGAATATATTATTGTCTTTATCAATGTGTGTTGAATGCAATAATATATTGCCGACAGTATTATATATTATAATGATATGGTATTTACTTCTACAATTTATGTATATTTAGCAGCAAATCAGTTATTTTCACTTACGAAAAGAGGAGGACCCACGGGACAGTAATAGTGAGCATTATGGATATAAACGTCAACTCTGGGCACGTCTAACCTATCTATGTTGTTCTAAATGTGTGAATCAATTCAGAATTCAATACACTACATGTAAAAGTGTTCTTCCTACGTCAATGTATCCACTAAGTTTTATTCGATTTCCATATTTAGGTACAGTATGTTACTTTACGTGTAATTTTATGGTCCCATATTGTGGGGCACGTCCATTTCATTATGTTATTGGCAGATTAAAAAACTGTTACCCCTTTCCAGACCAACCAAATTTCACTGTGAATAATCAGAAAACGACATTAAACGAATCTTTCGTTTCCTCTTCCACACAGTTATTTTGTTACCATTAATGATTGTATTAACACTGATTGCTGTGCAATATTAACTTGTATATCGGATAGCATTCTTGATGATAGAATCTAATATTGAATTCGATCTTTGATTTTGAAATCCCATACATTTTCACAAGTAACAATCGTCCAAGCTAGAGATTCAAATATACGAGAAAATGACCCTTATTTACAATACACGATCATATATCTGAGCATAATCTGTCAGAAATAGAATAGAAAATATTTTGTTATATGTAACCGCGAGTTATTGGCATTAAAGTTTAGTCCAGAATTGCCTAATTTGCCATAAAATGTAGTTCTTCATATAAATTAGAGTAGATTTAGCGATTTAACCGGTTGGGGTTTAAACTAAAGGGGCACATACTGCAGTTTGCTAAATTTTTTATTATAACAAACAGATATTTTTGGTTTTTAATAATGGAAGCACTTTCCCTAATTGAAGATATTTTGTCTCCATATTTTTAAAAATCAATCAAAGTTTTGAATATGCGCCAACTTTTTCACATTTGGCATTGATTTCACTAAACTATGATTGGAAACTTATATACATAACGCTCTATATTCTGTCTCTCTTGTTTTTTTTTCTTTTTTTTTAACTTTTAGGGGAGATCGATAGCACAGCCATTCCTTGTAACCTGGTTTGCCTTGCAAACTTTAAGGTAGACAGTACTGCGCAGACTAAGCGTTGTTTATAATTTCATTGTACGGTCATACAGTTCATCGTAGTTAAGCACATTGTTTTAGATAGGCTATGAGCGAATTATTTATTGGGTGTGTAAATGAAAATATATTTGGATTAATATTCCAAATGAATTCAGAAGTGACTTGCGGTATTTGTGGAGCGTACATTTCCTAACTCAGGGACAGGATGCGAGAGGCTCCAGCATATACAGGGTGCATTCAGCAGCCTGAAGAGGAGATGGCCCAAATATTCGAACAGCGTAGATGTAGGACAACGTCTGATCAACATTGTATTTTAATCCACGAGTGAAGTTAGTGAAAGTGGAGAAAGGAACTTTGTTATAAGTGTTTCCCTTACGTCAAAAAGTGAATACTAGTGTGGTGACTATTGAATAGGAAGACGTTGCTGATATTAGTGTATGTGGTGTTGCTGTGTGTAATTGTCAACGGGATGAAGTTTCCTGGCGATGGAATAGATATTGCATCCTTCGAAGAAGGTGGACTAAGCAACTATATATACTGGAGCCTCTCAAAACCAGTCCCGAAGATGGAAGTAGTTTGTTCCCGAAACGCCGCTAGTATTTCTGAACTTCATTTGGTTACAGAATAGATATGTAGCATCAAAGCAGGTATTCGGTTCTGATAAGTTTATAGAATAGGGAAATGATATATTATTTTATAAGGCGCACATATTCAGATTACACTTTATTAATATTGTTTGGTTGCTCGTCTAAGGAAAGCAGTACTGCGCAAGGTTAATCAAGTAAGAGGGATGACTGTGCTGTCGGTTTCCGCGTGGAGGGTGGGTAACTGCCGGGGCCAGTTCCAAGCCTGGCTGCAGTTAGTGAAAATAAATTAAATGAAAATAAAATCTGACCAAAGCAAATACCAAAATTGAAATAATATGTTTTACAGTTTCGAGAATATATTATTGTCTTTATCAATGTGTGTTGAATGCAATAATATATTGCCGACAGTATTATATATTATAATGATATGGTATTTACTTCTACAATTTATGTATATTTAGCAGCAAATCAGTTATTTTCACTTACGAAAAGAGGAGGACCCACGGGACAGTAATAGTGAGCATTATGGATATAAACGTCAACTCTGGGCGCGTCTAACCTATCTATGTTGTTCTAAATGTGTGAATCAATTCAGAATTCAATACACTACATGTAAAAGTGTTCTTCCTACGTCAATGTATCCACTATGTTTTATTCGATTTCCATATTTAGGTACAGTATGTTACTTTACGTGTAATTTTATGGTCCCATATTGTGGGGCACGTCCATTTCATTATGTTATTGGCAGATTAAAAAACTGTTACCCCTTTCCAGACCAACCAAATTTCACTGTGAATAATCAGAAAACGACATTAAACGAATCTTTCGTTTCCTCTTCCACACAGTTATTTTGTTACCATTAATGATTGTATTAACACTGATTGCTGTGCAATATTAACTTGTATATCGGATAGCATTCTTGATGATAGAATCTAATATTGAATTCGATCTTTGATTTTGTAATCCCATACATTTTCACAAGTAACAATCGTCCAAGCTAGAGATTCAAATATACGAGAAAATGACCCTTATTTACAATACACGATCATATATCTGAGCATAATCTGTCAGAAATAGAATAGAAAATATTTTGTTATATGTAACCGCGAGTTATTGGCATTAAAGTTTAGTCCAGAATTGCCTAATTTGCCATAAAATGTAGTTCTTCATATAAATTAGAGTAGATTTAGCGATTTAACCGGTTGGGGTTTAAACTAAAGGGGCACATACTGCAGTTAGCTAAATTTTTTATTATAACAAACAGATATTTTTCGTTTTTGAATAATGCAACCACTTATCCTAATTGAAGATATTTTGTCTCCATATTTTTAAAAATCAATTAAAGTTTTGAATATGCGCTAACTTTTACACATTTGGCATTGATATCACTAAACTATGATTGGAAACTTATATACATAACGCTCTATTTTCCGTCTCACTTGTTCTTTTTTTTTTTGTTTTTTTTTTAACTTTTGGGGGAGATCGATAGCACAGCCATTCCTTGTAACCTGGTTTGCCCTGCAAACATTAAGGTAGACAGTACTGCGCAGACTAAGCCTTGTTTATAATTTCATTGTAAGGTTATACAATTCATCGTAGTTAAGCACATTGTTTTAGATAGGCTATGAGCGAATTATTTATTGGGTGTGTAAATGAAAATATATTTGGATTAATATTCGAAATGAATTCAGAAGTGACTTGCGGTATTTGTTGAGCGTACATTTCCTAACTCAGGGACAGGATGCGAGAGGCTCCAGCATATACAGGGTGCATTCAGCAGCCTGAAGAGGAGATGGCCCAAATATTCGAACAGCGTAGATGTAGGACAACGTCTCACCAACATTGTATTTTAATCCACGAGTGAAGTTAGTGAAAGTGGAGAAAGGAACTTTGTTATAAGTGTTTCCCTTACGTCTAAAAGTGAATACTAGTGTGGTGACTATTGAATAGGAAGACGTTGCTGATATTAGTGTATGTGGTGTTGCTGTGTGTAATTGTTAACGGGATGAAGTTGCCTGGCGATGGAATAGATATTGCATCCTTCGAAGAAGGTGGACTAAGCAACTATATATACTGGAGCCTCTCAAAACTAGTCCCGAGGATGGAAATAGTTTGTTCCCGAAACGCCGCTAGTATTTCTGAACTTCATTTGGTTACAGAATAGATATGTAGCATCAAAGCAGGTATTCGGTTCTGATAAGTTTATAGAATAGGGAAATGATATATTATTTTATAAGGCGCACATATTCAGATTACACTTTATTAGTATTGTTTGGTTGCTCGTCTAACGAAAGCAGTACTGCGCAAGGTTAATCAAGTAAGAGGGATGACTGAGCTGCCGGTTTCCGCGTGGAGGGTGGGTAACTCTGCCGGGGCCAGTTCCAAGCCTGGCTGCAGTTAGTGAAAATAAATTAAATGAAAATAAAATCTGACCAAAGCAAATACCAAAATTGAAATAATATGTTTTACAGTTTCGAGAATATATTATTGGATCTATCAATGTGTGTTGAATGCAATAATATATTGCCGACAGTATTATATATTATAATGATATGGTATTTACTTCTACAATTTATGTATATTTAGCAGCAAATCAGTTATTTTCACTTACGAAAAGAGGAGGACCTACGGGACAGTAATAGTGAGCATTATGTATATAAACGTCAACTCTGGGCGCGTCTAACCTATCTATGTTGTTCTAAATGTGTGAATCAATTCAGAATTCAATACACTACATGTAAAAGTGTTCTTCCTACGTCAATGTATCCACTAATTTTTATTCGATTTCCATTATAAGGTACAGTATGTTACTTTACGTGTAATTTTATGGTCCCATCTTGTGGGGCACGTCCATTTCGTTATGTTATTGGCAGATTAAAAAACTGTGACCCCTTTCCAGACCAACCAAATTTCACTGTGAATAATCAGAAAACTACATTAAACGAACCTTTCGTTTCCTCTTCCAGACAGTTATTTTGTTACCATTAATGATTGTATTAACACTGATTGCTGTGCAATACTAACTTGTATATCGGATAGCATTCTTGATGATAGAATCTAATATTGAATTCGATCTTTGATTTTGTAATCCCATACATTTTCAGAAGTAACAACCGTCCAAGCTAGATTCATATATACGAGAAAATGACCCTTATTTACAATACATGATCATATATCTGAGCATAATCTGTCAGAAATAGAATAGAAAATATTTTGTTACATGTAACCGCGAGTTATTGGCATTAAAGTTTAGTCCAGAATTGCCTAATTTGCCATAAAATGTAGTTCTTCATATAAATTAGAGTAGATTTAGCGATTTAACCGGTTGGGGTTTAAACTAAACGGGCACATACTGCAGTTAGCTAAATTTTTTATTATAACAAACAGATATTTTTGGTTTTTAATAATGGAAGCACTTTCCCTAATTGAAGATATTTTGTCTCCATATTTTTAAAAATCAATTAAAGTTTTGAATATGCGCTAACTTTTAAAAAATTGGGCATTGATTTCACTAAACTATGATTGGAAACTTATATACATAACGCTCTATATTCTGTCTCACTTGTTTTTTTTTTTTTTTTAACTTTTGGGGGAGATCGATAGCACAGCCATTCCTTGTAACCTGGTTTGCCTTGCAAACTTTAAGGTAGACTGTACTGCACAGACTAAGCGTTGTTTATAATTTCATTGTAAGGTCATACAGTTCATCGTAGTTAAGCACATTGTTTTAGATAGGCTATGAGCGAATTATTTATTGGGTGTTAAATGAAAATATATTTGGATTAATATTCCAAATGAATTCAGAAGTGACTTGCGGTATTTGTTGAGCGTACATTTCCTAACTCAGGGACAGGATGCGAGAGGCTCCAGCATATACAGGGTGCATTCAGCAGCCTGAAGAGGAGATGGCCCACATATTCGAACAGCGTAGATGTAGGACAACGTCTCACCAACATTGTATTTTAATCCACGAGTGAAGTTAGTGAAAGTGGAGAAAGGAACTTTGTTATAAGTGTTTCCCTTACGTCAAAATATGAATACTAGTGTGGTGACTATTGAATAGGAAGACGTTGCTGATATTAGTGTATGTGGTGTTGCTGTGTGTAATTGTCAACGGGATGAAGTTGCCTGGCGATGGAATAGATATTGCATCCTTCGAAGAAGGTGGACTAAGCAACTATATATACTGGAGCCTCTCAAAACTAGTCCCGAGGATGGAAATAGTTTGTTCCCGAAACGCCGCTAGTATTTCTGAACTTCATTTGGTTACAGAATAGATATGTAGCATCAAAGCAGGTATTCGGTTCTGATAAGTTTATAGAATAGGGAAATGATATATTATTTTATAAGGCGCACATATTCAGATTACACTTTATTAGTATTGATTGGTTGCTCGTCTAACGAAAGCAGTACTGCGCAAGGTTAATCAAGTAAGAGGGATGACTGTGCTGTCGGTTTCCGCGTGGAGGGTGGGTAACTCTGCCGGGGCCAGTTCCAAGCCTGGCTGCAGTTAGTGAAAATAAATTAAATGAAAATAAAATCTGACCAAAGCAAATACCAAAATTTAAATAATATGTTTTACAGTTTCGAGAATATATTATTGTCTTTACCAATGTGTGTTGAATGCAATAATATATTGCCGACAGTATTATATATTATAATGATATGGTATTTACTTCTACAATTTATGTATATTTAGCAGCAAATCAGTTATTTTCACTTACGAAAAGAGGAGAACCCACGGGACAGTAATAGTGAGAATTATGTATATAAACGTCAACTCTGGGCGCGTCTAACCTATCTATGTTGTTCTAAATGTGTGAATCAATTCAGAATTCAATACACTACATGTAAAAGTGTTCTTCCTACGTCAATGTATCCACTAAGTTTTATTCGATTTCCATATTAAGGTACAGTATGTTACTTTACGTGTAATTTTATGGTCCCATCTTGTGGGGCACGTCCATTTCATTATGTTATTGGCAGATTAAAAAACTGTTACCCCTTTCCAGACCAACCAAATTTCACTGTGAATAATCAGAAAACGACATTAAACGAATCTTTCGTTTCCTCTTCCACACAGTTATTTTGTTACCATTAATGATTGTATTAACACTGATTGCTGTGCAATATTTACTTGTATATCGGATAGCATTCTTGATGATAGAATCTAATATTGAATTCGATCTTTGATTTTGTAATCCCATACATTTTCACAAGTAACAATCGTCCAAGCTAGAGATTCAAATATACGAGAAAATGACCCTTATTTACAATACACGATCATATATCTGAGCATAGTCTGTCAGAAATAGAATAGAAAATATTTTGTTATATGTAACCGCGAGTTATTGGCATTAAAGTTTAGTCCAGAATTGCCTAATTTGCCATAAAATGTAGTTCTTCATATAAATTAGAGTAGATTTAGCGATTTAACCGGTTGGGGTTTAAACTAAAGGGGCACATACTGCAGTTAGCTAAATTTTTTATTATAACAAACAGATATTTTTCGTTTTTGAATAATGCAAGAACTTTCCCTAATTGAAGATATTTTGTCTCCATATTTTTAAAAATCAATTAAAGTTTTGAATATGCGCTAACTTTTACACATTTGGCATTGATTTCACTAAACTATGATTGGAAACTTATATACATAACGCTCTATTTTCCGTCTCACTTGTTTTTTTTTTTTTTTTTTAACTTTTGGGGGAGATCGATAGCACAGCCATTCCTTGTAACCTGGTTTGCCTTGCAAACATTAAGGTAGACAGTACTGCGCAGACTAAGCCTTGTTTATAATTTCATTGTAAGGTTATACAATTCATCGTAGTTAAGCACATTGTTTTAGATAGGCTATGAGCGAATTATTTATTGGGTGTGTAAATGAAAATATATTTGGATTAATATTCCAAATGAACTCAGAAGTGACTTGCGGTATTTGTTGAGCGTACATTTCCTAACTCAGGGACAGGATGCGAGAGGCTCCAGCATATACAGGGTGCATTCAGCAGCTTGAAGAGGAGATGGAACAAATATTCGAACAGCGTAGATGTAGGACAACGTCTCACCAACATTGTATTTTAATCCACGAGTGAAGTTAGTGAAAGTGGAGAAAGGAACTTTGTTATAAGTGTTTCCCTTACGTCTAAAAGTGAATACTAGTGTGGTGACTATTGAATAGGAAGACGTTGCTGATATTAGTGTATGTGGTGTTGCTGTGTGTAATTGTCAACGGGATGAAGTTGCCTGGCGATGGAATAGATATTGCATCCTTCGAAGAAGGTGGACTAAGCAACTATATATACTGGAGCCTCTCAAAACCAGTCCCGAAGATGGAAATAGTTTGTTCCCGAAACGCCGCTAGTATTTCTGAACTTCATTTGGTTACAGAATAGATATGTAGCATCAAAGCAGGTATTCGGTTCTGATAAGTTTATAGAATAGGGAAATGATATATTATTTTATAAGGCGCACATATTCAGATTACACTTTATTAATATTGTTTGGTTGCTCGTCTAAGGAAAGCAGTACTGCGCAAGGTTAATCAAGTAAGAGGGATGACTGTGCTGTCGGTTTCCGCGTGGAGGGTGGGTAACTGCCGGGGCCAGTTCCAAGCCTGGCTGCAGTTAGTGAAAATAAATTAAATGAAAATAAAATCTGACCAAAGCAAATACCAAAATTGAAATAATATGTTTTACAGTTTCGAGAATATATTATTGTCTTTATCAATGTGTGTTGAATGCAATAATATATTGCCGACAGTATTATATATTATAATGATATGGTATTTACTTCTACAATTTATGTATATTTAGCAGCAAATCAGTTATTTTCACTTACGAAAAGAGGAGGACCCACGGGACAGTAATAGTGAGCATTATGGATATAAACGTCAACTCTGGGCGCGTCTAACCTATCTATGTTGTTCTAAATGTGTGAATCAATTCAGAATTCAATACACTACATGTAAAAGTGTTCTTCCTACGTCAATGTATCCACTATGTTTTATTCGATTTCCATATTTAGGTACAGTATGTTACTTTACGTGTAATTTTATGGTCCCATATTGTGGGGCACGTCCATTTCATTATGTTATTGGCAGATTAAAAAACTGTTACCCCTTTCCAGACCAACCAAATTTCACTGTGAATAATCAGAAAACGACATTAAACGAATCTTTCGTTTCCTCTTCCACACAGTTATTTTGTTACCATTAATGATTGTATTAACACTGATTGCTGTGCAATATTAACTTGTATATCGGATAGCATTCTTGATGATAGAATCTAATATTGAATTCGATCTTTGATTTTGTAATCCCATACATTTTCACAAGTAACAATCGTCCAAGCTAGAGATTCAAATATACGAGAAAATGACCCTTATTTACAATACACGATCATATATCTGAGCATAATCTGTCAGAAATAGAATAGAAAATATTTTGTTATATGTAACCGCGAGTTATTGGCATTAAAGTTTAGTCCAGAATTGCCTAATTTGCCATAAAATGTAGTTCTTCATATAAATTAGAGTAGATTTAGCGATTTAACCGGTTGGGGTTTAAACTAAAGGGGCACATACTGCAGTTAGCTAAATTTTTTATTATAACAAACAGATATTTTTCGTTTTTGAATAATGCAACCACTTATCCTAATTGAAGATATTTTGTCTCCATATTTTTAAAAATCAATTAAAGTTTTGAATATGCGCTAACTTTTACACATTTGGCATTGATATCACTAAACTATGATTGGAAACTTATATACATAACGCTCTATTTTCCGTCTCACTTGTTCTTTTTTTTTTTTTGTTTTTTTTTTAACTTTTGGGGGAGATCGATAGCACAGCCATTCCTTGTAACCTGGTTTGCCTTGATAACTTTAAGGTAGACAGTACTGCACAGAGTAAGCGTTGTTTATAATTTCATTGTAAGGTCATACAGTTCATCGTAGTTAAGCACATTGTTTCAGATAGGCTATGAGCGAATTATTTATTGGGTGTTAAATGAAAATATATTTGGATTAATATTCCAAATGAATTCAGAAGTGACTTGCGGTATTTGTTGAGCGTACATTTCCTAACTCAGGGACAGGATGCGAGAGGCTCCAGCATATACAGGGTGCATTCAGCAGCCTGAAGAGGAGATGGCCCAAATATTCGAACAACGTAGATGTAGGACAACGTCTCACCAACATTGTATTTTAATCCACGAGTGAAGTTAGTGAAAGTGGAGAAAGGAACTTTGTTATAAGTGTTTCCCTTACGTCAAAAAGTGAATACTAGTGTGGTGACTATTGAATAGGAAGACGTTGCTGATATTAGTGTATGTGGTGTTGCTGTGTGTAATTGTCAACGGGATGAAGTTGTCTGGCGATGGAATAGATATTGCATCCTTCGAAGAAGGTGGACTAAGCAACTATATATACTGGAGCCTGTCAAAACTAGTCACGAGGATGGAAATAGTTTGTTCCCGAAACGCCGCTAGTATTTCTGAACTTCATTTGGTTACAGAATAGATATGTAGCATCAAAGCAGGTATTCGGTTCTGATAAGTTTATAGAATAGGGAAACGATATATTATTTTATAAGGCGCACATATTCAGATTACTCTTAATTAGTATTGATTGGTTGCTCGTCTAACGAAAGCAGTACTGCGCAAGGTTAATCAAGTAAGAGGGATGACTGTGCTGTCGGTTTCCGCGTGGAGGGTGGGTAACTCTGCCGGGGCCAGTTCCAAGCTTGGCTGCAGTTAGTGAAAATAAATTAAATGAAAATAAAATCTGACCAAAGCAAATACCAAAATTGAAATAATATGTTTTACAGTTTCGAGAATATATTATTGGATCTATCAATGTGTGTCGAATGCAATAATATATTGCCGACAGTATTATATATTATAATGATATGGTATTTACTTCTACAATTTATGTATATTTAGCAGCAAATCAGTTATTTTCACTTACGAAAAGAGGAGGACCTACGGGACAGTAATAGTGAGCATTATGTATATAAACGTCAACTCTGGGCGCGTCTAACCTATCTATGTTGTTCTAAATGTGTGAATCAATTCAGAATTCAGTACACTACATGTAAAAGTTTTCTTCCTACGTCAATGTATCCACTAATTTTTATTCGATTTCCATATTAAGGTACAGTATGTTACTTTACGTGTAATTTTATGGTCCCATCTTGTGGGGCACGTCCATTTCATTATGTTATTGGCAGATTAAAAAACTGTTACCCCTTTCCAGACCAACCAAATTTCACTGTGAATAATCAGAAAACTACATTAAACGAACCTTTCGTTTCCTCTTCCAGACAGATATTTTGTTACCATTAATGATTGTATTAACACTGATTGCTGTGCAATACTAACTTGTATATCGGATAGCATTCTTGATGATAGAATCTAATATTGAATTCGATCTTTGATTTTGTAATCCCATACATTTTCAGAAGTAACAACTGTCCAAGCTAGATTCATATATACGAGAAAATGACCCTTATTTACAATACATGATCATATATCTGAGCATAATCTGTCAGAAATAGAATAGAAAATATTTTGTTACATGTAACCGCGAGTTATTGGCATTAAAGTTTAGTCCAGAATTGCCTAATTTGCCATAAAATGTAGTTCTTCATATAAATTAGAGTAGATTTAGCGATTTAACCGGTTGGGGTTTAAACTAAAGGGGCACATACTGCAGTTAGCTAATTTTTTTTATTATAACAAACAGATATTCTTCGTTCTTGAATAATGCAACCACTTTCCCTAATTGAAGATATTTTGTCTCCATATTTTTAAAAATCAGTTAAAGTTTTGAATATGCGCTAACGTTTACACATTTGGCAATGATTTCACTAAACTATGATTGGAAACTTATATACATAACGCTCTATATTCTGTCTCTCTCTCTCTCTCTCTTTTTTTTTTTTTTAACTTTTGGGGGAGATCGATAGCACAGCCATTCCTTGTAACGTGGTTTGCCTTGCAAGCTTTAAGGTAGACAGTACTGCGCAGACTAAGCGTTGTTTATAATTTCATTGTACGGTCATACAGTTCATCGCAGTTAAGCACATTGTTTTAGATAGGCTATGAGCGAATTATTTATTGGCTGTGTAAATGAAAATATATTTGGATTAATATTCCAAATGAATTCAGAAGTGACTTGCGGTATTTGTGGAGCGTACATTTCCTAACTCAGGGACAGGATGAGAGAGGCTCCAGCATATACAGGGTGCATTCAGCAGCCTGAAGAGGAGATGGCCCAAATATTCGAACAGCGTAGATATAGGACAACGTCTGATCAACATTGTATTTTAATCCACGAGTGAAGTTAGTGAAAGTGGAGAAAGGAACTTTGTTATAAGTGTTTCCCTTACGTCAAAAAGTGAATACTAGTGTGGTGACTATTGAATAGGAAGACGTTGCTCATATTAGTGTATGTGGTGTTGCTGTGTGTAATTGTCAACGGGATGAAGTTGCCAGGCGATGGAATAGATATTGCATCCTTCGAAGAAGGTGGACTAAGCAACTATATATACTGGAGCCTCTCAAAACTAGTCCCGAGGATGAAAATAGTTTGTTCCCGAAACGCCGCTAGTATTTCTGAACTTCATTTGGTTACAGAATAGATATGTAGCATCAAAGCAGGTATTCGGTTCTGATAAATTTATAGAATAGGGAAATGATATATTATTTTATAAGGCGCACATATTCAGATTATACTTTATTAGTATTGATTGGTTGCTCGTCTAACGAAAGCAGTACTGCGCAAGGTTAATCAAGTAAGAGGGATGACTGTGCTGTCGGTTTCCGCGTGGAGGGTGGGTAACTCTGCCGGGGCCAGTTCCAAGCCTGGCTGCAGTTAGTGAAAATAAATTAAATGAAAATAAAATCTGACCAAAGCAAATACCAAAATTTAAATAATATGTTTTACAGTTTCGAGAATATATTATTGTCTTTACCAATGTGTGTTGAATGCAATAATATATTGCCGACAGTATTATATATTATAATGATATGGTATTTACTTCTACAATTTATGTATATTTAGCAGCAAATCAGTTATTTTCACTTACGAAAAGAGGAGGACCTACGGCACAGTAATAGTGAGCATTATGTATATAAACGTCAACTCTGGGCGCGTCTAACCTATCTATGTTGTTCTAAATGTGTGAATCAATTCTGAATTCAATACACTACATGTAAAATTGTTCTTCCTACGTCAATGTATCCACTAATTTTTATTCGATTTCCATATTAAGGTACAGTATGTTACTTTACGTGTAATTTTATGGTCCCATCTTGTGGGGCACGTTCGTTCCATTATGTTATTGTCAGATTAAGAAACTGTTACCAATTTCCAGACCAACAAAATTTCACTGTGAATAATCAGAAAACGACATTAAACGAATCTTTCGTTTCCTCTTCAAGACAGTTATTTTGTTACCATTAATGATTGTATTAACACTGATTGCTGTGCAATATTAACTTGTATATCGGATAGCATTCTTGATGATAGAATCTAATATTGAATTCGATCTTTTATTTTGTAATCCCATACATTTTCAAAAGTAACAATCGTCCAAGCTAGAGATTCAAATATACGAGAAAATGACCTTTATTTACAATACATGATCATATATCTGAGCATAATCTGTCAGAAATAGAATAGAAAATATTTTGTTATATGTAACCGCGAGTTATTGGCATTAAAGTTTAGTCCAGAATTGCCTAATTTGCCATAAAATGTAGTTCTTCATATAAATTAGAGTAGATTTAGCGATTTAACCGGTTGGGGTTTAAACTAAAGGGGCACATACTGCAGTTAGCTAAATTTTTTATTATAACAAACAGATATTTTTGGTTTTTAATAATGGAAGCACTTTCCCTAATTGAAGATATTTTGTCTCCATATTTTTAAAAATCAATTAAAGTTTTGAATATGCGCTAACTTTTAAAAAATTGGGCATTGATTTCACTAAACTATGATTGGAAACTTATATACATAACGCTCTATATTCTGTCTCACTCGTTTTTTTTTTTTTTTTTTAACTTTTGGGGGAGATCGATAGCACAGCCATTCCTTGTAACCTGGTTTGCCTTGCAAACTTTAAGGTAGACAGTACTGCACAGACTAAGCGTTGTTTATAATTTCATTGTAAGGTCATACAGTTCATCGTAGTTAAGCACATTGTTTTAGATAGGCTATGAGCGAATTATTTATTGGGTGTTAAATGAAAATATATTTGGATTAATATTCCAAATGAATTAAGAAGTGACTTGCGGTATTTGTGGAGCGTACATTTCCTAACTCAGGGACAGGATGCGAGAGGCTCCAGCATATACAGGGTGCATTCAGCAGCCTGAAGAGAAGATGGCCCAAATATTCGAACAGCGTAGATGTAGGACAACGTCTCACCAACATTGTATTTTAATCCACGAGTGAAGTTAGTGAAAGTGGAGAAAGGAACTTTGTTATAAGTGTTTCCCTTACGTCAAAAAGTGAATACTAGTGTGTTGACTATTGAATAGGAAGACATTGCTCATATTAGTGTATGTGGTGTTGCTGTGTGTAATTGTCAACGGGATGAAGTTGCCTGGCGATGGAATAGATATTGCATCCTTCGAAGAAGGTGGACTAAGCAACTATATATACTGGAGCCTCTCAAAACTAGTCCCGAGGATGGAAATAGTTTGTTCCCGAAACGCCGCTAGTATTTCTGAACTTCATTTGGTTACAGAATAGATATGTAGCATCAAAGCAGGTATTCGGTTCTGATAAGTTTATAGAATAGGGAAATGATATATTTTATAAGGCGCACATATTCAGATTACACTTTATTAGTATTGATTGGTTGCTCGTCTAACGAAAGCAGTACTGCGCAAGGTTAATCAAGTAAGAGGGATAACTGTGCTGCCGGTTTCCGCGTGGAGGGTGGGTAACTCTGCCGGGGCCAGTTCCAAGCCTGGCTGCAGTTAGTGAAAATAAATTAAATGAAAATAAAATCTGACCAAAGCAAATACCAAAATTGAAATAATATGTTTTACAGTTTCGAGAATATATTATTGGATCTATCAATGTGTGTTGAATGCAATAATATATTGCCGACAGTATTATATATTATAATGATATGGTATTTACTTCTACAATTTATGTATATTTAGCAGCAAATCAGTTATTTTCACTTACGAAAAGAGGAGGACCTACGGGACAGTAATAGTGAGCATTATGTATATAAACGTCAACTCTGGGCGCGTCTAACCTATCTATGTTGTTCTAAATGTGTGAATCAATTCAGAATTCAGTACACTACATGTAAAAGTGTTCTTCCTACGTCAATGTATCCACTAATTTTTATTCGATTTCCATATTAAGGTACAGTATGTTACTTTACGTGTAATTTTATGGTCCCATCTTGTGGGGCACGTCCATTTCGTTATGTTATTGGCAGATTAAAAAACTGTTACCCCTTTCCAGACCAACCAAATTTCACTGTGAATAATCAGAAAACTACATTAAACGAACCTTTCGTTTCCTCTTCCAGACAGTTATTTTGTTACCATTAATGATTGTATTAACACTGATTGCTGTGCAATACTAACTTGTATATCGGATAGCATTCTTGATGATAGAATCTAATATTGAATTCGATCTTTGATTTTGTAATCCCATACATTTTCAGAAGTAACAACCGTCCAAGCTAGATTCATATATACGAGAAAATGACCCTTATTTACAATACATGATCATATATCTGAGCATAATCTGTCAGAAATATAATAGAAAATATTTTGTTACATGTAACCGCGAGTTATTGGCATTAAAGTTTAGTCCAGAATTGCCTAATTTGCCATAAAATGTAGTTCTTCATATAAATTTGAGTAGATTTAGCGATTTAACCGGTTGGGGTTTAAACTAAAGGGGCACATACTGCAGTTAGCTAATTTTTTTTTTTATAACAAACAGATATTCTTCGTTCTTGAATAATGCAACCACTTTCCCCCTCCCTAATTGAAGATATTTTGTCTCCATATTTTTAAAAATCAGTTAAAGTTTTGAATATGCGCTAACGTTTACACATTTGGCATTGATTTCACTAAACTATGATTGGAAACTTATATACATAACGCTCTATATTCTGTCCCTCTCTCTCTGTCTTTTTTTTTTTTTTTTTTTTTAACTTTTGGGGGAGATCGATAGCACAGCCATTCCTTGTAACGTGGTTTGCCTTGCAAGCTTTAAGGTAGACAGTACTGCGCAGACTAAGCGTTGTTTGTAATTTCATTGTAAGGTTATACAATTCATCGTAGTTAAGCACACTGTTTTAGATAGGCTATGAGCGAATTATTTATTGGGTGTGTAAATGAAAATATATTTGGATTAATATTCCAAATGAATTCAGAAGTGACTTGCGGTATTTGTGGAGCGTACATTTCCTAACTCAGGGACAGGATGCGAGAGGCTCCAGCATATACAGGGTGCATTCAGCAGCCTGAACAGGAGATGGCCCAAATATTCGAACAGCGTAGATGTAGGACAACGTCTGATCAACATTGTATTTTAATCCACGAGTGAAGTTAGTGAAAGTGGAGAAAGGAACTTTGTTATAAGTGTTTCCCTTACGTCAAAAAGTGAATACTAGTGTGGTGACTATTGAATAGGAAGACGTTGCTGATATTAGTGTATGTGGTGTTGCTGTGTGTAATTGTCAACGGGATGAAGTTGCCTGGCGATGGAATAGATATTGCATCCTTCGAAGAAGGTGGACTAAGCAACTATATATACTGGAGCCTCTCAAAACTAGTCCCGAGGATGGAAATAGTTTGTTCCCGAAACGCCGCTAGTATTTCTGAACTTCATTTGGTTACAGAATAGATATGTAGCATCAAAGCAGGTATTCGGTTCTGATAAGTTTATAGAATAGGGAAATGATATATTATTTTATAAGGCGCACATATTCAGATTACACTTTATTAGTATTGATTGGTTGCTCGTCTAACGAAAGCAGTACTGCGCAAGGTTAATCAAGTAAGAGGGATGACTGTGCTGTCGGTTTCCGCGTGGAGGGTGGGTAACTCTGCCGGGGCCAGTTCCAAGCCTGGCTGCAGTTAGTGAAAATAAATTAAATGAAAATAAAATCTGACCAAAGCAAATACCAAATTTGAAATAATATGTTTTACAGTTTCGAGAATATATCATTGTCTTTATCAATGTGTGTTGAATGCAATAATATATTGCCGACAGTATTATATATTATAATGATATGGTATTTACTTCTACAATTTATGTATATTTAGGAGCAAATCAGTTATTTTCACTTACGAAAAGAGGAGGACCTACGGGGCAGTAATAGTGAGCATTATGTATATAAACGTCAACTCTGGGCGCGTCTAACCTATCTATGTTGTTCTAAATGTGTGAATCAATTCAGAATTCAATACACTACATGTAAAAGTGTTCTTCCTACGTTAATGTATCCACTAATTTTTATTCGATTTCCATATTAAGGTACAATATGTTACTTTACGTGTAACTTTATGGTCCCATCTTGTGGGGCATGTCCATTTCATTATGTTATTGGCAGATTAAAACACTGTTACCTCTTTCCAGACCAACCAAATGTGACTGTAAATAATCAGAAAACGACATTAAACGAACCTTTCGTTTCCTCTTCCAGACAGTTATTTTGTTACCATTAATGATTGTATTAACACTGATTGCTGTGCAATATTAACTTGTATATCGGATAGCATTCTTGATGATAGAATCTAATATTGAATTCGATCTTTGATTTTGTAATCCCATACATTTTCACAAGTAACAATCGTCCAAGCTAGAGATTCAAATATACGAGAAAATGACCCTTATTTACAATACACGATCATATATCTGAGCATAATCTGTCAAAAATAGAATAGAAAATATTTTGTTATATGTAACCGCGAGTTATTGGCATTAAAGTTTAGTCCAGAATTGCCTAATTTGCCATAAAATGTAGTTCTTCATATAAATTAGAGTAGATTTAGCGATTTAACCGGTTGGGGTTTAAACTAAAGGGGCACATACTGCAGTTATCTAAATTTTTTATTATATCAAACAGATATTTTTCGTTTTTGAATAATGCAAGCACTTTCCCTAATTGAAGATATTTTGTCTCCATATTTTTAAAAATCAATTAAAGTTTTGAATATGCGCTAACTTTTACACATTTGGCATTGATTTCACTAAACTATGATTGGAAACTTATATACATAACGCTCTATATTCTGAATCACTTGTTTTTTTTTTTTTTTTTTTTTTTTTAACTTTTGGGGGAGATCGATAGCACAGCCATTCCTTGTAAACTGGTTTGCCTTGCAAACTTTAAGGTAGACAGTACTGCACAGACTAAGCGTTGTTTATAATTTCATTGTAAGGTCATACAGTTCATCGTAGTTAAGCACATTGTTTTAGATAGGCTATGAGCGAATTATTTATTGGGTGTGTAAATGAAATATATTTGGATTAATATTCCAAATGAATTCAGAAGTGACTTGCGGTATTTGTTTAGCGTACATTTCCTAACTCAGGGACAGGATGCGAGAGGCTCCAGCATATACAGGGTGCATTCAGCAGCCTGAAGAGGAGATGGCCCAAATATTCGAACAGCGTAGATGTAGGACAACGTCTGATCAACATTGTATTTTAATCCACGAATGAAATTAGTGAAAGTGGAGAAAGGAACTTTGTTATAAGTGTTTCCCTTACGTCAAAAAGTGAATACTAGTGTGGTGACTTGAATAGGAAGACGTTGCTGATATTAGTGTATGTGGTGTTGCTGTGTGTAATTGTCAACGGGATGAAGTTGCCTGGCGATGAAATAGATATTGCATCCTTCGAAGAAGGTGGACTAAGCAACTATATATACTGGAGCCTCTCAAAACTAGTCCCGAGGATGGAAATAGTTTGTTCCCGAAACGCCGCTAGTATTTCTGAACTTCATTTGGTTACAGAATAGATATGTAGCATCAAAGCAGGTATTCGGTTCTGATAAGTTTATAGAATAGGGAAATGATATATTATTTTATAAGGCGCACATATTCAGATTACACTTTATTAGTATTGATTGGTTGCTCGTCTAACGAAAGCAGTACTGCGCAAGGTTAATCAAGTAAGAGGGATGACTGTGCTGTCGGTTTCCGCGTGGAGGGTGGGTAACTCTGCCGGGGCCAGTTCCAAGCCTGGCTGCAGTTAGTGAAAATAAATTAAATGAAAATAAAATCTGACCAAAGCAAATACCAAAATTGAAATAATATGTTTTACAGTTTCGAGAATATATTATTGGCTTTATCAATGTGTGTTGAATGCAATAATATATTGCCGACAGTATTATATATTATAATGATATGGTATTTACTTCTACAATTTATGTATATTTAGCAGCAAATCAGTTATTTTCACTTACGAAAAGAGGAGGACCCACGGGACAGTAACAGTGAGCATTATGTATATAAACGTCAACTCTGGGCGCGTCTAACCTCTCTATGTTGTTCTAAATGTGTGAATCAATTCAGAATTCAATACACTACATGTAAAAGTGTTCTTCCTACGTTAATGTATCCACTAATTTTTATTCGATTTCCATATTAAGGTACAATATGTTACTTTACGTGTAACTTTATGGCCCCATCTTGTGGGCATGTCCATTTCATTATGTTATTGGCAGATTAAAACACTGTTACCCCTTTCCAGACCAACCAAATTTCACTGTAAATAATCAGAAAACGACATTAAACGAACCTTTCGTTTCCTCTTCCAGACAGTTATTTTGTTACCATTAATGATTGTATTAACACTGATTGCTGTGCAATATTAACTTGTATATCGGATAGCATTCTTGATGATAGAATCTAATATTGAATTCGATCTTTTATTTTGTAATCCCATACATTTTCAGAAGTAACAACCGTCCAAGCTAGATTCATATATACGAGAAAATGACCCTTATTTACAATACATGATCATATATCTGAGCATAATCTGTCTGAAATAGAATAGAAAATATTTTGTTACATGTAACCGCGAGTTATTGGCATTAAAGTTTAGTCCAGAATTGCCTAATTTGCCATAAAATGTAGTTCTTCATATAAATTAGAGTAGATTTAGCGATTTAACCGGTTGGGGTTTAAACTAAAGGGGCACATACTGCAGTTAGCTAATTTTTTTTATTATAACAAACAGATATTCTTCGTTCTTGAATAATGCAACCACTTTCCCTAATTGAAGATATTTTGTCTCCATATTTTTAAAAATCAATTAAAGTTTTGAATATGCGCTAACGTTTACACATTTGGCATTGATTTCACTAAACTATGATTGGAAACTTATATACATAACGCTCTATATTCTGTCTTTCTTTTTTTTTTTTTTTTTTTTTAACTTTTGGGGGAGATCGATAGCACAGCCATTCCTTGTAACGTGGTTTGCCTTGCAAGCTTTAAGGTAGACAGTACTGCGCAGACTAAGCGTTGTTTATAATTTCATTGTAAGGTTATACAATTCATCGTAGTTAAGCACATTGTTTTAGATAGGCTATGAGCGAATTATTTATTGGGTGTGTAAATGAAAATATATTTGGATTAATATTCCAAATGAATTCAGAAGTGACTTGCGGTATTTGTGGAGCGTACATTTCCTAACTCAGGGACAGGATGCGAGAGGCTCCAGCATATGCAGGGTGCATTCAGCAGCCTGAAGAGGAGATGGCCCAAATATTCGAAGAGCGTAGATGTAGGACAACGTCTGATCAACATTGTATTTTAATCCACGAGTGAAGTTAGTGAAAGTGGAGAAAGGAACTTTGTTATAAGTGTTTCCCTTACGTCAAAAAGTGAATACTAGTGTGGTGACTATTGAATAGGAAGACGTTGCTCATATTAGTGTATGTGGTGTTGCTGCGTGTAATTGTCAACGGGATGAAGTTGCCTGGCGATGGAATAGATATTGCATCCTTCGAAGAAGGTGGACTAAGCAACTATATATACTGGAGCCTCTCAAAACTAGTCCCGAGGATGGAAATAGTTTGTTCCCGAAACGCCGCTAGTATTTCTGAACTTCATTTGGTTACAGAATAGATATGTAGCATCAAAGCAGGTATTCGGTTCTGATAAGTTTATAGAATAGGGAAATGATATATTATTTTATAAGGCGCACATATTCAGATTACACTTTATTAGTATTGATTGGTTGCTCGTCTAACGAAAGCAGTACTGCGCAAGGTTAATCAAGTAAGAGGGATGACTGTGCTGTCGGTTTCCGCGTGGAGGGTGGGTAACTCTGCCGGGGCCAGTTCCAAGCCTGGCTGCAGTTAGTGAAAATAAATTAAATGAAAATAAAATCTGACCAAAGCAAATACCAAATTTGAAATAATATGTTTTACAGTTTCGAGAATATATTATTGGCTTTATCAATGTGTGTTGAATGCAATAATATATTGCCGACAGTATTATATATTATAATGATATGGTATTTACTTCTACACTTTATGTATATTTAGGAGCAAATCAGTTATTTTCACTTACGAAAAGAGGAGGACCCACGGGACAGTAATAGTGAGCATTATGTATATAAACGTCAACTCTGGGCGCGTCTAACCTATCTATGTTGTTCTAAATGTGTGAATCAATTCAGAATTCAATACACTACATGTAAAAGTCTTCTTCCTACGTTAATGTATCCACTAATTTTTATTCGATTTCCATATTAAGGTACAATATGTTACTTTACGTGTAACTTTATGGTCCCATCTTGTGGGCATGTCCATTTCATTATGTTATTGGTAGATTAAAACACTGTTACCCCTTTCCAGACCAACCAAATTTCACTGTAAATAATCAGAAAACGACATTAAACGAACCTTTCGTTTCCTCTTCCAGACAGTTATTTTGTTACCATTAATGATTGTATTAACACTGATTGCTGTGCAATATTAACTTGTATATCGGATAGCATTCTTGATGATAGAATCTAATATTGAATTCGATCTTTGATTTTGTAATCCCATACATTTTCAGAAGTAACAACCGTCCAAGCTAGATTCATATATACGAGAAAATGACCCTTATTTACAATACATGATCATATATCTGAGCATAATCTGTCTGAAATAGAATAGAAAATATTTTGTTACATGTAACCGCGAGTTATTGGCATTAAAGTTTAGTCCAGAATTGCCTAATTTGCCATAAAATGTAGTTCTTCATATAAATTAGAGTAGATTTAGCGATTTAACCGGTTGGGGTTTAAACTAAAGGGGCACATACTGCAGTTAGCTAATTTTTTTTATTATAACAAACAGATATTCTTCGTTCTTGAATAATGCAACCACTTTCCCTAATTGAAGATATTTTGTCTCCATATTTTTAAAAATCAATTAAAGTTTTGAATATGCGCTAACGTTTACACATTTGGCATTGATTTCACTAAACTATGATTGGAAACTTATATACATAACGCTCTATATTCTGTCTTTCTTTCTTTTTTTTTTTTTTTTAACTTTTGGGGGAGATCGATAGCACAGCCATTCCTTGTAACGTGGTTTGCCTTGCAAGCTTTAAGGTAGACAGTACTGCGCAGACTAAGCGTTGTTTATAATTTCATTGTAAGGTTATACAATTCATCGTAGTTAAGCACATTGTTTTAGATAGGCTATGAGCGAATTATTTATTGGGTGTGTAAATGAAAATATATTTGGATTAATATTCCAAATGAATTCAGAAGTGACTTGCGGTATTTGTGGAGCGTACATTTCCTAACTCAGGGACAGGATGCGAGAGGCTCCAGCATATGCAGGGTGCATTCAGCAGCCTGAAGAGGAGATGGCCCAAATATTCGAAGAGCGTAGATGTAGGACAACGTCTGATCAACATTGTATTTTAATCCACGAGTGAAGTTAGTGAAAGTGGAGAAAGGAACTTTGTTATAAGTGTTTCCCTTACGTCAAAAAGTGAATACTAGTGTGGTGACTATTGAATAGGAAGACGTTGCTCATATTAGTGTATGTGGTGTTGCTGCGTGTAATTGTCAACGGGATGAAGTTGCCTGGCGATGGAATAGATATTGCATCCTTCGAAGAAGGTGGACTAAGCAACTATATATACTGGAGCCTCTCAAAACTAGTCCCGAGGATGGAAATAGTTTGTTCCCGAAACGCCGCTAGTATTTCTGAACTTCATTTGGTTACAGAATAGATATGTAGCATCAAAGCAGGTATTCGGTTCTGATAAGTTTATAGAATAGGGAAATGATATATTATTTTATAAGGCGCACATATTCAGATTACACTTTATTAGTATTGATTGGTTGCTCGTCTAACGAAAGCAGTACTGCGCAAGGTTAATCAAGTAAGAGGGATGACTGTGCTGTCGGTTTCCGCGTGGAGGGTGGGTAACTCTGCCGGGGCCAGTTCCAAGCCTGGCTGCAGTTAGTGAAAATAAATTAAATGAAAATAAAATCTGACCAAAGCAAATACCAAATTTGAAATAATATGTTTTACAGTTTCGAGAATATATTATTGGCTTTATCAATGTGTGTTGAATGCAATAATATATTGCCGACAGTATTATATATTATAATGATATGGTATTTACTTCTACACTTTATGTATATTTAGGAGCAAATCAGTTATTTTCACTTACGAAAAGAGGAGGACCCACGGGACAGTAATAGTGAGCATTATGTATATAAACGTCAACTCTGGGCGCGTCTAACCTATCTATGTTGTTCTAAATGTGTGAATCAATTCAGAATTCAATACACTACATGTAAAAGTCTTCTTCCTACGTTAATGTATCCACTAATTTTTATTCGATTTCCATATTAAGGTACAATATGTTACTTTACGTGTAACTTTATGGTCCCATCTTGTGGGCATGTCCATTTCATTATGTTATTGGTAGATTAAAACACTGTTACCCCTTTCCAGACCAACCAAATTTCACTGTAAATAATCAGAAAACGACATTAAACGAACCTTTCGTTTCCTCTTCCAGACAGTTATTTTGTTACCATTAATGATTGTATTAACACTGATTGCTGTGCAATATTAACTTGTATATCGGATAGCATTCTTGATGATAGAATCTAATATTGAATTCGATCTTTGATTTTGTAATCCCATACATTTTCAGAAGTAACAACCGTCCAAGCTAGATTCATATATACGAGAAAATGACCCTTATTTACAATACATGATCATATATCTGAGCATAATCTGTCTGAAATAGAATAGAAAATATTTTGTTACATGTAACCCCGAGTTATTGGCATTTAAGTTTAGTCCAGAATTGCCTAATTTGCCATAAAATGTAGTTCTTCATATAAATTAGAGTAGATTTAGCGATTTAACCGGTTGGGGTTTAAACTAAAGGGGCACATACTGCAGTTAGCTAATTTTTTTTATTATAACAAACAGATATTCTTCGTTCTTGAATAATGCAACCACTTTCCCTAATTGAAGATATTTTGTCTCCATATTTTTAAAAATCAATTAAAGTTTTGAATATGTGCTAACGTTTACACATTTGGCATTGATTTCACTAAACTATGATTGGAAACTTATATACATAACGCTCTATGTTCTGTCTTTCTTTTTTTTTTTTTTTTTTTTTAACTTTTGGGGGAGATCGATAGCACAGCCATTCCTTGTAACGTGGTTTGCCTTGCAAGCTTTAAGGTAGACAGTACTGCGCAGACTAAGCGTTGTTTATAATTTCATTGTAAGGTTATACAATTCATCGTAGTTAAGCACATTGTTTTAGATAGGCTATGAGCGAATTATTTATTGGGTGTGTAAATGAAAATATATTTGGATTAATATTCCAAATGAATTCAGAAGTGACTTGCGGTATTTGTGGAGCGTACATTTCCTAACTCAGGGACAGGATGCGAGAGGCTCCAGCATATGCAGGGTGCATTCAGCAGCCTGAAGAGGAGATGGCCCAAATATTCGAACAGCGTAGATGTAGGACAACGTCTGATCAACATTGTATTTTAATCCACGAGTGAAGTTAGTGAAAGTGGAGAAAGGAACTTTGTTATAAGTGTTTCCCTTACGTCAAAAAGTGAATACTAGTGTGGTGACTATTGAATAGGAAGACGTTGCTCATATTAGTGTATGTGGTGTTGCTGTGTGTAATTGTCAACGGGATGAAGTTGCCTGGCGATGGAATAGATATTGCATCCTTCGAAGAAGGTGGACTAAGCAACTATATATACTGGAGCCTCTCAAAACTAGTCCCGAGGATGGAAATAGTTTGTTCCCGAAACGCCGCTAGTATTTCTGAACTTCATTTGGTTACAGAATAGATATGTAGCATCAAAGCAGGTATTCGGTTCTGATAAGTTTATAGAATAGGGAAATGATATATTATTTTATAAGGCGCACATATTCAGATTACACTTTATTAGTATTGATTGGTTGCTCGTCTAAGGAAAGCAGTACTGCGCAAGGTTAATCAAGTAAGAGGGATGACTGTGCTGTCGGTTTCCGCGTGGAGGGTGGGTAACTCTGCCGGGGCCAGTTCCAAGCCTGGCTGCAGTTAGTGAAAATAAATTAAATGAAAATAAAATCTGACCAAAGCAAATACCAAAATTGAAATAATATGTTTTACAGTTTCGAGAATATATTATTGGCTTTATCAATGTGTGTTGAATGCAATAATATATTGCCGACAGTATTATATATTATAATGATATGGTATTTACTTCTACAATTTATGTATATTTAGGAGCAAATCAGTTATTTTCACTTACGAAAAGAGGAGGACCCACGGGACAGTAATAGTGAGCATTATGTATATAAACGTCAACTCTGGGCGCGTCTAACCTATCTATGTTGTTCTAAATGTGTGAATCAATTCAGAATTCAATACACTACATGTAAAAGTGTTCTTCCTACGTTAATGTATCCACTAATTTTTATTCGATTTCCATATTAAGGTACAATATGTTACTTTACGTGTAATTTTATGGTCCCATCTTGTGGGGCATGTCCATTTCATTATGTTATTGGCAGATTAAAACACTGTTACCCCTTTCCAGACCAACCAAATTTCACTGTAAATAATCAGAAAACGACATTAAACGAACCTTTCGTTTCCTCTTCCAGACAGTTATTTTGTTACCATTAATGATTGTATTAACACTGATTGCTGTGCAATATTAACTTGTATATCGGATAGCATTCTTGATGATAGAATCTAATATTGAATTCGATCTTTGATTTTGTAATCCCATACATTTTCAGAAGTAACAACCGTCCAAGCTAGATTCATATATACGAGAAAATGACCCTTATTTACAATACATGATCATATATCTGAGCATAATCTGTCTGAAATAGAATAGAAAATATTTTGTTACATGTAACCCCGAGTTATTGGCATTTAAGTTTAGTCCAGAATTGCCTAATTTGCCATAAAATGTAGTTCTTCATATAAATTAGAGTAGATTTAGCGATTTAACCGGTTGGGGTTTAAACTAAAGGGGCACATACTGCAGTTAGCTAATTTTTTTTATTATAACAAACAGATATTCTTCGTTCTTGAATAATGCAACCACTTTCCCTAATTGAAGATATTTTGTCTCCATATTTTTAAAAATCAATTAAAGTTTTGAATATGTGCTAACGTTTACACATTTGGCATTGATTTCACTAAACTATGATTGGAAACTTATATACATAACGCTCTATGTTCTGTCTTTCTTTTTTTTTTTTTTTTTTTTTTAACTTTTGGGGGAGATCGATAGCACAGCCATTCCTTGTAACGTGGTTTGCCTTGCAAGCTTTAAGGTAGACAGTACTGCGCAGACTAAGCGTTGTTTATAATTTCATTGTAAGGTTATACAATTCATCGTAGTTAAGCACATTGTTTTAGATAGGCTATGAGCGAATTATTTATTGGGTGTGTAAATGAAAATATATTTGGATTAATATTCCAAATGAATTCAGAAGTGACTTGCGGTATTTGTGGAGCGTACATTTCCTAACTCAGGGACAGGATGCGAGAGGCTCCAGCATATGCAGGGTGCATTCAGCAGCCTGAAGAGGAGATGGCCCAAATATTCGAACAGCGTAGATGTAGGACAACGTCTGATCAACATTGTATTTTAATCCACGAGTGAAGTTAGTGAAAGTGGAGAAAGGAACTTTGTTATAAGTGTTTCCCTTACGTCAAAAAGTGAATACTAGTGTGGTGACTATTGAATAGGAAGACGTTGCTCATATTAGTGTATGTGGTGTTGCTGTGTGTAATTGTCAACGGGATGAAGTTGCCTGGCGATGGAATAGATATTGCATCCTTCGAAGAAGGTGGACTAAGCAACTATATATACTGGAGCCTCTCAAAACTAGTCCCGAGGATGGAAATAGTTTGTTCCCGAAACGCCGCTAGTATTTCTGAACTTCATTTGGTTACAGAATAGATATGTAGCATCAAAGCAGGTATTCGGTTCTGATAAGTTTATAGAATAGGGAAATGATATATTATTTTATAAGGCGCACATATTCAGATTACACTTTATTAGTATTGATTGGTTGCTCGTCTAAGGAAAGCAGTACTGCGCAAGGTTAATCAAGTAAGAGGGATGACTGTGCTGTCGGTTTCCGCGTGGAGGGTGGGTAACTCTGCCGGGGCCAGTTCCAAGCCTGGCTGCAGTTAGTGAAAATAAATTAAATGAAAATAAAATCTGACCAAAGCAAATACCAAAATTGAAATAATATGTTTTACAGTTTCGAGAATATATTATTGGCTTTATCAATGTGTGTTGAATGCAATAATATATTGCCGACAGTATTATATATTATAATGATATGGTATTTACTTCTACAATTTATGTATATTTAGGAGCAAATCAGTTATTTTCACTTACGAAAAGAGGAGGACCCACGGGACAGTAATAGTGAGCATTATGTATATAAACGTCAACTCTGGGCGCGTCTAACCTATCTATGTTGTTCTAAATGTGTGAATCAATTCAGAATTCAATACACTACATGTAAAAGTGTTCTTCCTACGTTAATGTATCCACTAATTTTTATTCGATTTCCATATTAAGGTACAATATGTTACTTTACGTGTAATTTTATGGTCCCATCTTGTGGGGCATGTCCATTTCATTATGTTATTGGCAGATTAAAACACTGTTACCCCTTTCCAGACCAACCAAATTTCACTGTAAATAATCAGAAAACGACATTAAACGAACCTTTCGTTTCCTCTTCCAGACAGTTATTTTGTTACCATTAATGATTGTATTAACACTGATTGCTGTGCAATATTAACTTGTATATCGGATAGCATTCTTGATGATAGAATCTAATATTGAATTCGATCTTTGATTTTGTAATCCCATACATTTTCAGAAGTAACAACCGTCCAAGCTAGATTCATATATACGAGAAAATGACCCTTATTTACAATACATGATCATATATCTGAGCATAATCTGTCTGAAATAGAATAGAAAATATTTTGTTACATGTAACCGCGAGTTATTGGCATTAAAGTTTAGTCCAGAATTGCCTAATTTGCCATAAAATGTAGTTCTTCATATAAATTAGAGTAGATTTAGCGATTTAACCGGTTGGGGTTTAAACTAAAGGGGCACATACTGCAGTTAGCTAATTTTTTTTATTATAACAAACAGATATTCTTCGTTCTTGAATAATGCAACCACTTTCCCTAATTGAAGATATTTTGTCTCCATATTTTTAAAAATCAATTAAAGTTTTGAATATGCGCTAACGTTTACACATTTGGCATTGATTTCACTAAACTATGATTGGAAACTTATATACATAACGCTCTATGTTCTGTCTTTCTTTTTTTTTTTTTTTTTTTTTTTTTTTAACTTTTGGGGGAGATCGATAGCACAGCCATTCCTTGTAACGTGGTTTGCCTTGCAAGCTTTAAGGTAGACAGTACTGCGCAGACTAAGCGTTGTTTATAATTTCATTGTAAGGTTATACAATTCATCGTAGTTAAGCACATTGTTTTAGATAGGCTATGAGCGAATTATTTATTG
The DNA here is from genome assembly GCF_964235325.1 of Thermobia domestica. NCBI lineage: Eukaryota > Metazoa > Arthropoda > Insecta > Zygentoma > Lepismatidae > Thermobia > Thermobia domestica. The sequence goes on from NW_027655911.1 coordinate 104,866, forward strand.
GGTGTGTAAATGAAAATATATTTGGATTAATATTCCAAATGAATTCAGAAGTGACTTGCGGTATTTGTGGAGCGTACATTTCCTAACTCAGGGACAGGATGCGAGAGGCTCCAGCATATACAGGGTGCATTCAGCAGCCTGAAGAGGAGATGGCCCAAATATTCGAACAGCGTAGATGTAAGACAACGTCTGATCAACATTGTATTTTAATCCACGAGTGAAGTTAGTGAAAGTGGAGAAAGGAACTTTGTTATAAGTGTTTCCCTTACGTCAAAAAGTGAATACTAGTGTGGTGACTATTGAATAGGAAGACGTTGCTCATATTAGTGTATGTGGTGTTGCTGTGTGTAATTGTCAACGGGATGAAGTTGCCTGGCGATGGAATAGATATTGCATCCTTCGAAGAAGGTGGACTAAGCAACTATATATACTGGAGCCTCTCAAAACTAGTCCCGAGGATGGAAATAGTTTGTTCCCGAAACGCCGCTAGTATTTCTGAACTTCATTTGGTTACAGAATAGATATGTAGCATCAAAGCAGGTATTCGGTTCTGATAAGTTTATAGAATAGGGAAATGATATATTATTTTATAAGGCGCACATATTCAGATTACACTTTATTAGTATTGATTGGTTGCTCGTCTAACGAAAGCAGTACTGCGCAAGGTTAATCAAGTAAGAGGGATGACTGTGCTGTCGGTTTCCGCGTGGAGGGTGGGTAACTCTGCCGGGGCCAGTTCCAAGCCTGGCTGCAGTTAGTGAAAATAAATTAAATGAAAATAAAATCTGACCAAAGCAAATACCAAAATTGAAAAAATATGTTTTACAGTTTCGAGAATATATTATTGTCTTTATCAATGTGTGTTGAATGCAATAATATATTGCCGACAGTATTATATATTATAATGATATGGTATTTACTTCTACAATTTATGTATATTTAGGAGCAAATCAGTTATTTTCACTTACGAAAAGAGGAGGACCCACGGGACAGTAATAGTGAGCATTATGTATATAAACGTCAACTCTGGGCGCGTCTAACCTATCTATGTTGTTCTAAATGTGTGAATCAATTCAGAATTCAATACACTACATGTAAAAGTGTTCTTCCTACGTTAATGTATCCACTAATTTTTATTCGATTTCCATATTAAGGTACAATATGTTACTTTACGTGTAACTTTATGGTCCCATCTTGTGGGGCATGTCCATTTCATTATGTTATTGGCAGATTAAAACACTGTTACCCCTTTCCAGACCAACCAAATTTCACTGTAAATAATCAGAAAACGACATTAAACGAACCTTTCGTTTCCTTTCCAGACAGTTATTTTGTTACCATTAATGATTGTATTAACACTGATTGCTGTGCAATATTAACTTGTATATCGGATAGCATTCTTGATGATAGAATCTAATATTGAATTCGATCTTTGATTTTGTAATCCCATACATTTTCACAAGTAACAATTGTCCAAGCTAGAGATTCAAATATACGAGAAAATGACCCTTATTTACAATACACGATCATATATCTGAGCATAATCTGTCAGAAATAGAATAGAAAATATTTTGTTATATGTAACCGCGAGTTATTGGCATTAAAGTTTAGTCCAGAATTGCCTAATTTGCCATAAAATGTAGTTCTTCATATAAATTAGAGTAGATTTAGCGATTTAACCGGTTGGGGTTTAAACTAAAGGGGCACATACCACAGTTAGCTAAATTTTTTATTATAACAAACAGATATTTTTCGTTTTTGAATAATGCAAGCACTTTCCCTAATTGAAGATATTTTGTCTCCATATTTTTAAAAATCAATTAAAGTTTTGAATATGCGCTAACTTTTACACATTTGGCATTGATTTCACTAAACTATGATTGGAAACTTATATACATAACGCTCTATATTCTGAATCACTTGTTTTTTTTTTTTTTTAACTTTTGGGGGAGATCGATAGCACAGCCATTCCTTGTAAACTGGTTTGCCTTGCAAACTTTAAGGTAGACAGTACTGCACAGACTAAGCGTTGTTTATAATTTCATTGTAAGGTCATACAGTTCATCGTAGTTAAGCACATTGTTTTAGATAGGCTATGAGCGAATTATTTATTGGGTGTGTAAATGAAATATATTTGGATTAATATTCCAAATGAATTCAGAAGTGACTTGCGGTATTTGTGGAGCGTACATTTCCTAACTCAGGGACAGGATGCGAGAGGCTCCAGCATATACAGGGTGCATTCAGCAGCCTGAAGAGGAGATGGCCCAAATATTCGAACAGCGTAGATGTAGGACAACGTCTGATCAACATTGTATTTTAATCCACGAGTGAAATTAGTGAAAGTGGAGAAAGGAACTTTGTTATAAGTGTTTCCCTTACGTCAAAAAGTGAATACTAGTGTGGTGACTTGAATAGGAAGACGTTGCTGATATTAGTGTATGTGGTGTTGCTGTGTGTAATTGTCAACGGGATGAAGTTGCCTGGCGATGGAATAGATATTGCATCCTTCGAAGAAGGTGGACTAAGCAACTATATATACTGGAGCCTCTCAAAACTAGTCCCGAGGATGGAAATAGTTTGTTCCCGAAACGCCGCTAGTATTTCTGAACTTCATTTGGTTACAGAATAGATATGTAGCATCAAAGCAGGTATTCGGTTCTGATAAGTTTATAGAATAGGGAAATGATATATTATTTTATAAGGCGCACATATTCAGATTACACTTTATTAGTATTGATTGGTTGCTCGTCTAACGAAAGCAGTACTGCGCAAGGTTAATCAAGTAAGAGGGATGACTGTGCTGTCGGTTTCCGCGTGGAGGGTGGGTAACTCTGCCGGGGCCAGTTCCAAGCCTGGCTGCAGTTAGTGAAAATAAATTAAATGAAAATAAAATCTGACCAAAGCAAATACCAAAATTGAAATAATATGTTTTACAGTTTCGAGAATATATTATTGGCTTTATCAATGTGTGTTGAATGCAATAATATATTGCCGACAGTATTATATATTATAATGATATGGTATTTACTTCTACAATTTATGTATATTTAGCAGCAAATCAGTTATTTTCACTTACGAAAAGAGGAAGACCCACGGGACAGTAATAGTGAGCATTATGTATATAAACGTCAAGTCTGGGCGCGTCTAACCTATCTATGTTGTTCTAAATGTGTGAATCAATTCAGAATTCAATACACTACATGTAAAAGTGTTCTTCCTACGTTAATGTATCCACTAATTTTTATTCGATTTCCATATTAAGGTACAATATGTTACTTTACGTGTAACTTTATGGCCCCATCTTGTGGGCATGTCCATTTCATTATGTTATTGGCAGATTAAAACACTGTTACCCCTTTCCAGACCAACCAAATTTCACTGTAAATAATCAGAAAACGACATTAAACGAACCTTTCGTTTCCTCTTCCAGACAGTTATTTTGTTACCATTAATGATTGTATTAACACTGATTGCTGTGCAATATTAACTTGTATATCGGATAGCATTCTTGATGATAGAATCTAATATTGAATTCGATCTTTGATTTTGTAATCCCATACATTTTCAGAAGTAACAACCGTCCAAGCTAGATTCATATATACGAGAAAATGACCCTTATTTACAATACATGATCATATATCTGAGCATAATCTGTCTGAAATAGAATAGAAAATATTTTGTTACATGTAACCGCGAGTTATTGGCATTAAAGTTTAGTCCAGAATTGCCTAATTTGCCATAAAATGTAGTTCTTCATATAAATTAGAGTAGATTTAGCGATTTAACCGGTTGGGGTTTAAACTAAAGGGGCACATACTGCAGTTAGCTAATTTTTTTTATTATAACAAACAGATATTCTTCGTTCTTGAATAATGCAACCACTTTCCCTAATTGAAGATATTTTGTCTCCATATTTTTAAAAATCAATTAAAGTTTTGAATATGCGCTAACGTTTACACATTTGGCATTGATTTCACTAAACTATGATTGGAAACTTATATACATAACGCTCTATATTCTGTCTTTCTTTTCTTTTTTTTTTTTTTAACTTTTGGGGGAGATCGATAGCACAGCCATTCCTTGTAACGTGGTTTGCCTTGCAAGCTTTAAGGTAGACAGTACTGCGCAGACTAAGCGTTGTTTATAATTTCATTGTAAGGTTATACAATTCATCGTAGTTAAGCACATTGTTTTAGATAGGCTATGAGCGAATTATTTATTGGGTGTGTAAATGAAAATATATTTGGATTAATATTCCAAATGAATTCAGAAGTGACTTGCGGTATTTGTGGAGCGTACATTTCCTAACTCAGGGACAGGATGCGAGAGGCTCCAGCATATGCAGGGTGCATTCAGCAGCCTGAAGAGGAGATGGCCCAAATATTCGAAGAGCGTAGATGTAGGACAACGTCTGATCAACATTGTATTTTAATCCACGAGTGAAGTTAGTGAAAGTGGAGAAAGGAACTTTGTTATAAGTGTTTCCCTTACGTCAAAAAGTGAATACTAGTGTGGTGACTATTGAATAGGAAGACGTTGCTCATATTAGTGTATGTGGTGTTGCTGTGTGTAATTGTCAACGGGATGAAGTTGCCTGGCGATGGAATAGATATTGCATCCTTCGAAGAAGGTGGACTAAGCAACTATATATACTGGAGCCTCTCAAAACTAGTCCCGAGGATGGAAATAGTTTGTTCCCGAAACGCCGCTAGTATTTCTGAACTTCATTTGGTTACAGAATAGATATGTAGCATCAAAGCAGGTATTCGGTTCTGATAAGTTTATAGAATAGGGAAATGATATATTATTTTATAAGGCGCACATATTCAGATTACACTTTATTAGTATTGATTGGTTGCTCGTCTAACGAAAGCAGTACTGCGCAAGGTTAATCAAGTAAGAGGGATGACTGTGCTGTCGGTTTCCGCGTGGAGGGTGGGTAACTCTGCCGGGGCCAGTTCCTAGCCTGGCTGCAGTTAGTGAAAATAAATTAAATGAAAATAAAATCTGACCAAAGCAAATACCAAATTTGAAATAATATGTTTTACAGTTTCGAGAATATATTATTGGCTTTATCAATGTGTGTTGAATGCAATAATATATTGCCGACAGTATTATATATTATAATGATATGGTATTTACTTCTACACTTTATGTATATTTAGGAGCAAATCAGTTATTTTCACTTACGAAAAGAGGAGGACCCACGGGACAGTAATAGTGAGCATTATGTATATAAACGTCAACTCTGGGCGCGTCTAACCTATCTATGTTGTTCTAAATGTGTGAATCAATTCAGAATTCAATACACTACATGTAAAAGTGTTCTTCCTACGTTAATGTATCCACTAATTTTTATTCGATTTCCATATTAAGGTACAATATGTTACTTTACGTGTAACTTTATGGTCCCATCTTGTGGGCATGTCCATTTCATTATGTTATTGGCAGATTAAAACACTGTTACCCCTTTCCAGACCAACCAAATTTCACTGTAAATAATCAGAAAACGACATTAAACGAACCTTTCGTTTCCTCTTCCAGACAGTTATTTTGTTACCATTAATGATTGTATTAACACTGATTGCTGTGCAATATTAACTTGTATATCGGATAGCATTCTTGATGATAGAATCTAATATTGAATTCGATCTTTGATTTTGTAATCCCATACATTTTCAGAAGTAACAACCGTCCAAGCTAGATTCATATATACGAGAAAATGACCCTTATTTACAATACATGATCATATATCTGAGCATAATCTGTCTGAAATAGAATAGAAAATATTTTGTTACATGTAACCGCGAGTTATTGGCATTAAAGTTTAGTCCAGAATTGCCTAATTTGCCATAAAATGTAGTTCTTCATATAAATTAGAGTAGATTTAGCGATTTAACCGGTTGGGGTTTAAACTAAAGGGGCACATACTGCAGTTAGCTAATTTTTTTTATTATAACAAACAGATATTCTTCGTTCTTGAATAATGCAACCACTTTCCCTAATTGAAGATATTTTGTCTCCATATTTTTAAAAATCAATTAAAGTTTTGAATATGCGCTAACGTTTACACATTTGGCATTGATTTCACTAAACTATGATTGGAAACTTATATACATAACGCTCTATGTTCTGTCTTTCTTTTTTTTTTTTTTTTTTTTTTTAACTTTTGGGGGAGATCGATAGCACAGCCATTCCTTGTAACGTGGTTTGCCTTGCAAGCTTTAAGGTAGAATGTACTGCGCAGACTAAGCGTTGTTTATAATTTCATTGTAAGGTTATACAATTCATCGTAGTTAAGCACATTGTTTTAGATAGGCTATGAGCGAATTATTTATTGGGTGTGTAAATGAAAATATATTTGGATTAATATTCCAAATGAATTCAGAAGTGACTTGCGGTATTTGTGGAGCGTACATTTCCTAACTCAGGGACAGGATGCGAGAGGCTCCAGCATATGCAGGGTGCATTCAGCAGCCTGAAGAGGAGATGGCCCAAATATTCGAACAGCGTAGATGTAAGACAACGTCTGATCAACATTGTATTTTAATCCACGAGTGAAGTTAGTGAAAGTGGAGAAAGGAACTTTGTTATAAGTGTTTCCCTTACGTCAAAAAGTGAATACTAGTGTGGTGACTATTGAATAGGAAGACGTTGCTCATATTAGTGTATGTGGTGTTGCTGTGTGTAATTGTCAACGGGATGAAGTTGCCTGGCGATGGAATAGATATTGCATCCTTCGAAGAAGGTGGACTAAGCAACTATATATACTGGAGCCTCTCAAAACTAGTCCCGAGGATGGAAATAGTTTGTTCCCGAAACGCCGCTAGTATTTCTGAACTTCATTTGGTTACAGAATAGATATGTAGCATCAAAGCAGGTATTCGGTTCTGATAAGTTTATAGAATAGGGAAATGATATATTATTTTATAAGGCGCACATATTCAGATTACACTTTATTAGTATTGATTGGTTGCTCGTCTAACGAAAGCAGTACTGCGCAAGGTTAATCAAGTAAGAGGGATGACTGTGCTGTCGGTTTCCGCGTGGAGGGTGGGTAACTCTGCCGGGGCCAGTTCCAAGCCTGGCTGCAGTTAGTGAAAATAAATTAAATGAAAATAAAATCTGACCAAAGCAAATACCAAAATTGAAATAATATGTTTTACAGTTTCGAGAATATATTATTGGCTTTATCAATGTGTGTTGAATGCAATAATATATTGCCGACAGTATTATATATTATAATGATATGGTATTTACTTCTACAATTTATGTATATTTAGGAGCAAATCAGTTATTTTCACTTACGAAAAGAGGAGGACCCACGGGACAGTAATAGTGAGCATTATGTATATAAACGTCAACTCTGGGCGCGTCTAACCTATCTATGTTGTTCTAAATGTGTGAATCAATTCAGAATTCAATACACTACATGTAAAAGTGTTCTTCCTACGTTAATGTATCCACTAATTTTTATTCGATTTCCATATTAAGGTACAATATGTTACTTTACGTGTAATTTTATGGTCCCATCTTGTGGGGCATGTCCATTTCATTATGTTATTGGCAGATTAAAACACTGTTACCCCTTTCCAGACCAACCAAATTTCACTGTAAATAATCAGAAAACGACATTAAACGAACCTTTCGTTTCCTCTTCCAGACAGTTATTTTGTTACCATTAATGATTGTATTAACACTGATTGCTGTGCAATATTAACTTGTATATCGGATAGCATTCTTGATGATAGAATCTAATATTGAATTCGATCTTTGATTTTGTAATCCCATACATTTTCAGAAGTAACAACCGTCCAAGCTAGATTCATATATACGAGAAAATGACCCTTATTTACAATACATGATCATATATCTGAGCATAATCTGTCTGAAATAGAATAGAAAATATTTTGTTACATGTAACCGCGAGTTATTGGCATTAAAGTTTAGTCCAGAATTGCCTAATTTGCCATAAAATGTAGTTCTTCATATAAATTAGAGTAGATTTAGCGATTTAACCGGTTGGGGTTTAAACTAAAGGGGCACATACTGCAGTTAGCTAATTTTTTTTATTATAACAAACAGATATTCTTCGTTCTTGAATAATGCAACCACTTTCCCTAATTGAAGATATTTTGTCTCCATATTTTTAAAAATCAATTAAAGTTTTGAATATGCGCTAACGTTTACACATTTGGCATTGATTTCACTAAACTATGATTGGAAACTTATATACATAACGCTCTATATTCTGTCTTTCTTTCTTTTTTTTTTTTTTTAACTTTTGGGGGAGATCGATAGCACAGCCATTCCTTGTAACGTGGTTTGCCTTGCAAGCTTTAAGGTAGACAGTACTGCGCAGACTAAGCGTTGTTTATAATTTCATTGTAAGGTTATACAATTCATCGTAGTTAAGCACATTGTTTTAGATAGGCTATGAGCGAATTATTTATTGGGTGTGTAAATGAAAATATATTTGGATTAATATTCCAAATGAATTCAGAAGTGACTTGCGGTATTTGTGGAGCGTACATTTCCTAACTCAGGGACAGGATGCGAGAGGCTCCAGCATATGCAGGGTGCATTCAGCAGCCTGAAGAGGAGATGGCCCAAATATTCGAACAGCGTAGATGTAGGACAACGTCTGATCAACATTGTATTTTAATCCACGAGTGAAGTTAGTGAAAGTGGAGAAAGGAACTTTGTTATAAGTGTTTCCCTTACGTCAAAAAGTGAATACTAGTGTGGTGACTATTGAATAGGAAGACGTTGCTCATATTAGTGTATGTGGTGTTGCTGTGTGTAATTGTCAACGGGATGAAGTTGCCTGGCGATGGAATAGATATTGCATCCTTCGAAGAAGGTGGACTAAGCAACTATATATACTGGAGCCTCTCAAAACTAGTCCCGAGGATGAAAATAGTTTGTTCCCGAAACGCCGCTAGTATTTCTGAACTTCATTTGGTTACAGAATAGATATGTAGCATCAAAGCAGGTATTCGGTTCTGATAAGTTTATAGAATAGGGAAATGATATATTATTTTATAAGGCGCACATATTCAGATTACACTTTATTAGTATTGATTGGTTGCTCGTCTAACGAAAGCAGTACTGCGCAAGGTTAATCAAGTAAGAGGGATGACTGTGCTGTCGGTTTCCGCGTGGAGGGTGGGTAACTCTGCCGGGGCCAGTTCCAAGCCTGGCTGCAGTTAGTGAAAATAAATTAAATGAAAATAAAATCTGACCAAAGCAAATACCAAAATTGAAATAATATGTTTTACAGTTTCGAGAATATATTATTGGCTTTATCAATGTGTGTTGAATGCAATAATATATTGCCGACAGTATTATATATTATAATGATATGGTATTTACTTCTACAATTTATGTATATTTAGGAGCAAATCAGTTATTTTCACTTACGAAAAGAGGAGGACCCACGGGACAGTAATAGTGAGCATTATGTATATAAACGTCAACTCTGGGCGCGTCTAACCTATCTATGTTGTTCTAAATGTGTGAATCAATTCAGAATTCAATACACTACATGTAAAAGTGTTCTTCCTACGTTAATGTATCCACTAATTTTTATTCGATTTCCATATTAAGGTACAATATGTTACTTTACGTGTAACTTTATGGTCCCATCTTGTGGGCATGTCCATTTCATTATGTTATTGGCAGATTAAAACACTGTTACCCCTTTCCAGACCAACCAAATTTCACTGTAAATAATCAGAAAACGACATTAAACGAACCTTTCGTTTCCTCTTCCAGACAGTTATTTTGTTACCATTAATGATTGTATTAACACTGATTGCTGTGCAATATTAACTTGTATATCGGATAGCATTCTTGATGATAGAATCTAATATTGAATTCGATCTTTGATTTTGTAATCCCATACATTTTCAGAAGTAACAACCGTCCAAGCTAGATTCATATATACGAGAAAATGACCCTTATTTACAATACATGATCATATATCTGAGCATAATCTGAAATAGAATAGAAAATATTTTGTTACATGTAACCGCGAGTTATTGGCATTAAAGTTTAGTCCAGAATTGCCTAATTTGCCATAAAATGTAGTTCTTCATATAAATTAGAGTAGATTTAGCGATTTAACCGGTTGGGGTTTAAACTAAAGGGGCACATACTGCAGTTAGCTAATTTTTTTTATTATAACAAACAGATATTCTTCGTTCTTGAATAATGCAACCACTTTCCCTAATTGAAGATATTTTGTCTCCATATTTTTAAAAATCAATTAAAGTTTTGAATATGCGCTAACGTTTACACATTTGGCATTGATTTCACTAAACTATGATTGGAAACTTATATACATAACGCTCTATATTCTGTCTTTCTTTTTCTTTTTAACTTTTGGGGGAGATCGATAGCACAGCCATTCCTTGTAACGTGGTTTGCCTTGCAAGCTTTAAGGTAGACAGTACTGCGCAGACTAAGCGTTGTTTATAATTTCATTGTAAGGTTATACAATTCATCGTAGTTAAGCACATTGTTTTAGATAGGCTATGAGCGAATTATTTATTGGGTGTGTAAATGAAAATATATTTGGATTAATATTCCAAATGAATTCAGAAGTGACTTGCGGTATTTGTGAAGCGTACATTTCCTAACTCAGGGACAGGATGCGAGAGGCTCCAGCATATGCAGGGTGCATTCAGCAGCCTGAAGAGGAGATGGCCCAAATATTCGAACAGCGTAGATGTAGGACAACGTCTGATCAACATTGTATTTTAATCCACGAGTGAAGTTAGTGAAAGTGGAGAAAGGAACTTTGTTATAAGTGTTTCCCTTACGTCAAAAAGTGAATACTAGTGTGGCGACTATTGAATAGGAAGACGTTGCTCATATTAGTGTATGTGGTGTTGCTGTGTGTAATTGTCAACGGGATGAAGTTGCCTGGCGATGGAATAGATATTGCATCCTTCGAAGAAGGTGGACTAAGCAACTATATATACTGGAGCCTCTCAAAACTAGTCCCGAGGATGGAAATAGTTTGTTCCCGAAACGCCGCTAGTATTTCTAAACTTCATTTGGTTACAGAATAGATATGTAGCATCAAAGCAGGTATTCGGTTCTGATAAGTTTATAGAATAGGGAAATGATATATTATTTTATAAGGCGCACATATTCAGATTACACTTTATTAGTATTGATTGGTTGCTCGTCTAACGAAAGCAGTACTGCGCAAGGTTAATCAAGTAAGAGGGATGACTGTGCTGTCGGTTTCCGCGTGGAGGGTGGGTAACTCTGCCGGGGCCAGTTCCAAGCCTGGCTGCAGTTAGTGAAAATAAATTAAATGAAAATAAAATCTGACCAAAGCAAATACCAAAATTGAAATAATATGTTTTACAGTTTCGAGAATATATTATTGTCTTTATCAATGTGTGTTGAATGCAATAATATATTGCCGACAGTATTATATATTATAATGATATGGTATTTACTTCTACAATTTATGTATATTTAGGAACAAATCAGTTATTTTCACTTACGAAAAGAGGAGGACCCACGGGACAGTAATAGTGAGAATTATGTATATAAACGTCAACTCTGGGCGCGTCTAACTTATCTATGTTGTTCTAAATGTGTGAATCAATTCAGAATTCAATACACTACATGTAAAAGTGTTCTTCCTACGTTAATGTATCCACTAATTTTTATTCGATTTCCATATTAAGGTACAATATGTTACTTTACGTGTAACTTTATGGTCCCATCTTGTGGGCATGTCCATTTCATTATGTTATTGGCAGATTAAAACACTGTTACCCCTTTCCAGACCAACCAAATTTCACTGTAAATAATCAGAAAACGACATTAAACGAACCTTTCGTTTCCTCTTCCAGACAGTTATTTTGTTACCATTAATGATTGTATTAACACTGATTGCTGTGCAATATTAACTTGTATATCGGATAGCATTCTTGATGATAGAATCTAATATTGAATTCGATCTTTGATTTTGTAATCCCATACATTTTCACAAGTAACAATCGTCCAAGCTAGAGATTCAAATATACGAGAAAATGACCCTTATTTACAATACACGATCATATATCTAAGCATAATCTGTCAGAAATAGAATAGAAAATATTTTGTTATATGTAACCGCGAGTTATTGGCATTAAAGTTTAGTCCAGAATTGCCTAATTTGCCATAAAATGTAGTTCTTCATATAAATTAGAGTAGATTTAGCGATTTAACCGGTTGGGGTTTAAACTAAAGGGGCACATACTGCAGTTAGCTAATTTTTTTTATTATAACAAACAGATATTCTTCGTTCTTGAATAATGCAACCACTTTCCCTAATTGAAGATATTTTGTCTCCATATTTTTAAAAATCAATTAAAGTTTTGAATATGCGCTAACGTTTACACATTTGGCATTGATTTCACTAAACTATGATTGGAAACTTATATACATAACGCTCTATATTCTGTCTTTCTTTTTTTTTTTTTTTTAACTTTTGGGGGAGATCGATAGCACAGCCATTCCTTGTAACGTGGTTTGCCTTGCAAGCTTTAAGGTAGACAGTACTGCGCAGACTAAGCGTTGTTTATAATTTCATTGTAAGGTTATACAATTCATCGTAGTTAAGCACATTGTTTTAGATAGGCTATGAGCGAATTATTTATTGGGTGTGTAAATGAAAATATATTTGGATTAATATTCCAAATGAATTCAGAAGTGACTTGCGGTATTTGTGGAGCGTACATTTCCTAACTCAGGGACAGGATGCGAGAGGCTCCAGCATATGCAGGGTGCATTCAGCAGCCTGAAGAGGAGATGGCCCAAATATTCGAACAGCGTAGATGTAGGACAACGTCTGATCAACATTGTATTTTAATCCACGAGTGAAGTTAGTGAAAGTGGAGAAAGGAACTTTGTTATAAGTGTTTCCCTTACGTCAAAAAGTGAATACTAGTGTGGTGACTATTGAATAGGAAGACGTTGCTCATATTAGTGTATGTGGTGTTGCTGTGTGTAATTGTCAACGGGATGAAGTTGCCTGGCGATGGAATAGATATTGCATCCTTCGAAGAAGGTGGACTAAGCAACTATATATACTGGAGCCTCTCAAAACTAGTCCCGAGGATGGAAATAGTTTGTTCCCGAAACGCCGCTAGTATTTCTAAACTTCATTTGGTTACAGAATAGATATGTAGCATCAAAGCAGGTATTCGGTTCTGATAAGTTTATAGAATAGGGAAATGATATATTATTTTATAAGGCGCACATATTCAGATTACACTTTATTAGTATTGATTGGTTGCTCGTCTAACGAAAGCAGTACTGCGCAAGGTTAATCAAGTAAGAGGGATGACTGTGCTGTCGGTTTCCGCGTGGAGGGTGGGTAACTCTGCCGGGGCCAGTTCCAAGCCTGGCTGCAGTTAGTGAAAATAAATTAAATGAAAATAAAATCTGACCAAAGCAAATACCAAAATTGAAATAATATGTTTTACAGTTTCAAGAATATATTATTGTCTTTATCAATGTGTGTTGAATGCAATAATATATTGCCGACAGTATTATATATTATAATGATATGGTATTTACTTCTATAATTTATGTATATTTAGCAGCAAATCAGTTATTTTCACTTACGAAAAGAGGAGGACCCACGGGACAGTAATAGTGAGCATTATGTATATAAACGTCAACTCTGGGCGCGTCTAACCTATCTATGTTGTTCTAAATGTGTGAATCAATTCAGAATTCAATACACTACATGTAAAAGTGTTCTTCCTACGTTAATGTATCCACTAATTTTTATTCGATTTCCATATTAAGGTACAATATGTTACTTTACGTGTAATTTTATGGTCCCATCTTGTGGGGCATGTCCATTTCATTATGTTATTGGCAGATTAAAACACTGTTACCCCTTTCCAGACCAACCAAATTTCACTGTAAATAATCAGAAAACGACATTAAACGAACCTTTCGTTTCCTCTTCCAGACAGTTATTTTGTTACCATTAATGATTGTATTAACACTGATTGCTGTGCAATATTAACTTGTATATCGGATAGCATTCTTGATGATAGAATCTAATATTGAATTCGATCTTTGATTTTGTAATCCCATACATTTTCAGAAGTAACAACCGTCCAAGCTAGATTCATATATACGAGAAAATGACCCTTATTTACAATACATGATCATATATCTGAGCATAATCTGTCTGAAATAGAATAGAAAATATTTTGTTACATGTAACCGCGAGTTATTGGCATTAAAGTTTAGTCCAGAATTGCCTAATTTGCCATAAAATGTAGTTCTTCATATAAATTAGAGTAGATTTAGCGATTTAACCGGTTGGGGTTTAAACTAAAGGGGCACATACTGCAGTTAGCTAATTTTTTTTATTATAACAAACAGATATTCTTCGTTCTTGAATAATGCAACCACTTTCCCTAATTGAAGATATTTTGTCTCCATATTTTTAAAAATCAATTAAAGTTTTGAATATGCGCTAACGTTTACACATTTGGCATTGATTTCACTAAACTATGATTGGAAACTTATATACATAACGCTCTATATTCTGTCTTTCTTTTTTTTTTTTTTTAACTTTTGGGGGAGATCGATAGCACAGCCATTCCTTGTAACGTGGTTTGCCTTGCAAGCTTTAAGGTAGACAGTACTGCGCAGACTAAGCGTTGTTTATAATTTCATTGTAAGGTTATACAATTCATCGTAGTTAAGCACATTGTTTTAGATAGGCTATGAGCGAATTATTTATTGGGTGTGTAAATGAAAATATATTTGGATTAATATTCCAAATGAATTCAGAAGTGACTTGCGGTATTTGTGGAGCGTACATTTCCTAACTCAGGGACAGGATGCGAGAGGCTCCAGCATATGCAGGGTGCATTCAGCAGCCTGAAGAGGAGATGGCCCAAATATTCGAACAGCGTAGATGTAGGACAACGTCTGATCAACATTGTATTTTAATCCACGAGTGAAGTTAGTGAAAGTGGAGAAAGGAACTTTGTTATAAGTGTTTCCCTTACGTCAAAAAGTGAATACTAGTGTGGTGACTATTGAATAGGAAGACGTTGCTCATATTAGTGTATGTGGTGTTGCTGTGTGTAATTGTCAACGGGATGAAGTTGCCTGGCGATGGAATAGATATTGCATCCTTCGAAGAAGGTGGACTAAGCAACTATATATACTGGAGCCTCTCAAAACTAGTACCGAGGATGGAAATAGTTTGTTCCCGAAACGCCGCTAGTATTTCTAAACTTCATTTGGTTACAGAATAGATATGTAGCATCAAAGCAGGTATTCGGTTCTGATAAGTTTATAGAATAGGGAAATGATATATTATTTTATAAGGCGCACATATTCAGATTACACTTTATTAGTATTGATTGGTTGCTCGTCTAACGAAAGCAGTACTGCGCAAGGTTAATCAAGTAAGAGGGATGACTGTGCTGTCGGTTTCCGCGTGGAGGGTGGGTAACTCTGCCGGGGCCAGTTCCAAGCCTGGCTGCAGTTAGTGAAAATAAATTAAATGAAAATAAAATCTGACCAAAGCAAATACCAAAATTGAAATAATATGTTTTACAGTTTCGAGAATATATTATTGGCTTTATCAATGTGTGTTGAATGCAATAATATATTGCCGACAGTATTATATATTATAATGATATGGTATTTACTTCTACAATTTATGTATATTTAGCAGCAAATCAGTTATTTTCACTTACGAAAAGAGGAAGACCCACGGGACAGTAATAGTGAGCATTATGTATATAAACGTCAACTCTGGGCGCGTCTAACCTATCTATGTTGTTCTAAATGTGTGAATCAATTCAGAATTCAATACACTACATGTAAAAGTGTTCTTCCTACGTTAATGTATCCACTAATTTTTATTCGATTTCCATATTAAGGTACAATATGTTACTTTACGTGTAACTTTATGGCCCCATCTTGTGGGCATGTCCATTTCATTATGTTATTGGCAGATTAAAACACTGTTACCCCTTTCCAGACCAACCAAATTTCACTGTAAATAATCAGAAAACGACATTAAACGAACCTTTCGTTTCCTCTTCCAGACAGTTATTTTGTTACCATTAATGATTGTATTAACACTGATTGCTGTGCAATATTAACTTGTATATCGGATAGCATTCTTGATGATAGAATCTAATATTGAATTCGATCTTTGATTTTGTAATCCCATACATTTTCAGAAGTAACAACCGTCCAAGCTAGATTCATATATACGAGAAAATGACCCTTATTTACAATACATGATCATATATCTGAGCATAATCTGTCTGAAATAGAATAGAAAATATTTTGTTACATGTAACCGCGAGTTATTGGCATTAAAGTTTAGTCCAGAATTGCCTAATTTGCCATAAAATGTAGTTCTTCATATAAATTAGAGTAGATTTAGCGATTTAACCGGTTGGGGTTTAAACTAAAGGGGCACATACTGCAGTTAGCTAATTTTTTTTATTATAACAAACAGATATTCTTCGTTCTTGAATAATGCAACCACTTTCCCTAATTGAAGATATTTTGTCTCCATATTTTTAAAAATCAATTAAAGTTTTGAATATGCGCTAACGTTTACACATTTGGCATTGATTTCACTAAACTATGATTGGAAACTTATATACATAACGCTCTATATTCTGTCTTTCTTTTCTTTTTTTTTTTTTTAACTTTTGGGGGAGATCGATAGCACAGCCATTCCTTGTAACGTGGTTTGCCTTGCAAGCTTTAAGGTAGACAGTACTGCGCAGACTAAGCGTTGTTTATAATTTCATTGTAAGGTTATACAATTCATCGTAGTTAAGCACATTGTTTTAGATAGGCTATGAGCGAATTATTTATTGGGTGTGTAAATGAAAATATATTTGGATTAATATTCCAAATGAATTCAGAAGTGACTTGCGGTATTTGTGGAGCGTACATTTCCTAACTCAGGGACAGGATGCGAGAGGCTCCAGCATATGCAGGGTGCATTCAGCAGCCTGAAGAGGAGATGGCCCAAATATTCGAAGAGCGTAGATGTAGGACAACGTCTGATCAACATTGTATTTTAATCCACGAGTGAAGTTAGTGAAAGTGGAGAAAGGAACTTTGTTATAAGTGTTTCCCTTACGTCAAAAAGTGAATACTAGTGTGGTGACTATTGAATAGGAAGACGTTGCTCATATTAGTGTATGTGGTGTTGCTGTGTGTAATTGTCAACGGGATGAAGTTGCCTGGCGATGGAATAGATATTGCATCCTTCGAAGAAGGTGGACTAAGCAACTATATATACTGGAGCCTCTCAAAACTAGTCCCGAGGATGGAAATAGTTTGTTCCCGAAACGCCGCTAGTATTTCTGAACTTCATTTGGTTACAGAATAGATATGTAGCATCAAAGCAGGTATTCGGTTCTGATAAGTTTATAGAATAGGGAAATGATATATTATTTTATAAGGCGCACATATTCAGATTACACTTTATTAGTATTGATTGGTTGCTCGTCTAACGAAAGCAGTACTGCGCAAGGTTAATCAAGTAAGAGGGATGACTGTGCTGTCGGTTTCCGCGTGGAGGGTGGGTAACTCTGCCGGGGCCAGTTCCTAGCCTGGCTGCAGTTAGTGAAAATAAATTAAATGAAAATAAAATCTGACCAAAGCAAATACCAAATTTGAAATAATATGTTTTACAGTTTCGAGAATATATTATTGGCTTTATCAATGTGTGTTGAATGCAATAATATATTGCCGACAGTATTATATATTATAATGATATGGTATTTACTTCTACACTTTATGTATATTTAGGAGCAAATCAGTTATTTTCACTTACGAAAAGAGGAGGACCCACGGGACAGTAATAGTGAGCATTATGTATATAAACGTCAACTCTGGGCGCGTCTAACCTATCTATGTTGTTCTAAATGTGTGAATCAATTCAGAATTCAATACACTACATGTAAAAGTGTTCTTCCTACGTTAATGTATCCACTAATTTTTATTCGATTTCCATATTAAGGTACAATATGTTACTTTACGTGTAACTTTATGGTCCCATCTTGTGGGCATGTCCATTTCATTATGTTATTGGCAGATTAAAACACTGTTACCCCTTTCCAGACCAACCAAATTTCACTGTAAATAATCAGAAAACGACATTAAACGAACCTTTCGTTTCCTCTTCCAGACAGTTATTTTGTTACCATTAATGATTGTATTAACACTGATTGCTGTGCAATATTAACTTGTATATCGGATAGCATTCTTGATGATAGAATCTAATATTGAATTCGATCTTTGATTTTGTAATCCCATACATTTTCAGAAGTAACAACCGTCCAAGCTAGATTCATATATACGAGAAAATGACCCTTATTTACAATACATGATCATATATCTGAGCATAATCTGTCTGAAATAGAATAGAAAATATTTTGTTACATGTAACCGCGAGTTATTGGCATTAAAGTTTAGTCCAGAATTGCCTAATTTGCCATAAAATGTAGTTCTTCATATAAATTAGAGTAGATTTAGCGATTTAACCGGTTGGGGTTTAAACTAAAGGGGCACATACTGCAGTTAGCTAATTTTTTTTATTATAACAAACAGATATTCTTCGTTCTTGAATAATGCAACCACTTTCCCTAATTGAAGATATTTTGTCTCCATATTTTTAAAAATCAATTAAAGTTTTGAATATGCGCTAACGTTTACACATTTGGCATTGATTTCACTAAACTATGATTGGAAACTTATATACATAACGCTCTATGTTCTGTCTTTCTTTTTTTTTTTTTTTTTTTTTTTAACTTTTGGGGGAGATCGATAGCACAGCCATTCCTTGTAACGTGGTTTGCCTTGCAAGCTTTAAGGTAGAATGTACTGCGCAGACTAAGCGTTGTTTATAATTTCATTGTAAGGTTATACAATTCATCGTAGTTAAGCACATTGTTTTAGATAGGCTATGAGCGAATTATTTATTGGGTGTGTAAATGAAAATATATTTGGATTAATATTCCAAATGAATTCAGAAGTGACTTGCGGTATTTGTGGAGCGTACATTTCCTAACTCAGGGACAGGATGCGAGAGGCTCCAGCATATGCAGGGTGCATTCAGCAGCCTGAAGAGGAGATGGCCCAAATATTCGAAGAGCGTAGATGTAGGACAACGTCTGATCAACATTGTATTTTAATCCACGAGTGAAGTTAGTGAAAGTGGAGAAAGGAACTTTGTTATAAGTGTTTCCCTTACGTCAAAAAGTGAATACTAGTGTGGTGACTATTGAATAGGAAGACGTTGCTCATATTAGTGTATGTGGTGTTGCTGTGTGTAATTGTCAACGGGATGAAGTTGCCTGGCGATGGAATAGATATTGCATCCTTCGAAGAAGGTGGACTAAGCAACTATATATACTGGAGCCTCTCAAAACTAGTCCCGAGGATGGAAATAGTTTGTTCCCGAAACGCCGCTAGTATTTCTGAACTTCATTTGGTTACAGAATAGATATGTAGCATCAAAGCAGGTATTCGGTTCTGATAAGTTTATAGAATAGGGAAATGATATATTATTTTATAAGGCGCACATATTCAGATTACACTTTATTAGTATTGATTGGTTGCTCGTCTAACGAAAGCAGTACTGCGCAAGGTTAATCAAGTAAGAGGGATGACTGTGCTGTCGGTTTCCGCGTGGAGGGTGGGTAACTCTGCCGGGGCCAGTTCCTAGCCTGGCTGCAGTTAGTGAAAATAAATTAAATGAAAATAAAATCTGACCAAAGCAAATACCAAATTTGAAATAATATGTTTTACAGTTTCGAGAATATATTATTGGCTTTATCAATGTGTGTTGAATGCAATAATATATTGCCGACAGTATTATATATTATAATGATATGGTATTTACTTCTACACTTTATGTATATTTAGGAGCAAATCAGTTATTTTCACTTACGAAAAGAGGAGGACCCACGGGACAGTAATAGTGAGCATTATGTATATAAACGTCAACTCTGGGCGCGTCTAACCTATCTATGTTGTTCTAAATGTGTGAATCAATTCAGAATTCAATACACTACATGTAAAAGTGTTCTTCCTACGTTAATGTATCCACTAATTTTTATTCGATTTCCATATTAAGGTACAATATGTTACTTTACGTGTAACTTTATGGTCCCATCTTGTGGGCATGTCCATTTCATTATGTTATTGGCAGATTAAAACACTGTTACCCCTTTCCAGACCAACCAAATTTCACTGTAAATAATCAGAAAACGACATTAAACGAACCTTTCGTTTCCTCTTCCAGACAGTTATTTTGTTACCATTAATGATTGTATTAACACTGATTGCTGTGCAATATTAACTTGTATATCGGATAGCATTCTTGATGATAGAATCTAATATTGAATTCGATCTTTGATTTTGTAATCCCATACATTTTCAGAAGTAACAACCGTCCAAGCTAGATTCATATATACGAGAAAATGACCCTTATTTACAATACATGATCATATATCTGAGCATAATCTGTCTGAAATAGAATAGAAAATATTTTGTTACATGTAACCGCGAGTTATTGGCATTAAAGTTTAGTCCAGAATTGCCTAATTTGCCATAAAATGTAGTTCTTCATATAAATTAGAGTAGATTTAGCGATTTAACCGGTTGGGGTTTAAACTAAAGGGGCACATACTGCAGTTAGCTAATTTTTTTTATTATAACAAACAGATATTCTTCGTTCTTGAATAATGCAACCACTTTCCCTAATTGAAGATATTTTGTCTCCATATTTTTAAAAATCAATTAAAGTTTTGAATATGCGCTAACGTTTACACATTTGGCATTGATTTCACTAAACTATGATTGGAAACTTATATACATAACGCTCTATATTCTGTCTTTCTTTTCTTTTTTTTTTTTTTAACTTTTGGGGGAGATCGATAGCACAGCCATTCCTTGTAACGTGGTTTGCCTTGCAAGCTTTAAGGTAGACAGTACTGCGCAGACTAAGCGTTGTTTATAATTTCATTGTAAGGTTATACAATTCATCGTAGTTAAGCACATTGTTTTAGATAGGCTATGAGCGAATTATTTATTGGGTGTGTAAATGAAAATATATTTGGATTAATATTCCAAATGAATTCAGAAGTGACTTGCGGTATTTGTGGAGCGTACATTTCCTAACTCAGGGACAGGATGCGAGAGGCTCCAGCATATGCAGGGTGCATTCAGCAGCCTGAAGAGGAGATGGCCCAAATATTCGAAGAGCGTAGATGTAGGACAACGTCTGATCAACATTGTATTTTAATCCACGAGTGAAGTTAGTGAAAGTGGAGAAAGGAACTTTGTTATAAGTGTTTCCCTTACGTCAAAAAGTGAATACTAGTGTGGTGACTATTGAATAGGAAGACGTTGCTCATATTAGTGTATGTGGTGTTGCTGTGTGTAATTGTCAACGGGATGAAGTTGCCTGGCGATGGAATAGATATTGCATCCTTCGAAGAAGGTGGACTAAGCAACTATATATACTGGAGCCTCTCAAAACTAGTCCCGAGGATGGAAATAGTTTGTTCCCGAAACGCCGCTAGTATTTCTGAACTTCATTTGGTTACAGAATAGATATGTAGCATCAAAGCAGGTATTCGGTTCTGATAAGTTTATAGAATAGGGAAATGATATATTATTTTATAAGGCGCACATATTCAGATTACACTTTATTAGTATTGATTGGTTGCTCGTCTAACGAAAGCAGTACTGCGCAAGGTTAATCAAGTAAGAGGGATGACTGTGCTGTCGGTTTCCGCGTGGAGGGTGGGTAACTCTGCCGGGGCCAGTTCCTAGCCTGGCTGCAGTTAGTGAAAATAAATTAAATGAAAATAAAATCTGACCAAAGCAAATACCAAATTTGAAATAATATGTTTTACAGTTTCGAGAATATATTATTGGCTTTATCAATGTGTGTTGAATGCAATAATATATTGCCGACAGTATTATATATTATAATGATATGGTATTTACTTCTACACTTTATGTATATTTAGGAGCAAATCAGTTATTTTCACTTACGAAAAGAGGAGGACCCACGGGACAGTAATAGTGAGCATTATGTATATAAACGTCAACTCTGGGCGCGTCTAACCTATCTATGTTGTTCTAAATGTGTGAATCAATTCAGAATTCAATACACTACATGTAAAAGTGTTCTTCCTACGTTAATGTATCCACTAATTTTTATTCGATTTCCATATTAAGGTACAATATGTTACTTTACGTGTAACTTTATGGTCCCATCTTGTGGGCATGTCCATTTCATTATGTTATTGGCAGATTAAAACACTGTTACCCCTTTCCAGACCAACCAAATTTCACTGTAAATAATCAGAAAACGACATTAAACGAACCTTTCGTTTCCTCTTCCAGACAGTTATTTTGTTACCATTAATGATTGTATTAACACTGATTGCTGTGCAATATTAACTTGTATATCGGATAGCATTCTTGATGATAGAATCTAATATTGAATTCGATCTTTGATTTTGTAATCCCATACATTTTCAGAAGTAACAACCGTCCAAGCTAGATTCATATATACGAGAAAATGACCCTTATTTACAATACATGATCATATATCTGAGCATAATCTGTCTGAAATAGAATAGAAAATATTTTGTTACATGTAACCGCGAGTTATTGGCATTAAAGTTTAGTCCAGAATTGCCTAATTTGCCATAAAATGTAGTTCTTCATATAAATTAGAGTAGATTTAGCGATTTAACCGGTTGGGGTTTAAACTAAAGGGGCACATACTGCAGTTAGCTAATTTTTTTTATTATAACAAACAGATATTCTTCGTTCTTGAATAATGCAACCACTTTCCCTAATTGAAGATATTTTGTCTCCATATTTTTAAAAATCAATTAAAGTTTTGAATATGCGCTAACGTTTACACATTTGGCATTGATTTCACTAAACTATGATTGGAAACTTATATACATAACGCTCTATGTTCTGTCTTTCTTTTTTTTTTTTTTTTTTTTTTTAACTTTTGGGGGAGATCGATAGCACAGCCATTCCTTGTAACGTGGTTTGCCTTGCAAGCTTTAAGGTAGAATGTACTGCGCAGACTAAGCGTTGTTTATAATTTCATTGTAAGGTTATACAATTCATCGTAGTTAAGCACATTGTTTTAGATAGGCTATGAGCGAATTATTTATTGGGTGTGTAAATGAAAATATATTTGGATTAATATTCCAAATGAATTCAGAAGTGACTTGCGGTATTTGTGGAGCGTACATTTCCTAACTCAGGGACAGGATGCGAGAGGCTCCAGCATATGCAGGGTGCATTCAGCAGCCTGAAGAGGAGATGGCCCAAATATTCGAACAGCGTAGATGTAAGACAACGTCTGATCAACATTGTATTTTAATCCACGAGTGAAGTTAGTGAAAGTGGAGAAAGGAACTTTGTTATAAGTGTTTCCCTTACGTCAAAAAGTGAATACTAGTGTGGTGACTATTGAATAGGAAGACGTTGCTCATATTAGTGTATGTGGTGTTGCTGTGTGTAATTGTCAACGGGATGAAGTTGCCTGGCGATGGAATAGATATTGCATCCTTCGAAGAAGGTGGACTAAGCAACTATATATACTGGAGCCTCTCAAAACTAGTCCCGAGGATGGAAATAGTTTGTTCCCGAAACGCCGTTAGTATTTCTGAACTTCATTTGGTTACAGAATAGATATGTAGCATCAAAGCAGGTATTCGGTTCTGATAAGTTTATAGAATAGGGAAATGATATATTATTTTATAAGGCGCACATATTCAGATTACACTTTATTAGTATTGATTGGTTGCTCGTCTAACGAAAGCAGTACTGCGCAAGGTTAATCAAGTAAGAGGGATGACTGTGCTGTCGGTTTCCGCGTGGAGGGTGGGTAACTCTGCCGGGGCCAGTTCCAAGCCTGGCTGCAGTTAGTGAAAATAAATTAAATGAAAATAAAATCTGACCAAAGCAAATACCAAAATTGAAATAATATGTTTTACAGTTTCGAGAATATATTATTGGCTTTATCAATGTGTGTTGAATGCAATAATATATTGCCGACAGTATTATATATTATAATGATATGGTATTTACTTCTACAATTTATGTATATTTAGGAGCAAATCAGTTATTTTCACTTACGAAAAGAGGAGGACCCACGGGACAGTAATAGTGAGCATTATGTATATAAACGTCAACTCTGGGCGCGTCTAACCTATCTATGTTGTTCTAAATGTGTGAATCAATTCAGAATTCAATACACTACATGTAAAAGTGTTCTTCCTACGTTAATGTATCCACTAATTTTTATTCGATTTCCATATTAAGGTACAATATGTTACTTTACGTGTAATTTTATGGTCCCATCTTGTGGGGCATGTCCATTTCATTATGTTATTGGCAGATTAAAACACTGTTACCCCTTTCCAGACCAACCAAATTTCACTGTAAATAATCAGAAAACGACATTAAACGAACCTTTCGTTTCCTCTTCCAGACAGTTATTTTGTTACCATTAATGATTGTATTAACACTGATTGCTGTGCAATATTAACTTGTATATCGGATAGCATTCTTGATGATAGAATCTAATATTGAATTCGATCTTTGATTTTGTAATCCCATACATTTTCAGAAGTAACAACCGTCCAAGCTAGATTCATATATACGAGAAAATGACCCTTATTTACAATACATGATCATATATCTGAGCATAATCTGTCTGAAATAGAATAGAAAATATTTTGTTACATGTAACCGCGAGTTATTGGCATTAAAGTTTAGTCCAGAATTGCCTAATTTGCCATAAAATGTAGTTCTTCATATAAATTAGAGTAGATTTAGCGATTTAACCGGTTGGGGTTTAAACTAAAGGGGCACATACTGCAGTTAGCTAATTTTTTTTATTATAACAAACAGATATTCTTCGTTCTTGAATAATGCAACCACTTTCCCTAATTGAAGATATTTTGTCTCCATATTTTTAAAAATCAATTAAAGTTTTGAATATGCGCTAACGTTTACACATTTGGCATTGATTTCACTAAACTATGATTGGAAACTTATATACATAACGCTCTATGTTCTGTCTTTCTTTTTTTTTTTTTTTTTTTTTTTTTAACTTTTGGGGGAGATCGATAGCACAGCCATTCCTTGTAACGTGGTTTGCCTTGCAAGCTTTAAGGTAGAATGTACTGCGCAGACTAAGCGTTGTTTATAATTTCATTGTAAGGTTATACAATTCATCGTAGTTAAGCACATTGTTTTAGATAGGCTATGAGCGAATTATTTATTGGGTGTGTAAATGAAAATATATTTGGATTAATATTCCAAATGAATTCAGAAGTGACTTGCGGTATTTGTGGAGCGTACATTTCCTAACTCAGGGACAGGATGCGAGAGGCTCCAGCATATGCAGGGTGCATTCAGCAGCCTGAAGAGGAGATGGCCCAAATATTCGAAGAGCGTAGATGTAGGACAACGTCTGATCAACATTGTATTTTAATCCACGAGTGAAGTTAGTGAAAGTGGAGAAAGGAACTTTGTTATAAGTGTTTCCCTTACGTCAAAAAGTGAATACTAGTGTGGTGACTATTGAATAGGAAGACGTTGCTCATATTAGTGTATGTGGTGTTGCTGTGTGTAATTGTCAACGGGATGAAGTTGCCTGGCGATGGAATAGATATTGCATCCTTCGAAGAAGGTGGACTAAGCAACTATATATACTGGAGCCTCTCAAAACTAGTCCCGAGGATGGAAATAGTTTGTTCCCGAAACGCCGCTAGTATTTCTGAACTTCATTTGGTTACAGAATAGATATGTAGCATCAAAGCAGGTATTCGGTTCTGATAAGTTTATAGAATAGGGAAATGATATATTATTTTATAAGGCGCACATATTCAGATTACACTTTATTAGTATTGATTGGTTGCTCGTCTAACGAAAGCAGTACTGCGCAAGGTTAATCAAGTAAGAGGGATGACTGTGCTGTCGGTTTCCGCGTGGAGGGTGGGTAACTCTGCCGGGGCCAGTTCCTAGCCTGGCTGCAGTTAGTGAAAATAAATTAAATGAAAATAAAATCTGACCAAAGCAAATACCAAATTTGAAATAATATGTTTTACAGTTTCGAGAATATATTATTGGCTTTATCAATGTGTGTTGAATGCAATAATATATTGCCGACAGTATTATATATTATAATGATATGGTATTTACTTCTACACTTTATGTATATTTAGGAGCAAATCAGTTATTTTCACTTACGAAAAGAGGAGGACCCACGGGACAGTAATAGTGAGCATTATGTATATAAACGTCAACTCTGGGCGCGTCTAACCTATCTATGTTGTTCTAAATGTGTGAATCAATTCAGAATTCAATACACTACATGTAAAAGTGTTCTTCCTACGTTAATGTATCCACTAATTTTTATTCGATTTCCATATTAAGGTACAATATGTTACTTTACGTGTAACTTTATGGTCCCATCTTGTGGGCATGTCCATTTCATTATGTTATTGGCAGATTAAAACACTGTTACCCCTTTCCAGACCAACCAAATTTCACTGTAAATAATCAGAAAACGACATTAAACGAACCTTTCGTTTCCTCTTCCAGACAGTTATTTTGTTACCATTAATGATTGTATTAACACTGATTGCTGTGCAATATTAACTTGTATATCGGATAGCATTCTTCATGATAGAATCTAATATTGAATTCGATCTTTGATTTTGTAATCCCATACATTTTCAGAAGTAACAACCGTCCAAGCTAGATTCATATATACGAGAAAATGACCCTTATTTACAATACATGATCATATATCTGAGCATAATCTGTCTGAAATAGAATAGAAAATATTTTGTTACATGTAACCGCGAGTTATTGGCATTAAAGTTTAGTCCAGAATTGCCTAATTTGCCATAAAATGTAGTTCTTCATATAAATTAGAGTAGATTTAGCGATTTAACCGGTTGGGGTTTAAACTAAAGGGGCACATACTGCAGTTAGCTAATTTTTTTTATTATAACAAACAGATATTCTTCGTTCTTGAATAATGCAACCACTTTCCCTAATTGAAGATATTTTGTCTCCATATTTTTAAAAATCAATTAAAGTTTTGAATATGCGCTAACGTTTACACATTTGGCATTGATTTCACTAAACTATGATTGGAAACTTATATACATAACGCTCTATATTCTGTCTTTCTTTTCTTTTTTTTTTTTTTTAACTTTTGGGGGAGATCGATAGCACAGCCATTCCTTGTAACGTGGTTTGCCTTGCAAGCTTTAAGGTAGACAGTACTGCGCAGACTAAGCGTTGTTTATAATTTCATTGTAAGGTTATACAATTCATCGTAGTTAAGCACATTGTTTTAGATAGGCTATGAGCGAATTATTTATTGGGTGTGTAAATGAAAATATATTTGGATTAATATTCCAAATGAATTCAGAAGTGACTTGCGGTATTTGTGGAGCGTACATTTCCTAACTCAGGGACAGGATGCGAGAGGCTCCAGCATATGCAGGGTGCATTCAGCAGCCTGAAGAGGAGATGGCCCAAATATTCGAAGAGCGTAGATGTAGGACAACGTCTGATCAACATTGTATTTTAATCCACGAGTGAAGTTAGTGAAAGTGGAGAAAGGAACTTTGTTATAAGTGTTTCCCTTACGTCAAAAAGTGAATACTAGTGTGGTGACTATTGAATAGGAAGACGTTGCTCATATTAGTGTATGTGGTGTTGCTGTGTGTAATTGTCAACGGGATGAAGTTGCCTGGCGATGGAATAGATATTGCATCCTTCGAAGAAGGTGGACTAAGCAACTATATATACTGGAGCCTCTCAAAACTAGTCCCGAGGATGGAAATAGTTTGTTCCCGAAACGCCGCTAGTATTTCTGAACTTCATTTGGTTACAGAATAGATATGTAGCATCAAAGCAGGTATTCGGTTCTGATAAGTTTATAGAATAGGGAAATGATATATTATTTTATAAGGCGCACATATTCAGATTACACTTTATTAGTATTGATTGGTTGCTCGTCTAACGAAAGCAGTACTGCGCAAGGTTAATCAAGTAAGAGGGATGACTGTGCTGTCGGTTTCCGCGTGGAGGGTGGGTAACTCTGCCGGGGCCAGTTCCTAGCCTGGCTGCAGTTAGTGAAAATAAATTAAATGAAAATAAAATCTGACCAAAGCAAATACCAAATTTGAAATAATATGTTTTACAGTTTCGAGAATATATTATTGGCTTTATCAATGTGTGTTGAATGCAATAATATATTGCCGACAGTATTATATATTATAATGATATGGTATTTACTTCTACACTTTATGTATATTTAGGAGCAAATCAGTTATTTTCACTTACGAAAAGAGGAGGACCCACGGGACAGTAATAGTGAGCATTATGTATATAAACGTCAACTCTGGGCGCGTCTAACCTATCTATGTTGTTCTAAATGTGTGAATCAATTCAGAATTCAATACACTACATGTAAAAGTGTTCTTCCTACGTTAATGTATCCACTAATTTTTATTCGATTTCCATATTAAGGTACAATATGTTACTTTACGTGTAACTTTATGGTCCCATCTTGTGGGCATGTCCATTTCATTATGTTATTGGCAGATTAAAACACTGTTACCCCTTTCCAGACCAACCAAATTTCACTGTAAATAATCAGAAAACGACATTAAACGAACCTTTCGTTTCCTCTTCCAGACAGTTATTTTGTTACCATTAATGATTGTATTAACACTGATTGCTGTGCAATATTAACTTGTATATCGGATAGCATTCTTGATGATAGAATCTAATATTGAATTCGATCTTTGATTTTGTAATCCCATACATTTTCAGAAGTAACAACCGTCCAAGCTAGATTCATATATACGAGAAAATGACCCTTATTTACAATACATGATCATATATCTGAGCATAATCTGTCTGAAATAGAATAGAAAATATTTTGTTACATGTAACCGCGAGTTATTGGCATTAAAGTTTAGTCCAGAATTGCCTAATTTGCCATAAAATGTAGTTCTTCATATAAATTAGAGTAGATTTAGCGATTTAACCGGTTGGGGTTTAAACTAAAGGGGCACATACTGCAGTTAGCTAATTTTTTTTATTATAACAAACAGATATTCTTCGTTCTTGAATAATGCAACCACTTTCCCTAATTGAAGATATTTTGTCTCCATATTTTTAAAAATCAATTAAAGTTTTGAATATGCGCTA
Organism: Thermobia domestica; assembly: GCF_964235325.1. NCBI lineage: Eukaryota > Metazoa > Arthropoda > Insecta > Zygentoma > Lepismatidae > Thermobia > Thermobia domestica. The sequence goes on from NW_027655911.1 coordinate 134,191, forward strand.
ACGTTTACACATTTGGCATTGATTTCACTAAACTATGATTGGAAACTTATATACATAACGCTCTATGTTCTGTCTTTCTTTTTTTTTTTTTTTTTTTTTTTAACTTTTGGGGGAGATCGATAGCACAGCCATTCCTTGTAACGTGGTTTGCCTTGCAAGCTTTAAGGTAGAATGTACTGCGCAGACTAAGCGTTGTTTATAATTTCATTGTAAGGTTATACAATTCATCGTAGTTAAGCACATTGTTTTAGATAGGCTATGAGCGAATTATTTATTGGGTGTGTAAATGAAAATATATTTGGATTAATATTCCAAATGAATTCAGAAGTGACTTGCGGTATTTGTGGAGCGTACATTTCCTAACTCAGGGACAGGATGCGAGAGGCTCCAGCATATGCAGGGTGCATTCAGCAGCCTGAAGAGGAGATGGCCCAAATATTCGAACAGCGTAGATGTAAGACAACGTCTGATCAACATTGTATTTTAATCCACGAGTGAAGTTAGTGAAAGTGGAGAAAGGAACTTTGTTATAAGTGTTTCCCTTACGTCAAAAAGTGAATACTAGTGTGGTGACTATTGAATAGGAAGACGTTGCTCATATTAGTGTATGTGGTGTTGCTGTGTGTAATTGTCAACGGGATGAAGTTGCCTGGCGATGGAATAGATATTGCATCCTTCGAAGAAGGTGGACTAAGCAACTATATATACTGGAGCCTCTCAAAACTAGTCCCGAGGATGGAAATAGTTTGTTCCCGAAACGCCGCTAGTATTTCTGAACTTCATTTGGTTACAGAATAGATATGTAGCATCAAAGCAGGTATTCGGTTCTGATAAGTTTATAGAATAGGGAAATGATATATTATTTTATAAGGCGCACATATTCAGATTACACTTTATTAGTATTGATTGGTTGCTCGTCTAACGAAAGCAGTACTGCGCAAGGTTAATCAAGTAAGAGGGATGACTGTGCTGTCGGTTTCCGCGTGGAGGGTGGGTAACTCTGCCGGGGCCAGTTCCAAGCCTGGCTGCAGTTAGTGAAAATAAATTAAATGAAAATAAAATCTGACCAAAGCAAATACCAAAATTGAAATAATATGTTTTACAGTTTCGAGAATATATTATTGGCTTTATCAATGTGTGTTGAATGCAATAATATATTGCCGACAGTATTATATATTATAATGATATGGTATTTACTTCTACAATTTATGTATATTTAGGAGCAAATCAGTTATTTTCACTTACGAAAAGAGGAGGACCCACGGGACAGTAATAGTGAGCATTATGTATATAAACGTCAACTCTGGGCGCGTCTAACCTATCTATGTTGTTCTAAATGTGTGAATCAATTCAGAATTCAATACACTACATGTAAAAGTGTTCTTCCTACGTTAATGTATCCACTAATTTTTATTCGATTTCCATATTAAGGTACAATATGTTACTTTACGTGTAATTTTATGGTCCCATCTTGTGGGGCATGTCCATTTCATTATGTTATTGGCAGATTAAAACACTGTTACCCCTTTCCAGACCAACCAAATTTCACTGTAAATAATCAGAAAACGACATTAAACGAACCTTTCGTTTCCTCTTCCAGACAGTTATTTTGTTACCATTAATGATTGTATTAACACTGATTGCTGTGCAATATTAACTTGTATATCGGATAGCATTCTTGATGATAGAATCTAATATTGAATTCGATCTTTGATTTTGTAATCCCATACATTTTCAGAAGTAACAACCGTCCAAGCTAGATTCATATATACGAGAAAATGACCCTTATTTACAATACATGATCATATATCTGAGCATAATCTGTCTGAAATAGAATAGAAAATATTTTGTTACATGTAACCGCGAGTTATTGGCATTAAAGTTTAGTCCAGAATTGCCTAATTTGCCATAAAATGTAGTTCTTCATATAAATTAGAGTAGATTTAGCGATTTAACCGGTTGGGGTTTAAACTAAAGGGGCACATACTGCAGTTAGCTAATTTTTTTTATTATAACAAACAGATATTCTTCGTTCTTGAATAATGCAACCACTTTCCCTAATTGAAGATATTTTGTCTCCATATTTTTAAAAATCAATTAAAGTTTTGAATATGCGCTAACGTTTACACATTTGGCATTGATTTCACTAAACTATGATTGGAAACTTATATACATAACGCTCTATATTCTGTCTTTCTTTCTTTTTTTTTTTTTTAACTTTTGGGGGAGATCGATAGCACAGCCATTCCTTGTAACGTGGTTTGCCTTGCAAGCTTTAAGGTAGACAGTACTGCGCAGACTAAGCGTTGTTTATAATTTCATTGTAAGGTTATACAATTCATCGTAGTTAAGCACATTGTTTTAGATAGGCTATGAGCGAATTATTTATTGGGTGTGTAAATGAAAATATATTTGGATTAATATTCCAAATGAATTCAGAAGTGACTTGCGGTATTTGTGGAGCGTACATTTCCTAACTCAGGGACAGGATGCGAGAGGCTCCAGCATATGCAGGGTGCATTCAGCAGCCTGAAGAGGAGATGGCCCAAATATTCGAACAGCGTAGATGTAGGACAACGTCTGATCAACATTGTATTTTAATCCACGAGTGAAGTTAGTGAAAGTGGAGAAAGGAACTTTGTTATAAGTGTTTCCCTTACGTCAAAAAGTGAATACTAGTGTGGTGACTATTGAATAGGAAGACGTTGCTCATATTAGTGTATGTGGTGTTGCTGTGTGTAATTGTCAACGGGATGAAGTTGCCTGGCGATGGAATAGATATTGCATCCTTCGAAGAAGGTGGACTAAGCAACTATATATACTGGAGCCTCTCAAAACTAGTCCCGAGGATGGAAATAGTTTGTTCCCGAAACGCCGCTAGTATTTCTGAACTTCATTTGGTTACAGAATAGATATGTAGCATCAAAGCAGGTATTCGGTTCTGATAAGTTTATAGAATAGGGAAATGATATATTATTTTATAAGGCGCACATATTCAGATTACACTTTATTAGTATTGATTGGTTGCTCGTCTAACGAAAGCAGTACTGCGCAAGGTTAATCAAGTAAGAGGGATGACTGTGCTGTCGGTTTCCGCGTGGAGGGTGGGTAACTCTGCCGGGGCCAGTTCCTAGCCTGGCTGCAGTTAGTGAAAATAAATTAAATGAAAATAAAATCTGACCAAAGCAAATACCAAATTTGAAATAATATGTTTTACAGTTTCGAGAATATATTATTGGCTTTATCAATGTGTGTTGAATGCAATAATATATTGCCGACAGTATTATATATTATAATGATATGGTATTTACTTCTACACTTTATGTATATTTAGGAGCAAATCAGTTATTTTCACTTACGAAAAGAGGAGGACCCACGGGACAGTAATAGTGAGCATTATGTATATAAACGTCAACTCTGGGCGCGTCTAACCTATCTATGTTGTTCTAAATGTGTGAATCAATTCAGAATTCAATACACTACATGTAAAAGTGTTCTTCCTACGTTAATGTATCCACTAATTTTTATTCGATTTCCATATTAAGGTACAATATGTTACTTTACGTGTAACTTTATGGTCCCATCTTGTGGGCATGTCCATTTCATTATGTTATTGGCAGATTAAAACACTGTTACCCCTTTCCAGACCAACCAAATTTCACTGTAAATAATCAGAAAACGACATTAAACGAACCTTTCGTTTCCTCTTCCAGACAGTTATTTTGTTACCATTAATGATTGTATTAACACTGATTGCTGTGCAATATTAACTTGTATATCGGATAGCATTCTTGATGATAGAATCTAATATTGAATTCGATCTTTGATTTTGTAATCCCATACATTTTCAGAAGTAACAACCGTCCAAGCTAGATTCATATATACGAGAAAATGACCCTTATTTACAATACATGATCATATATCTGAGCATAATCTGTCTGAAATAGAATAGAAAATATTTTGTTACATGTAACCGCGAGTTATTGGCATTAAAGTTTAGTCCAGAATTGCCTAATTTGCCATAAAATGTAGTTCTTCATATAAATTAGAGTAGATTTAGCGATTTAACCGGTTGGGGTTTAAACTAAAGGGGCACATACTGCAGTTAGCTAATTTTTTTTATTATAACAAACAGATATTCTTCGTTCTTGAATAATGCAACCACTTTCCCTAATTGAAGATATTTTGTCTCCATATTTTTAAAAATCAATTAAAGTTTTGAATATGCGCTAACGTTTACACATTTGGCATTGATTTCACTAAACTATGATTGGAAACTTATATACATAACGCTCTATGTTCTGTCTTTCTTTTTTTTTTTTTTTTTTTTTTTTTAACTTTTGGGGGAGATCGATAGCACAGCCATTCCTTGTAACGTGGTTTGCCTTGCAAGCTTTAAGGTAGAATGTACTGCGCAGACTAAGCGTTGTTTATAATTTCATTGTAAGGTTATACAATTCATCGTAGTTAAGCACATTGTTTTAGATAGGCTATGAGCGAATTATTTATTGGGTGTGTAAATGAAAATATATTTGGATTAATATTCCAAATGAATTCAGAAGTGACTTGCGGTATTTGTGGAGCGTACATTTCCTAACTCAGGGACAGGATGCGAGAGGCTCCAGCATATGCAGGGTGCATTCAGCAGCCTGAAGAGGAGATGGCCCAAATATTCGAACAGCGTAGATGTAAGACAACGTCTGATCAACATTGTATTTTAATCCACGAGTGAAGTTAGTGAAAGTGGAGAAAGGAACTTTGTTATAAGTGTTTCCCTTACGTCAAAAAGTGAATACTAGTGTGGTGACTATTGAATAGGAAGACGTTGCTCATATTAGTGTATGTGGTGTTGCTGTGTGTAATTGTCAACGGGATGAAGTTGCCTGGCGATGGAATAGATATTGCATCCTTCGAAGAAGGTGGACTAAGCAACTATATATACTGGAGCCTCTCAAAACTAGTCCCGAGGATGGAAATAGTTTGTTCCCGAAACGCCGCTAGTATTTCTGAACTTCATTTGGTTACAGAATAGATATGTAGCATCAAAGCAGGTATTCGGTTCTGATAAGTTTATAGAATAGGGAAATGATATATTATTTTATAAGGCGCACATATTCAGATTACACTTTATTAGTATTGATTGGTTGCTCGTCTAACGAAAGCAGTACTGCGCAAGGTTAATCAAGTAAGAGGGATGACTGTGCTGTCGGTTTCCGCGTGGAGGGTGGGTAACTCTGCCGGGGCCAGTTCCAAGCCTGGCTGCAGTTAGTGAAAATAAATTAAATGAAAATAAAATCTGACCAAAGCAAATACCAAAATTGAAATAATATGTTTTACAGTTTCGAGAATATATTATTGGCTTTATCAATGTGTGTTGAATGCAATAATATATTGCCGACAGTATTATATATTATAATGATATGGTATTTACTTCTACAATTTATGTATATTTAGGAGCAAATCAGTTATTTTCACTTACGAAAAGAGGAGGACCCACGGGACAGTAATAGTGAGCATTATGTATATAAACGTCAACTCTGGGCGCGTCTAACCTATCTATGTTGTTCTAAATGTGTGAATCAATTCAGAATTCAATACACTACATGTAAAAGTGTTCTTCCTACGTTAATGTATCCACTAATTTTTATTCGATTTCCATATTAAGGTACAATATGTTACTTTACGTGTAATTTTATGGTCCCATCTTGTGGGGCATGTCCATTTCATTATGTTATTGGCAGATTAAAACACTGTTACCCCTTTCCAGACCAACCAAATTTCACTGTAAATAATCAGAAAACGACATTAAACGAACCTTTCGTTTCCTCTTCCAGACAGTTATTTTGTTACCATTAATGATTGTATTAACACTGATTGCTGTGCAATATTAACTTGTATATCGGATAGCATTCTTGATGATAGAATCTAATATTGAATTCGATCTTTGATTTTGTAATCCCATACATTTTCAGAAGTAACAACCGTCCAAGCTAGATTCATATATACGAGAAAATGACCCTTATTTACAATACATGATCATATATCTGAGCATAATCTGTCTGAAATAGAATAGAAAATATTTTGTTACATGTAACCGCGAGTTATTGGCATTAAAGTTTAGTCCAGAATTGCCTAATTTGCCATAAAATGTAGTTCTTCATATAAATTAGAGTAGATTTAGCGATTTAACCGGTTGGGGTTTAAACTAAAGGGGCACATACTGCAGTTAGCTAATTTTTTTTATTATAACAAACAGATATTCTTCGTTCTTGAATAATGCAACCACTTTCCCTAATTGAAGATATTTTGTCTCCATATTTTTAAAAATCAATTAAAGTTTTGAATATGCGCTAACGTTTACACATTTGGCATTGATTTCACTAAACTATGATTGGAAACTTATATACATAACGCTCTATATTCTGTCTTTCTTTCTTTTTTTTTTTTTTTAACTTTTGGGGGAGATCGATAGCACAGCCATTCCTTGTAACGTGGTTTGCCTTGCAAGCTTTAAGGTAGACAGTACTGCGCAGACTAAGCGTTGTTTATAATTTCATTGTAAGGTTATACAATTCATCGTAGTTAAGCACATTGTTTTAGATAGGCTATGAGCGAATTATTTATTGGGTGTGTAAATGAAAATATATTTGGATTAATATTCCAAATGAATTCAGAAGTGACTTGCGGTATTTGTGGAGCGTACATTTCCTAACTCAGGGACAGGATGCGAGAGGCTCCAGCATATGCAGGGTGCATTCAGCAGCCTGAAGAGGAGATGGCCCAAATATTCGAACAGCGTAGATGTAGGACAACGTCTGATCAACATTGTATTTTAATCCACGAGTGAAGTTAGTGAAAGTGGAGAAAGGAACTTTGTTATAAGTGTTTCCCTTACGTCAAAAAGTGAATACTAGTGTGGTGACTATTGAATAGGAAGACGTTGCTCATATTAGTGTATGTGGTGTTGCTGTGTGTAATTGTCAACGGGATGAAGTTGCCTGGCGATGGAATAGATATTGCATCCTTCGAAGAAGGTGGACTAAGCAACTATATATACTGGAGCCTCTCAAAACTAGTCCCGAGGATGAAAATAGTTTGTTCCCGAAACGCCGCTAGTATTTCTGAACTTCATTTGGTTACAGAATAGATATGTAGCATCAAAGCAGGTATTCGGTTCTGATAAGTTTATAGAATAGGGAAATGATATATTATTTTATAAGGCGCACATATTCAGATTACACTTTATTAGTATTGATTGGTTGCTCGTCTAACGAAAGCAGTACTGCGCAAGGTTAATCAAGTAAGAGGGATGACTGTGCTGTCGGTTTCCGCGTGGAGGGTGGGTAACTCTGCCGGGGCCAGTTCCAAGCCTGGCTGCAGTTAGTGAAAATAAATTAAATGAAAATAAAATCTGACCAAAGCAAATACCAAAATTGAAATAATATGTTTTACAGTTTCGAGAATATATTATTGGCTTTATCAATGTGTGTTGAATGCAATAATATATTGCCGACAGTATTATATATTATAATGATATGGTATTTACTTCTACAATTTATGTATATTTAGGAGCAAATCAGTTATTTTCACTTACGAAAAGAGGAGGACCCACGGGACAGTAATAGTGAGCATTATGTATATAAACGTCAACTCTGGGCGCGTCTAACCTATCTATGTTGTTCTAAATGTGTGAATCAATTCAGAATTCAATACACTACATGTAAAAGTGTTCTTCCTACGTTAATGTATCCACTAATTTTTATTCGATTTCCATATTAAGGTACAATATGTTACTTTACGTGTAACTTTATGGTCCCATCTTGTGGGCATGTCCATTTCATTATGTTATTGGCAGATTAAAACACTGTTACCCCTTTCCAGACCAACCAAATTTCACTGTAAATAATCAGAAAACGACATTAAACGAACCTTTCGTTTCCTCTTCCAGACAGTTATTTTGTTACCATTAATGATTGTATTAACACTGATTGCTGTGCAATATTAACTTGTATATCGGATAGCATTCTTGATGATAGAATCTAATATTGAATTCGATCTTTGATTTTGTAATCCCATACATTTTCACAAGTAACAATCGTCCAAGCTAGAGATTCAAATATACGAGAAAATGACCCTTATTTACAATACACGATCATATATCTAAGCATAATCTGTCAGAAATAGAATAGAAAATATTTTGTTATATGTAACCGCGAGTTATTGGCATTAAAGTTTAGTCCAGAATTGCCTAATTTGCCATAAAATGTAGTTCTTCATATAAATTAGAGTAGATTTAGCGATTTAACCGGTTGGGGTTTAAACTAAAGGGGCACATACTGCAGTTAGCTAATTTTTTTTATTATAACAAACAGATATTCTTCGTTCTTGAATAATGCAACCACTTTCCCTAATTGAAGATATTTTGTCTCCATATTTTTAAAAATCAATTAAAGTTTTGAATATGCGCTAACGTTTACACATTTGGCATTGATTTCACTAAACTATGATTGGAAACTTATATACATAACGCTCTATATTCTGTCTTTCTTTTTTTTTTTTTTTTAACTTTTGGGGGAGATCGATAGCACAGCCATTCCTTGTAACGTGGTTTGCCTTGCAAGCTTTAAGGTAGACAGTACTGCGCAGACTAAGCGTTGTTTATAATTTCATTGTAAGGTTATACAATTCATCGTAGTTAAGCACATTGTTTTAGATAGGCTATGAGCGAATTATTTATTGGGTGTGTAAATGAAAATATATTTGGATTAATATTCCAAATGAATTCAGAAGTGACTTGCGGTATTTGTGGAGCGTACATTTCCTAACTCAGGGACAGGATGCGAGAGGCTCCAGCATATGCAGGGTGCATTCAGCAGCCTGAAGAGGAGATGGCCCAAATATTCGAACAGCGTAGATGTAGGACAACGTCTGATCAACATTGTATTTTAATCCACGAGTGAAGTTAGTGAAAGTGGAGAAAGGAACTTTGTTATAAGTGTTTCCCTTACGTCAAAAAGTGAATACTAGTGTGGTGACTATTGAATAGGAAGACGTTGCTCATATTAGTGTATGTGGTGTTGCTGTGTGTAATTGTCAACGGGATGAAGTTGCCTGGCGATGGAATAGATATTGCATCCTTCGAAGAAGGTGGACTAAGCAACTATATATACTGGAGCCTCTCAAAACTAGTCCCGAGGATGGAAATAGTTTGTTCCCGAAACGCCGCTAGTATTTCTAAACTTCATTTGGTTACAGAATAGATATGTAGCATCAAAGCAGGTATTCGGTTCTGATAAGTTTATAGAATAGGGAAATGATATATTATTTTATAAGGCGCACATATTCAGATTACACTTTATTAGTATTGATTGGTTGCTCGTCTAACGAAAGCAGTACTGCGCAAGGTTAATCAAGTAAGAGGGATGACTGTGCTGTCGGTTTCCGCGTGGAGGGTGGGTAACTCTGCCGGGGCCAGTTCCAAGCCTGGCTGCAGTTAGTGAAAATAAATTAAATGAAAATAAAATCTGACCAAAGCAAATACCAAAATTGAAATAATATGTTTTACAGTTTCAAGAATATATTATTGTCTTTATCAATGTGTGTTGAATGCAATAATATATTGCCGACAGTATTATATATTATAATGATATGGTATTTACTTCTATAATTTATGTATATTTAGCAGCAAATCAGTTATTTTCACTTACGAAAAGAGGAGGACCCACGGGACAGTAATAGTGAGCATTATGTATATAAACGTCAACTCTGGGCGCGTCTAACCTATCTATGTTGTTCTAAATGTGTGAATCAATTCAGAATTCAATACACTACATGTAAAAGTGTTCTTCCTACGTTAATGTATCCACTAATTTTTATTCGATTTCCATATTAAGGTACAATATGTTACTTTACGTGTAATTTTATGGTCCCATCTTGTGGGGCATGTCCATTTCATTATGTTATTGGCAGATTAAAACACTGTTACCCCTTTCCAGACCAACCAAATTTCACTGTAAATAATCAGAAAACGACATTAAACGAACCTTTCGTTTCCTCTTCCAGACAGTTATTTTGTTACCATTAATGATTGTATTAACACTGATTGCTGTGCAATATTAACTTGTATATCGGATAGCATTCTTGATGATAGAATCTAATATTGAATTCGATCTTTGATTTTGTAATCCCATACATTTTCAGAAGTAACAACCGTCCAAGCTAGATTCATATATACGAGAAAATGACCCTTATTTACAATACATGATCATATATCTGAGCATAATCTGTCTGAAATAGAATAGAAAATATTTTGTTACATGTAACCGCGAGTTATTGGCATTAAAGTTTAGTCCAGAATTGCCTAATTTGCCATAAAATGTAGTTCTTCATATAAATTAGAGTAGATTTAGCGATTTAACCGGTTGGGGTTTAAACTAAAGGGGCACATACTGCAGTTAGCTAATTTTTTTTATTATAACAAACAGATATTCTTCGTTCTTGAATAATGCAACCACTTTCCCTAATTGAAGATATTTTGTCTCCATATTTTTAAAAATCAATTAAAGTTTTGAATATGCGCTAACGTTTACACATTTGGCATTGATTTCACTAAACTATGATTGGAAACTTATATACATAACGCTCTATATTCTGTCTTTCTTTTTTTTTTTTTTTAACTTTTGGGGGAGATCGATAGCACAGCCATTCCTTGTAACGTGGTTTGCCTTGCAAGCTTTAAGGTAGACAGTACTGCGCAGACTAAGCGTTGTTTATAATTTCATTGTAAGGTTATACAATTCATCGTAGTTAAGCACATTGTTTTAGATAGGCTATGAGCGAATTATTTATTGGGTGTGTAAATGAAAATATATTTGGATTAATATTCCAAATGAATTCAGAAGTGACTTGCGGTATTTGTGGAGCGTACATTTCCTAACTCAGGGACAGGATGCGAGAGGCTCCAGCATATGCAGGGTGCATTCAGCAGCCTGAAGAGGAGATGGCCCAAATATTCGAACAGCGTAGATGTAGGACAACGTCTGATCAACATTGTATTTTAATCCACGAGTGAAGTTAGTGAAAGTGGAGAAAGGAACTTTGTTATAAGTGTTTCCCTTACGTCAAAAAGTGAATACTAGTGTGGTGACTATTGAATAGGAAGACGTTGCTCATATTAGTGTATGTGGTGTTGCTGTGTGTAATTGTCAACGGGATGAAGTTGCCTGGCGATGGAATAGATATTGCATCCTTCGAAGAAGGTGGACTAAGCAACTATATATACTGGAGCCTCTCAAAACTAGTACCGAGGATGGAAATAGTTTGTTCCCGAAACGCCGCTAGTATTTCTAAACTTCATTTGGTTACAGAATAGATATGTAGCATCAAAGCAGGTATTCGGTTCTGATAAGTTTATAGAATAGGGAAATGATATATTATTTTATAAGGCGCACATATTCAGATTACACTTTATTAGTATTGATTGGTTGCTCGTCTAACGAAAGCAGTACTGCGCAAGGTTAATCAAGTAAGAGGGATGACTGTGCTGTCGGTTTCCGCGTGGAGGGTGGGTAACTCTGCCGGGGCCAGTTCCAAGCCTGGCTGCAGTTAGTGAAAATAAATTAAATGAAAATAAAATCTGACCAAAGCAAATACCAAAATTGAAATAATATGTTTTACAGTTTCAAGAATATATTATTGTCTTTATCAATGTGTGTTGAATGGAATAATATATTGCCGACAGTATTATATATTATAATGATATGGTATTTACTTCTATAATTTATGTATATTTAGCAGCAAATCAGTTATTTTCACTTACGAAAAGAGGAGGACCCACGGGACAGTAATAGTGAGCATTATGTATATAAACGTCAACTCTGGGCGCGTCTAACCTATCTATGTTGTTCTAAATGTGTGAATCAATTCAGAATTCAATACACTACATGTAAAAGTGTTCTTCCTACGTTAATGTATCCACTAATTTTTATTCGATTTCCATATTAAGGTACAATATGTTACTTTACGTGTAATTTTATGGTCCCATCTTGTGGGGCATGTCCATTTCATTATGTTATTGGCAGATTAAAACACTGTTACCCCTTTCCAGACCAACCAAATTTCACTGTAAATAATCAGAAAACGACATTAAACGAACCTTTCGTTTCCTCTTCCAGACAGTTATTTTGTTACCATTAATGATTGTATTAACACTGATTGCTGTGCAATATTAACTTGTATATCGGATAGCATTCTTGATGATAGAATCTAATATTGAATTCGATCTTTGATTTTGTAATCCCATACATTTTCAGAAGTAACAACCGTCCAAGCTAGATTCATATATACGAGAAAATGACCCTTATTTACAATACATGATCATATATCTGAGCATAATCTGTCTGAAATAGAATAGAAAATATTTTGTTACATGTAACCGCGAGTTATTGGCATTAAAGTTTAGTCCAGAATTGCCTAATTTGCCATAAAATGTAGTTCTTCATATAAATTAGAGTAGATTTAGCGATTTAACAGGTTGGGGTTTAAACTAAAGGGGCACATACTGCAGTTAGCTAATTTTTTTTATTATAACAAACAGATATTCTTCGTTCTTGAATAATGCAACCACTTTCCCTAATTGAAGATATTTTGTCTCCATATTTTTAAAAATCAATTAAAGTTTTGAATATGCGCTAACGTTTACACATTTGGCATTGATTTCACTAAACTATGATTGGAAACTTATATACATAACGCTCTATATTCTGTCTTTCTTTTCTTTTTTTTTTTTTTTAACTTTTGGGGGAGATCGATAGCACAGCCATTCCTTGTAACGTGGTTTGCCTTGCAAGCTTTAAGGTAGACAGTACTGCGCAGACTAAGCGTTGTTTATAATTTCATTGTAAGGTTATACAATTCATCGTAGTTAAGCACATTGTTTTAGATAGGCTATGAGCGAATTATTTATTGGGTGTGTAAATGAAAATATATTTGGATTAATATTCCAAATGAATTCAGAAGTGACTTGCGGTATTTGTGGAGCGTACATTTCCTAACTCAGGGACAGGATGCGAGAGGCTCCAGCATATGCAGGGTGCATTCAGCAGCCTGAAGAGGAGATGGCCCAAATATTCGAACAGCGTAGATGTAGGACAACGTCTGATCAACATTGTATTTTAATCCACGAGTGAAGTTAGTGAAAGTGGAGAAAGGAACTTTGTTATAAGTGTTTCCCTTACGTCAAAAAGTGAATACTAGTGTGGTGACTATTGAATAGGAAGACGTTGCTCATATTAGTGTATGTGGTGTTGCTGTGTGTAATTGTCAACGGGATGAAGTTGCCTGGCGATGGAATAGATATTGCATCCTTCGAAGAAGGTGGACTAAGCAACTATATATACTGGAGCCTCTCAAAACTAGTCCCGAGGATGGAAATAGTTTGTTCCCGAAACGCCGCTAGTATTTCTGAACTTCATTTGGTTACAGAATAGATATGTAGCATCAAAGCAGGTATTCGGTTCTGATAAGTTTATAGAATAGGGAAATGATATATTATTTTATAAGGCGCACATATTCAGATTACACTTTATTAGTATTGATTGGTTGCTCGTCTAACGAAAGCAGTACTGCGCAAGGTTAATCAAGTAAGAGGGATGACTGTGCTGTCGGTTTCCGCGTGGAGGGTGGGTAACTCTGCCGGGGCCAGTTCCAAGCCTGGCTGCAGTTAGTGAAAATAAATTAAATGAAAATAAAATCTGACCAAAGCAAATACCAAAATTGAAATAATATGTTTTACAGTTTCGAGAATATATTATTGGCTTTATCAATGTGTGTTGAATGCAATAATATATTGCCGACAGTATTATATATTATAATGATATGGTATTTACTTCTACAATTTATGTATATTTAGCAGCAAATCAGTTATTTTCACTTACGAAAAGAGGAAGACCCACGGGACAGTAATAGTGAGCATTATGTATATAAACGTCAACTCTGGGCGCGTCTAACCTATCTATGTTGTTCTAAATGTGTGAATCAATTCAGAATTCAATACACTACATGTAAAAGTGTTCTTCCTACGTTAATGTATCCACTAATTTTTATTCGATTTCCATATTAAGGTACAATATGTTACTTTACGTGTAATTTTATGGTCCCATCTTGTGGGGCATGTCCATTTCATTATGTTATTGGCAGATTAAAACACTGTTACCCCTTTCCAGACCAACCAAATTTCACTGTAAATAATCAGAAAACGACATTAAACGAACCTTTCGTTTCCTCTTCCAGACAGTTATTTTGTTACCATTAATGATTGTATTAACACTGATTGCTGTGCAATATTAACTTGTATATCGGATAGCATTCTTGATGATAGAATCTAATATTGAATTCGATCTTTGATTTTTTAATCCCATACATTTTCAGAAGTAACAACCGTCCAAGCTAGATTCATATATACGAGAAAATGACCCTTATTTACAATACATGATCATATATCTGAGCATAATCTGTCTGAAATAGAATAGAAAATATTTTGTTACATGTAACCGCGAGTTATTGGCATTAAAGTTTAGTCCAGAATTGCCTAATTTGCCATAAAATGTAGTTCTTCATATAAATTAGAGTAGATTTAGCGATTTAACCGGTTGGGGTTTAAACTAAAGGGGCACATACTGCAGTTAGCTAATTTTTTTTATTATAACAAACAGATATTCTTCGTTCTTGAATAATGCAACCACTTTCCCTAATTGAAGATATTTTGTCTCCATATTTTTAAAAATCAATTAAAGTTTTGAATATGCGCTAACGTTTACACATTTGGCATTGATTTCACTAAACTATGATTGGAAACTTATATACATAACGCTCTATATTCTGTCTTTCTTTTTTTTTTTTTTTTAACTTTTGGGGGAGATCGATAGTACAGCCATTCCTTGTAACGTGGTTTGCCTTGCAAGCTTTAAGGTAGACAGTACTGCGCAGACTAAGCGTTGTTTATAATTTCATTGTAAGGTTATACAATTCATCGTAGTTAAGCACATTGTTTTAGATAGGCTATGAGCGAATTATTTATTGGGTGTGTAAATGAAAATATATTTGGATTAATATTCCAAATGAATTCAGAAGTGACTTGCGGTATTTGTGGAGCGTACATTTCCTAACTCAGGGACAGGATGCGAGAGGCTCCAGCATATGCAGGGTGCATTCAGCAGCCTGAAGAGGAGATGGCCCAAATATTCGAACAGCGTAGATGTAGGACAACGTCTGATCAACATTGTATTTTAATCCACGAGTGAAGTTAGTGAAAGTGGAGAAAGGAACTTTGTTATAAGTGTTTCCCTTACGTCAAAAAGTGAATACTAGTGTGGTGACTATTGAATAGGTAGACGTTGCTCATATTAGTGTATGTGGTGTTGCTGTGTGTAATTGTCAACGGGATGAAGTTGCCTGGCGATGGAATAGATATTGCATCCTTCGAAGAAGGTGGACTAAGCAACTATATATACTGGAGCCTCTCAAAACTAGTCCCGAGGATGGAAATAGTTTGTTCCCGAAACGCCGCTAGTATTTCTGAACTTCATTTGGTTACAGAATAGATATGTAGCATCAAAGCAGGTATTCGGTTCTGATAAGTTTATAGAATAGGGAAATGATATATTATTTTATAAGGCGCACATATTCAGATTACACTTTATTAGTATTGATTGGTTGCTCGTCTAACGAAAGCAGTACTGCGCAAGGTTAATCAAGTAAGAGGGATGACTGTGCTGTCGGTTTCCGCGTGGAGGGTGGGTAACTCTGCCGGGGCCAGTTCCAAGCCTGGCTGCAGTTAGTGAAAATAAATTAAATGAAAATAAAATCTGACCAAAGCAAATACCAAAATTGAAATAATATGTTTTACAGTTTCGAGAATATATTATTGGCTTTATCAATGTGTGTTGAATGCAATAATATATTGCCGACAGTATTATATATTATAATGATATGGTATTTACTTCTACAATTTATGTATATTTAGCAGCAAATCAGTTATTTTCACTTACGAAAAGAGGAAGACCCACGGGACAGTAATAGTGAGCATTATGTATATAAACGTCAACTCTGGGCGCGTCTAACCTATCTATGTTGTTCTAAATGTGTGAATCAATTCAGAATTCAATACACTACATGTAAAAGTGTTCTTCCTACGTTAATGTATCCACTAATTTTTATTCGATTTCCATATTAAGGTACAATATGTTACTTTACGTGTAACTTTATGGCCCCATCTTGTAGGCATGTCCATTTCATTATGTTATTGGCAGATTAAAACACTGTTACCCCTTTCCAGACCAACCAAATTTCACTGTAAATAATCAGAAAACGACATTAAACGAACCTTTCGTTTCCTCTTCCAGACAGTTATTTTGTTACCATTAATGATTGTATTAACACTGATTGCTGTGCAATATTAACTTGTATATCGGATAGCATTCTTGAT
Source organism: Thermobia domestica (assembly GCF_964235325.1). Classification (NCBI taxonomy): domain Eukaryota; kingdom Metazoa; phylum Arthropoda; class Insecta; order Zygentoma; family Lepismatidae; genus Thermobia; species Thermobia domestica. The sequence goes on from NW_027655911.1 coordinate 150,674, forward strand.
GATAGAATCTAATATTGAATTCGATCTTTGATTTTGTAATCCCATACATTTTCAGAAGTAACAACCGTCCAAGCTAGATTCATATATACGAGAAAATGACCCTTATTTACAATACATGATCATATATCTGAGCATAATCTGTCTGAAATAGAATAGAAAATATTTTGTTACATGTAACCGCGAGTTATTGGCATTAAAGTTTAGTCCAGAATTGCCTAATTTGCCATAAAATGTAGTTCTTCATATAAATTAGAGTAGATTTAGCGATTTAACCGGTTGGGGTTTAAACTAAAGGGGCACATACTGCAGTTAGCTAATTTTTTTTATTATAACAAACAGATATTCTTCGTTCTTGAATAATGCAACCACTTTCCCTAATTGAAGATATTTTGTCTCCATATTTTTAAAAATCAATTAAAGTTTTGAATATGCGCTAACGTTTACACATTTGGCATTGATTTCACTAAACTATGATTGGAAACTTATATACATAACGCTCTATATTCTGTCTTTCTTTTTTTTTTTTTTTTTAACTTTTGGGGGAGATCGATAGTACAGCCATTCCTTGTAACGTGGTTTGCCTTGCAAGCTTTAAGGTAGACAGTACTGCGCAGACTAAGCGTTGTTTATAATTTCATTGTAAGGTTATACAATTCATCGTAGTTAAGCACATTGTTTTAGATAGGCTATGAGCGAATTATTTATTGGGTGTGTAAATGAAAATATATTTGGATTAATATTCCAAATGAATTCAGAAGTGACTTGCGGTATTTGTGGAGCGTACATTTCCTAACTCAGGGACAGGATGCGAGAGGCTCCAGCATATGCAGGGTGCATTCAGCAGCCTGAAGAGGAGATGGCCCAAATATTCGAACAGCGTAGATGTAGGACAACGTCTGATCAACATTGTATTTTAATCCACGAGTGAAGTTAGTGAAAGTGGAGAAAGGAACTTTGTTATAAGTGTTTCCCTTACGTCAAAAAGTGAATACTAGTGTGGTGACTATTGAATAGGAAGACGTTGCTCATATTAGTGTATGTGGTGTTGCTGTGTGTAATTGTCAACGGGATGAAGTTGCCTGGCGATGGAATAGATATTGCATCCTTCGAAGAAGGTGGACTAAGCAACTATATATACTGGAGCCTCTCAAAACTAGTCCCGAGGATGGAAATAGTTTGTTCCCGAAACGCCGCTAGTATTTCTGAACTTCATTTGGTTACAGAATAGATATGTAGCATCAAAGCAGGTATTCGGTTCTGATAAGTTTATAGAATAGGGAAATGATATATTATTTTATAAGGCGCACATATTCAGATTACACTTTATTAGTATTGATTGGTTGCTCGTCTAACGAAAGCAGTACTGCGCAAGGTTAATCAAGTAAGAGGGATGACTGTGCTGTCGGTTTCCGCGTGGAGGGTGGGTAACTCTGCCGGGGCCAGTTCCAAGCCTGGCTGCAGTTAGTGAAAATAAATTAAATGAAAATAAAATCTGACCAAAGCAAATACCAAAATTGAAATAATATGTTTTACAGTTTCGAGAATATATTATTGGCTTTATCATTGTGTGTTGAATGCAATAATATATTGCCGACAGTATTATATATTATAATGATATGGTATTTACTTCTACAATTTATGTATATTTAGCAGCAAATCAGTTATTTTCACTTACGAAAAGAGGAAGACCCACGGGACAGTAATAGTGAGCATTATGTATATAAACGTCAACTCTGGGCGCGTCTAACCTATCTATGTTGTTCTAAATGTGTGAATCAATTCAGAATTCAATACACTACATGTAAAAGTGTTCTTCCTACGTTAATGTATCCACTAATTTTTATTCGATTTCCATATTAAGGTACAATATGTTACTTTACGTGTAACTTTATGGCCCCATCTTGTGGGCATGTCCATTTCATTATGTTATTGGCAGATTAAAACACTGTTACCCCTTTCCAGACCAACCAAATTTCACTGTAAATAATCAGAAAACGACATTAAACGAACCTTTCGTTTCCTCTTCCAGACAGTTATTTTGTTACCATTAATGATTGTATTAACACTGATTGCTGTGCAATATTAACTTGTATATCGGATAGCATTCTTGATGATAGAATCTAATATTGAATTCGATCTTTGATTTTTTAATCCCATACATTTTCAGAAGTAACAACCGTCCAAGCTAGATTCATATATACGAGAAAATGACCCTTATTTACAATACATGATCATATATCTGAGCATAATCTGTCTGAAATAGAATAGAAAATATTTTGTTACATGTAACCGCGAGTTATTGGCATTAAAGTTTAGTCCAGAATTGCCTAATTTGCCATAAAATGTAGTTCTTCATATAAATTAGAGTAGATTTAGCGATTTAACCGGTTGGGGTTTAAACTAAAGGGCCACATACTGCAGTTAGCTAATTTTTTTTATTATAACAAACAGATATTCTTCGTTCTTGAATAATGCAACCACTTTCCCTAATTGAAGATATTTTGTCTCCATATTTTTAAAAATCAATTAAAGTTTTGAATATGCGCTAACGTTTACACATTTGGCATTGATTTCACTAAACTATGATTGGAAACTTATATACATAACGCTCTATATTCTGTCTTTCTTTTTTTTTTAACTTTTGGGGGAGATCGATAGCACAGCCATTCCTTGTAACGTGGTTTGCCTTGCAAGCTTTAAGGTAGACAGTACTGCGCAGACTAAGCGTTGTTTATAATTTCATTGTAAGGTTATACAATTCATCGTAGTTAAGCACATTGTTTTAGATAGGCTATGAGCGAATTATTTATTGGGTGTGTAAATGAAAATATATTTGGATTAATATTCCAAATGAATTCAGAAGTGACTTGCGGTATTTGTGGAGCGTACATTTCCTAACTCAGGGACAGGATGCGAGAGGCTCCAGCATATGCAGGGTGCATTCAGCAGCCTGAAGAGGAGATGGCCCAAATATTCGAACAGCGTAGATGTAGGACAACGTCTGATCAACATTGTATTTTAATCCACGAGTGAAGTTAGTGAAAGTGGAGAAAGGAACTTTGTTATAAGTGTTTCCCTTACGTCAAAAAGTGAATACTAGTGTGGTGACTATTGAATAGGAAGACGTTGCTCATATTAGTGTATGTGGTGTTGCTGTGTGTAATTGTCAACGGGATGAAGTTGCCTGGCGATGGAATAGATATTGCATCCTTCGAAGAAGGTGGACTAAGCAACTATATATACTAGAGCCTCTCAAAACTAGTCCCGAGGATGGAAATAGTTTGTTCCCGAAACGCCGCTAGTATTTCTGAACTTCATTTGGTTACAGAATAGATATGTAGCATCAAAGCAGGTATTCGGTTCTGATAAGTTTATAGAATAGGGAAATGATATATTATTTTATAAGGCGCACATATTCAGATTACACTTTATTAGTATTGATTGGTTGCTCGTCTAACGAAAGCAGTACTGCGCAAGGTTAATCAAGTAAGAGGGATGACTGTGCTGTCGGTTTCCGCGTGGAGGGTGGGTAACTCTGCCGGGGCCAGTTCCAAGCCTGGCTGCAGTTAGTGAAAATAAATTAAATGAAAATAAAATCTGACCAAAGCAAATACCAAATTTGAAATAATATGTTTTACAGTTTCGAGAATATATTATTGGCTTTATCAATGTGTGTTGAATGCAATAATATATTGCCGACAGTATTATATATTATAATGATATGGTATTTACTTCTACACTTTATGTATATTTAGGAGCAAATCAGTTATTTTCACTTACGAAAAGAGGAGGACCCACGGGACAGTAATAGTGAGCATTATGTATATAAACGTCAACTCTGGGCGCGTCTAACCTATCTATGTTGTTCTAAATGTGTGAATCAATTCAGAATTCAATACACTACATGTAAAAGTCTTCTTCCTACGTTAATGTATCCACTAATTTTTATTCGATTTCCATATTAAGGTACAATATGTTACTTTACGTGTAACTTTATGGTCCCATCTTGTGGGCATGTCCATTTCATTATGTTATTGGCAGATTAAAACACTGTTACCCCTTTCCAGACCAACCAAATTTCACTGTAAATAATCAGAAAACGACATTAAACGAACCTTTCGTTTCCTCTTCCAGACAGTTATTTTGTTACCATTAATGATTGTATTAACACTGATTGCTGTGCAATATTAACTTGTATATCGGATAGCATTCTTGATGATAGAATCTAATATTGAATTCGATCTTTGATTTTGTAATCCCATACATTTTCAGAAGTAACAACCGTCCAAGCTAGATTCATATATACGAGAAAATGACCCTTATTTACAATACATGATCATATATCTGAGCATAATCTGTCTGAAATAGAATAGAAAATATTTTGTTACATGTAACCCCGAGTTATTGGCATTAAAGTTTAGTCCAGAATTGCCTAATTTGCCATAAAATGTAGTTCTTCATATAAATTAGAGTAGATTTAGCGATTTAACCGGTTGGGGTTTAAACTAAAGGGGCACATACTGCAGTTAGCTAATTTTTTTTTATTATAACAAACAGATATTCTTCGTTCTTGAATAATGCAACCACTTTCCCTAATTGAAGATATTTTGTCTCCATATTTTTAAAAATCAATTAAAGTTTTGAATATGCGCTAACGTTTACACATTTGGCATTGATTTCACTAAACTATGATTGGAAACTTATATACATAACGCTCTATGTTCTGTCTTTCTTTTTTTTTTTTTTTTTTTTAACTTTTGGGGGAGATCGATAGCACAGCCATTCCTTGTAACGTGGTTTGCCTTGCAAGCTTTAAGGTAGACAGTACTGCGCAGACTAAGCGTTGTTTATAATTTCATTGTAAGGTTATACAATTCATCGTAGTTAAGCACATTGTTTTAGATAGGCTATGAGCGAATTATTTATTGGGTGTGTAAATGAAAATATATTTGGATTAATATTCCAAATGAATTCAGAAGTGACTTGCGGTATTTGTGGAGCGTACATTTCCTAACTCAGGGACAGGATGCGAGAGGCTCCAGCATATGCAGGGTGCATTCAGCAGCCTGAAGAGGAGATGGCCCAAATATTCGAACAGCGTAGATGTAAGACAACGTCTGATCAACATTGTATTTTAATCCACGAGTGAAGTTAGTGAAAGTGGAGAAAGGAACTTTGTTATAAGTGTTTCCCTTACGTCAAAAAGTGAATACTAGTGTGGTGACTATTGAATAGGAAGACGTTGCTCATATTAGTGTATGTGGTGTTGCTGTGTGTAATTGTCAACGGGATGAAGTTGCCTGGCGATGGAATAGATATTGCATCCTTCGAAGAAGGTGGACTAAGCAACTATATATACTGGAGCCTCTCAAAACTAGTCCCGAGGATGGAAATAGTTTGTTCCCGAAACGCCGCTAGTATTTCTGAACTTCATTTGGTTACAGAATAGATATGTAGCATCAAAGCAGGTATTCGGTTCTGATAAGTTTATAGAATAGGGAAATGATATATTATTTTATAAGGCGCACATATTCAGATTACACTTTATTAGTATTGATTGGTTGCTCGTCTAACGAAAGCAGTACTGCGCAAGGTTAATCAAGTAAGAGGGATGACTGTGCTGTCGGTTTCCGCGTGGAGGGTGGGTAACTCTGCCGGGGCCAGTTCCAAGCCTGGCTGCAGTTAGTGAAAATAAATTAAATGAAAATAAAATCTGACCAAAGCAAATACCAAAATTGAAATAATATGTTTTACAGTTTCGAGAATATATTATTGGCTTTATCAATGTGTGTTGAATGCAATAATATATTGCCGACAGTATTATATATTATAATGATATGGTATTTACTTCTACAATTTATGTATATTTAGGAGCAAATCAGTTATTTTCACTTACGAAAAGAGGAGGACCCACGGGACAGTAATAGTGAGCATTATGTATATAAACGTCAACTCTGGGCGCGTCTAACCTATCTATGTTGTTCTAAATGTGTGAATCAATTCAGAATTCAATACACTACATGTAAAAGTGTTCTTCCTACGTTAATGTATCCACTAATTTTTATTCGATTTCCATATTAAGGTACAATATGTTACTTTACGTGTAATTTTATGGTCCCATCTTGTGGGGCATGTCCATTTCATTATGTTATTGGCAGATTAAAACACTGTTACCCCTTTCCAGACCAACCAAATTTCACTGTAAATAATCAGAAAACGACATTAAACGAACCTTTCGTTTCCTCTTCCAGACAGTTATTTTGTTACCATTAATGATTGTATTAACACTGATTGCTGTGCAATATTAACTTGTATATCGGATAGCATTCTTGATGATAGAATCTAATATTGAATTCGATCTTTGATTTTGTAATCCCATACATTTTCAGAAGTAACAACCGTCCAAGCTAGATTCATATATACGAGAAAATGACCCTTATTTACAATACATGATCATATATCTGAGCATAATCTGTCTGAAATAGAATAGAAAATATTTTGTTACATGTAACCGCGAGTTATTGGCATTAAAGTTTAGTCCAGAATTGCCTAATTTGCCATAAAATGTAGTTCTTCATATAAATTAGAGTAGATTTAGCGATTTAACCGGTTGGGGTTTAAACTAAAGGGGCACATACTGCAGTTAGCTAATTTTTTTTATTATAACAAACAGATATTCTTCGTTCTTGAATAATGCAACCACTTTCCCTAATTGAAGATATTTTGTCTCCATATTTTTAAAAATCAATTAAAGTTTTGAATATGCGCTAACGTTTACACATTTGGCATTGATTTCACTAAACTATGATTGGAAACTTATATACATAACGCTCTATATTCTGTCTTTCTTTTTTTTTTTTTTTTTTTTTAACTTTTGGGGGAGATCGATAGCACAGCCATTCCTTGTAACGTGGTTTACCTTGCAAGCTTTAAGGTAGACAGTACTGCGCAGACTAAGCGTTGTTTATAATTTCATTGTAAGGTTATACAATTCATCGTAGTTAAGCACATTGTTTTAGATAGGCTATGAGCGAATTATTTATTGGGTGTGTAAATGAAAATATATTTGGATTAATATTCCAAATGAATTCAGAAGTGACTTGCGGTATTTGTGGAGCGTACATTTCCTAACTCAGGGACAGGATGCGAGAGGCTGCAGCATATGCAGGGTGCATTCAGCAGCCTGAAGAGGAGATGGCCCAAATATTCGAACAGCGTAGATGTAAGACAACGTCTGATCAACATTGTATTTTAATCCACGAGTGAAGTTAGTGAAAGTGGAGAAAGGAACTTTGTTATAAGTGTTTCCCTTACGTCAAAAAGTGAATACTAGTGTGGTGACTATTGAATAGGAAGACGTTGCTCATATTAGTGTATGTGGTGTTGCTGTGTGTAATTGTCAACGGGATGAAGTTGCCTGGCGATGGAATAGATATTGCATCCTTCGAAGAAGGTGGACTAAGCAACTATATATACTGGAGCCTCTCAAAACTAGTCCCGAGGATGGAAATAGTTTGTTCCCGAAACGCCGCTAGTATTTCTGAACTTTATTTGGTTACAGAATAGATATGTAGCATCAAAGCAGGTATTCGGTTCTGATAAGTTTATAGAATAGGGAAATGATATATTATTTTATAAGGCGCACATATTCAGATTACACTTTATTAGTATTGATTGGTTGCTCGTCTAACGAAAGCAGTACTGCGCAAGGTTAATCAAGTAAGAGGGATGACTGTGCTGTCGGTTTCCGCGTGGAGGGTGGGTAACTCTGCCGGGGCCAGTTCCAAGCCTGGCTGCAGTTAGTGAAAATAAATTAAATGAAAATAAAATCTGACCAAAGCAAATACCAAATTTGAAATAATATGTTTTACAGTTTCGAGAATATATTATTGTCTTTATCAATGTGTGTTGAATGCAATAATATATTGCCGACAGTATTATATATTATAATGATATGGTATTTACTTCTACACTTTATGTATATTTAGGAGCAAATCAGTTATTTTCACTTACGAAAAGAGGAGGACCCACGGGACAGTAATAGTGAGCATTATGTATATAAACGTCAACTCTGGGCGCGTCTAACCTATCTATGTTGTTCTAAATGTGTGAATCAATTCAGAATTCAATACACTACATGTAAAAGTGTTCTTCCTACGTTAATGTATCCACTAATTTTTATTCGATTTCCATATTAAGGTACAATATGTTACTTTACGTGTAACTTTATGGTCCCATCTTGTGGGGCATGTCCATTTCATTATGTTATTGGCAGAATAAAACACTGTTACCCCTTTCCAGACCAACCAAATTTCACTGTAAATAATCAGAAAACGACATTAAACGAACCTTTCGTTTCCTCTTCCAGACAGTTATTTTGTTACCATTAATGATTGTATTAACACTGATTGCTGTGCAATATTAACTTGTATATCGGATAGCATTCTTGATGATAGAATCTAATATTGAATTCGATCTTTGATTTTGTAATCCCATACATTTTCACAAGTAACAATTGTCCAAGCTAGAGATTCAAATATACGAGAAAATGACCCTTATTTACAATACACGATCATATATCTGAGCATAATCTGTCAGAAATAGAATAGAAAATATTTTGTTATATGTAACCGCGAGTTATTGGCATTAAAGTTTAGTCCAGAATTGCCTAATTTGCCATAAAATGTAGTTCTTCATATAAATTAGAGTAGATTTAGCGATTTAACCGGTTGGGGTTTAAACTAAAGGGGCACATACTGCAGTTAGCTAAATTTTTTATTATAACAAACAGATATTTTTCGTTTTTGAATAATGCAAGCACTTTCCCTAATTGAAGATATTTTGTCTCCATATTTTTAAAAATCAATTAAAGTTTTGAATATGCGCTAACTTTTACACATTTGGCATTGATTTCACTAAACTATGATTGGAAACTTATATACATAACGCTCTATATTCTGAATCACTTGTTTTTTTTTTTTTAACTTTTGGGGGAGATCGATAGCACAGCCATTCCTTGTAAACTGGTTTGCCTTGCAAACTTTAAGGTAGACAGTACTGCACAGACTAAGCGTTGTTTATAATTTCATTGTAAGGTCATACAGTTCATCGTAGTTAAGCACATTGTTTTAGATAGGCTATGAGCGAATTATTTATTGGGTGTGTAAATGAAATATATTTGGATTAATATTCCAAATGAATTCAGAAGTGACTTGCGGTATTTGTTTAGCGTACATTTCCTAACTCAGGGACAGGATGCGAGAGGCTCCAGCATATACAGGGTGCATTCAGCAGCCTGAAGAGGAGATGGCCCAAATATTCGAAGAGCGTAGATGTAGGACAACGTCTGATCAACATTGTATTTTAATCCACGAGTGAAATTAGTGAAAGTGGAGAAAGGAACTTTGTTATAAGTGTTTCCCTTACGTCAAAAAGTGAATACTAGTGTGGTGACTTGAATAGGAAGACGTTGCTGATATTAGTGTATGTGGTGTTGCTGTGTGTAATTGTCAACGGGATGAAGTTGCCTGGCGATGGAATAGATATTGCATCCTTCGAAGAAGGTGGACTAAGCAACTATATATACTGGAGCCTCTCAAAACTAGTCCCGAGGATGGAAATAGTTTGTTCCCGAAACGCCGCTAGTATTTCTGAACTTCATTTGGTTACAGAATAGATATGTAGCATCAAAGCAGGTATTCGGTTCTGATAAGTTTATAGAATAGGGAAATGATATATTATTTTATAAGGCGCACATATTCAGATTACACTTTATTAGTATTGATTGGTTGCTCGTCTAACGAAAGCAGTACTGCGCAAGGTTAATCAAGTAAGAGGGATGACTGTGCTGTCGGTTTCCGCGTGGAGGGTGGGTAACTCTGCCGGGGCCAGTTCCAAGCCTGGCTGCAGTTAGTGAAAATAAATTAAATGAAAATAAAATCTGACCAAAGCAAATACCAAAATTGAAATAATATGTTTTACAGTTTCGAGAATATATTATTGGCTTTATCAATGTGTGTTGAATGCAATAATATATTGCCGACAGTATTATATATTATAATGATATGGTATTTACTTCTACAATTTATGTATATTTAGCAGCAAATCAGTTATTTTCACTTACGAAAAGAGGAAGACCCACGGGACAGTAATAGTGAGCATTATGTATATAAACGTCAACTCTGGGCGCGTCTAACCTATCTATGTTGTTCTAAATGTGTGAATCAATTCAGAATTCAATACACTACATGTAAAAGTGTTCTTCCTACGTTAATGTATCCACTAATTTTTATTCGATTTCCATATTAAGGTACAATATGTTACTTTACGTGTAACTTTATGGCCCCATCTTGTGGGCATGTCCATTTCATTATGTTATTGGCAGATTAAAACACTGTTACCCCTTTCCAGACCAACCAAATTTCACTGTAAATAATCAGAAAACGACATTAAACGAACCTTTCGTTTCCTCTTCCAGACAGTTATTTTGTTACCATTAATGATTGTATTAACACTGATTGCTGTGCAATATTAACTTGTATATCGGATAGCATTCTTGATGATAGAATCTAATATTGAATTCGATCTTTGATTTTGTAATCCCATACATTTTCAGAAGTAACAACCGTCCAAGCTAGATTCATATATACGAGAAAATGACCCTTATTTACAATACATGATCTTATATCTGAGCATAATCTGTCTGAAATAGAATAGAAAATATTTTGTTACATGTAACCGCGAGTTATTGGCATTAAAGTTTAGTCCAGAATTGCCTAATTTGCCATAAAATGTAGTTCTTCATATAAATTAGAGTAGATTTAGCGATTTAACCGGTTGGGGTTTAAACTAAAGGGGCACATACTGCAGTTAGCTAATTTTTTTTATTATAACAAACAGATATTCTTCGTTCTTGAATAATGCAACCACTTTCCCTAATTGAAGATATTTTGTCTCCATATTTTTAAAAATCAATTAAAGTTTTGAATATGCGCTAACGTTTACACATTTGGCATTGATTTCACTAAACTATGATTGGAAACTTATATACATAACGCTCTATATTCTGTCTTTCTTTTTTTTTTTTTTTTAACTTTTGGGGGAGATCGATAGCACAGCCATTCCTTGTAACGTGGTTTGCCTTGCAAGCTTTAAGGTAGACAGTACTGCGCAGACTAAGCGTTGTTTATAATTTCATTGTAAGGTTATACAATTCATCGTAGTTAAGCACATTGTTTTAGATAGGCTATGAGCGAATTATTTATTGGGTGTGTAAATGAAAATATATTTGGATTAATATTCCAAATGAATTCAGAAGTGACTTGCGGTATTTGTGGAGCGTACATTTCCTAACTCAGGGACAGGATGCGAGAGGCTCCAGCATATGCAGGGTGCATTCAGCAGCCTGAAGAGGAGATGGCCCAAATATTCGAAGAGCGTAGATGTAGGACAACGTCTGATCAACATTGTATTTTAATCCACGAGTGAAGTTAGTGAAAGTGGAGAAAGGAACTTTGTTATAAGTGTTTCCCTTACGTCAAAAAGTGAATACTAGTGTGGTGACTATTGAATAGGAAGACGTTGCTCATATTAGTGTATGTGGTGTTGCTGTGTGTAATTGTCAACGGGATGAAGTTGCCTGGCGATGGAATAGATATTGCATCCTTCGAAGAAGGTGGACTAAGCAACTATATATACTGGAGCCTCTCAAAACTAGTCCCGAGGATGGAAATAGTTTGTTCCCGAAACGCCGCTAGTATTTCTGAACTTCATTTGGTTACAGAATAGATATGTAGCATCAAAGCAGGTATTCGGTTCTGATAAGTTTATAGAATAGGGAAATGATATATTATTTTATAAGGCGCACATATTCAGATTACACTTTATTAGTATTGATTGGTTGCTCGTCTAACGAAAGCAGTACTGCGCAAGGTTAATCAAGTAAGAGGGATGACTGTGCTGTCGGTTTCCGCGTGGAGGGTGGGTAACTCTGCCGGGGCCAGTTCCAAGCCTGGCTGCAGTTAGTGAAAATAAATTAAATGAAAATAAAATCTGACCAAAGCAAATACCAAATTTGAAATAATATGTTTTACAGTTTCGAGAATATATTATTGGCTTTATCAATGTGTGTTGAATGCAATAATATATTGCCGACAGTATTATATATTATAATGATATGGTATTTACTTCTACACTTTATGTATATTTAGGAGCAAATCAGTTATTTTCACTTACGAAAAGAGGAGGACCCACGGGACAGTAATAGTGAGCATTATGTATATAAACGTCAACTCTGGGCGCGTCTAACCTATCTATGTTGTTCTAAATGTGTGAATCAATTCAGAATTCAATACACTACATGTAAAAGTCTTCTTCCTACGTTAATGTATCCACTAATTTTTATTCGATTTCCATATTAAGGTACAATATGTTACTTTACGTGTAACTTTATGGTCCCATCTTGTGGGCATGTCCATTTCATTATGTTATTGGCAGATTAAAACACTGTTACCCCTTTCCAGACCAACCAAATTTCACTGTAAATAATCAGAAAACGACATTAAACGAACCTTTCGTTTCCTCTTCCAGACAGTTATTTTGTTACCATTAATGATTGTATTAACACTGATTGCTGTGCAATATTAACTTGTATATCGGATAGCATTCTTGATGATAGAATCTAATATTGAATTCGATCTTTGATTTTGTAATCCCATACATTTTCAGAAGTAACAACCGTCCAAGCTAGATTCATATATACGAGAAAATGACCCTTATTTACAATACATGATCATATATCTGAGCATAATCTGTCTGAAATAGAATAGAAAATATTTTGTTACATGTAACCCCGAGTTATTGGCATTAAAGTTTAGTCCAGAATTGCCTAATTTGCCATAAAATGTAGTTCTTCATATAAATTAGAGTAGATTTAGCGATTTAACCGGTTGGGGTTTAAACTAAAGGGGCACATACTGCAGTTAGCTAATTTTTTTTATTATAACAAACAGATATTCTTCGTTCTTGAATAATGCAACCACTTTCCCTAATTGAAGATATTTTGTCTCCATATTTTTAAAAATCAATTAAAGTTTTGAATATGCGCTAACGTTTACACATTTGGCATTGATTTCACTAAACTATGATTGGAAACTTATATACATAACGCTCTATGTTCTGCCTTTCTTTCTTTCTTTTTTTTTTTTTTTTTTAACTTTTGGGGGAGATCGATAGCACAGCCATTCCTTGTAACGTGGTTTGCCTTGCAAGCTTTAAGGTAGACAGTACTGCGCAGACTAAGCGTTGTTTATAATTTCATTGTAAGGTTATACAATTCATCGTAGTTAAGCACATTGTTTTAGATAGGCTATGAGCGAATTATTCATTGGGTGTGTAAATGAAAATATATTTGGATTAATATTCCAAATGAATTCAGAAGTGACTTGCGGTATTTGTGGAGCGTACATTTCCTAACTCAGGGACAGGATGCGAGAGGCTCCAGCATATGCAGGGTGCATTCAGCAGCCTGAAGAGGAGATGGCCGAAATATTCGAACAGCGTAGATGTAAGACAACGTCTGATCAACATTGTATTTTAATCCACGAGTGAAGTTAGTGAAAGTGGAGAAAGGAACTTTGTTATAAGTGTTTCCCTTACGTCAAAAAGTGAATACTAGTGTGGTGACTATTGAATAGGAAGACGTTGCTCATATTAGTGTATGTGGTGTTGCTGTGTGTAATTGTCAACGGGATGAAGTTGCCTGGCGATGGAATAGATATTGCATCCTTCGAAGAAGGTGGACTAAGCAACTATATATACTGGAGCCTCTCAAAACTAGTCCCGAGGATGGAAATAGTTTGTTCCCGAAACGCCGCTAGTATTTCTGAACTTCATTTGGTTACAGAATAGATATGTAGCATCAAAGCAGGTATTCGGTTCTGATAAGTTTATAGAATAGGGAAATGATATATTATTTTATAAGGCGCACATATTCAGATTACACTTTATTAGTATTGATTGGTTGCTCGTCTAACGAAAGCAGTACTGCGCAAGGTTAATCAAGTAAGAGGGATGACTGTGCTGTCGGTTTCCGCGTGGAGGGTGGGTAACTCTGCCGGGGCCAGTTCCAAGCCTGGCTGCAGTTAGTGAAAATAAATTAAATGAAAATAAAATCTGACCAAAGCAAATACCAAAATTGAAATAATATGTTTTACAGTTTCGAGAATATATTATTGGCTTTATCAATGTGTGTTGAATGCAATAATATATTGCCGACAGTATTATATATTATAATGATATGGTATTTACTTCTACAATTTATGTATATTTAGGAGCAAATCAGTTATTTTCACTTACGAAAAGAGGAGGACCCACGGGACAGTAATAGTGAGCATTATGTATATAAACGTCAACTCTGGGCGCGTCTAACCTATCTATGTTGTTCTAAATGTGTGAATCAATTCAGAATTCAATACACTACATGTAAAAGTGTTCTTCCTACGTTAATGTATCCACTAATTTTTATTCGATTTCCATATTAAGGTACAATATGTTACTTTACGTGTAATTTTATGGTCCCATCTTGTGGGGCATGTCCATTTCATTATGTTATTGGCAGATTAAAACACTGTTACCCCTTTCCAGACCAACCAAATTTCACTGTAAATAATCAGAAAACGACATTAAACGAACCTTTCGTTTCCTCTTCCAGACAGTTATTTTGTTACCATTAATGATTGTATTAACACTGATTGCTGTGCAATATTAACTTGTATATCGGATAGCATTCTTGATGATAGAATCTAATATTGAATTCGATCTTTGATTTTGTAATCCCATACATTTTCAGAAGTAACAACCGTCCAAGCTAGATTCATATATACGAGAAAATAACCCTTATTTACAATACATGATCATATATCTGAGCATAATCTGTCTGAAATAGAATAGAAAATATTTTGTTACATGTAACCGCGAGTTATTGGCATTAAAGTTTAGTCCAGAATTGCCTAATTTGCCATAAAATGTAGTTCTTCATATAAATTAGAGTAGATTTAGCGATTTAACCGGTTGGGGTTTAAACTAAAGGGGCACATACTGCAGTTAGCTAATTTTTTTTATTATAACAAACAGATATTCTTCGTTCTTGAATAATGCAACCACTTTCCCTAATTGAAGATATTTTGTCTCCATATTTTTAAAAATCAATTAAAGTTTTGAATATGCGCTAACGTTTACACATTTGGCATTGATTTCACTAAACTATGATTGGAAACTTATATACATAACGCTCTATATTCTGTCTTTCTTTTTTTTTTTTTTTTTTTTTTTAACTTTTGGGGGAGATCGATAGCACAGCCATTCCTTGTAACGTGGTTTGCCTTGCAAGCTTTAAGGTAGACAGTACTGCGCAGACTAAGCGTTGTTTATAATTTCATTGTAAGGTTATACAATTCATCGTAGTTAAGCACATTGTTTTAGATAGGCTATGAGCGAATTATTTATTGGGTGTGTAAATGAAAATATATTTGGATTAATATTCCAAATGAATTCAGAAGTGACTTGCGGTATTTGTGAAGCGTACATTTCCTAACTCAGGGACAGGATGCGAGAGGCTCCAGCATATGCAGGGTGCATTCAGCAGCCTGAAGAGGAGATGGCCCAAATATTCGAACAGCGTAGATGTAGGACAACGTCTGATCAACATTGTATTTTAATCCACGAGTGAAGTTAGTGAAAGTGGAGAAAGGAACTTTGTTATAAGTGTTTCCCTTACGTCAAAAAGTGAATACTAGTGTGGTGACTATTGAATAGGAAGACGTTGCTCATATTAGTGTATGTGGTGTTGCTGTGTGTAATTGTCAACGGGATGAAGTTGCCTGGCGATGGAATAGATATTGCATCCTTCGAAGAAGGTGGACTAAGCAACTATATATACTGGAGCCTCTCAAAACTAGTCCCGAGGATGGAAATAGTTTGTTCCCGAAACGCCGCTAGTATTTCTAAACTTCATTTGGTTACAGAATAGATATGTAGCATCAAAGCAGGTATTCGGTTCTGATAAGTTTATAGAATAGGGAAATGATATATTATTTTATAAGGCGCACATATTCAGATTACACTTTATTAGTATTGATTGGTTGCTCGTCTAACGAAAGCAGTACTGCGCAAGGTTAATCAAGTAAGAGGGATGACTGTGCTGTCGGTTTCCGCGTGGAGGGTGGGTAACTCTGCCGGGGCCAGTTCCAAGCCTGGCTGCAGTTAGTGAAAATAAATTAAATGAAAATAAAATCTGACCAAAGCAAATACCAAAATTGAAATAATATGTTTTACAGTTTCGAGAATATATTATTGTCTTTATCAATGTGTGTTGAATGCAATAATATATTGCCGACAGTATTATATATTATAATGATATGGTATTTACTTCTACAATTTATGTATATTTAGCAGCAAATCAGTTATTTTCACTTACGAAAAGAGGAGGACCCACGGGACAGTAATAGTGAGCATTATGTATATAAACGTCAACTCTGGGCGCGTCTAACCTATCTATGTTGTTCTAAATGTGTGAATCAATTCAGAATTCAATACACTACATGTAAAAGTGTTCTTCCTACGTTAATGTATCCACTAATTTTTATTCGATTTCCATATTAAGGTACAATATGTTACTTTACGTGTAACTTTATGGTCCCATCTTGTGGGCATGTCCATTTCATTATGTTATTGGCAGATTAAAACACTGTTACCCCTTTCCAGACCAACCAAATTTCACTGTAAATAATCAGAAAACGACATTAAACGAACCTTTCGTTTCCTCTTCCAGACAGTTATTTTGTTACCATTAATGATTGTATTAACACTGATTGCTGTGCAATATTAACTTGTATATCGGATAGATTCTTGATGATAGAATCTAATATTGAATTCGATCTTTGATTTTGTAATCCCATACATTTTCAGAAGTAACAACCGTCCAAGCTAGATTCATATATACGAGAAAATGACCCTTATTTACAATACATGATCATATATCTGAGCATAATCTGTCTGAAATAGAATAGAAAATATTTTGTTACATGTAACCGCGAGTTATTGGCATTAAAGTTTAGTCCAGAATTGCCTAATTTGCCATAAAATGTAGTTCTTCATATAAATTAGAGTAGATTTAGCGATTTAACCGGTTGGGGTTTAAACTAAAGGGGCACATACTGCAGTTAGCTAATTTTTTTTATTATAACAAACAGATATTCTTCGTTCTTGAATAATGCAACCACTTTCCCTAATTGAAGATATTTTGTCTCCATATTTTTAAAAATCAATTAAAGTTTTGAATATGCACTAACGTTTACACATTTGGCATTGATTTCACTAAACTATGATTGGAAACTTATATACATAACGCTCTATATTCTGTCTTTCTTTTCTTTTTTTTTTTTTTTAACTTTTGGGGGAGATCGATAGCACAGCCATTCCTTGTAACGTGGTTTGCCTTGCAAGCTTTAAGGTAGACAGTACTGCGCAGACTAAGCGTTGTTTATAATTTCATTGTAAGGTTATACAATTCATCGTAGTTAAGCACATTGTTTTAGATAGGCTATGAGCGAATTATTTATTGGGTGTGTAAATGAAAATATATTTGGATTAATATTCCAAATGAATTCAGAAGTGACTTGCGGTATTTGTGGAGCGTACATTTCCTAACTCAGGGACAGGATGCGAGAGGCTCCAGCATATGCAGGGTGCATTCAGCAGCCTGAAGAGGAGATGGCCCAAATATTCGAACAGCGTAGATGTAGGACAACGTCTGATCAACATTGTATTTTAATCCACGAGTGAAGTTAGTGAAAGTGGAGAAAGGAACTTTGTTATAAGTGTTTCCCTTACGTCAAAAAGTGAATACTAGTGTGGTGACTATTGAATAGGAAGACGTTGCTCATATTAGTGTATGTGGTGTTGCTGTGTGTAATTGTCAACGGGATGAAGTTGCCTGGCGATGGAATAGATATTGCATCCTTCGAAGAAGGTGGACTAAGCAACTATATATACTGGAGCCTCTCAAAACTAGTCCCGAGGATGGAAATAGTTTGTTCCCGAAACGCCGCTAGTATTTCTGAACTTCATTTGGTTACAGAATAGATATGTAGCATCAAAGCAGGTATTCGGTTCTGATAAGTTTATAGAATAGGGAAATGATATATTATTTTATAAGGCGCACATATTCAGATTACACTTTATTAGTATTGATTGGTTGCTCGTCTAACGAAAGCAGTACTGCGCAAGGTTAATCAAGTAAGAGGGATGACTGTGCTGTCGGTTTCCGCGTGGAGGGTGGGTAACTCTGCCGGGGCCAGTTCCAAGCCTGGCTGCAGTTAGTGAAAATAAATTAAATGAAAATAAAATCTGACCAAAGCAAATACCAAAATTGAAATAATATGTTTTACAGTTTCGAGAATATATTATTGGCTTTATCAATGTGTGTTGAATGCAATAATATATTGCCGACAGTATTATATATTATAATGATATGGTATTTACTTCTACAATTTATGTATATTTAGGAGCAAATCAGTTATTTTCACTTACGAAAAGAGGAGGACCCACGGGACAGTAATAGTGAGCATTATGTATATAAACGTCAGCTCTGGGCGCGTCTAACCTATCTATGTTGTTCTAAATGTGTGAATCAATTCAGAATTCAATACACTACATGTAAAAGTGTTCTTCCTACGTTAATGTATCCACTAATTTTTATTCGATTTCCATATTAAGGTACAATATGTTACTTTACGTGTAACTTTATGGTCCCATCTTGTGGGCATGTCCATTTCATTATGTTATTGGCAGATTAAAACACTGTTACCCCTTTCCAGACCAACCAAATTTCACTGTAAATAATCAGAAAACGACATTAAACGAACCTTTCGTTTCCTCTTCCAGACAGTTATTTTGTTACCATTAATGATTGTATTAACACTGATTGCTGTGCAATATTAACTTGTATATCGGATAGCATTCTTGATGATAGAATCTAATATTGAATTCGATCTTTGATTTTGTAATCCCATCCATTTTCAGAAGTAACAACCGTCCAAGCTAGATTCATATATACGAGAAAATGACCCTTATTTACAATACATGATCATATATCTGAGCATAATCTGTCTGAAATAGAATAGAAAATATTTTGTTACATGTAACCGCGAGTTATTGGCATAAAAGTTTAGTCCAGAATTGCCTAATTAGCCATAAAATGTAGTTCTTCATATAAATTAGAGTAGATTTAGCGATTTAACCGGTTGGGGTTTAAACTAAAGGGGCACATACTGCAGTTAGCTAATTTTTTTTATTATAACAAACAGATATTCTTCGTTCTTGAATAATGCAACCACTTTCCCTAATTGAAGATATTTTGTCTCCATATTTTTAAAAATCAATTAAAGTTTTGAATATGCGCTAACGTTTACACATTTGGCATTGATTTCACTAAACTATGATTGGAAACTTATATACATAACGCTCTATATTCTGTCTTTTTTTTTTTTTTTTTTAACTTTTGGGGGAGATCGATAGCACAGCCATTCCTTGTAACGTGGTTTGCCTTGCAAGCTTTAAGGTAGACAGTACTGCGCAGACTAAGCGTTGTTTATAATTTCATTGTAAGGTTATACAATTCATCGTAGTTAAGCACATTGTTTTAGATAGGCTATGAGCGAATTATTTATTGGGTGTGTAAATGAAAATATATTTGGATTAATATTCCAAATGAATTCAGAAGTGACTTGCGGTATTTGTGGAGCGTACATTTCCTAACTCAGGGACAGGATGCGAGAGGCTCCAGCATATGCAGGGTGCATTCAGCAGCCTGAAGAGGAGATGGCCCAAATATTCGAACAGCGTAGATGTAGGACAACGTCTGATCAACATTGTATTTTAATCCACGAGTGAAGTTAGTGAAAGTGGAGAAAGGAACTTTGTTATAAGTGTTTCCCTTACGTCAAAAAGTGAATACTAGTGTGGTGACTATTGAATAGGAAGACGTTGCTCATATTAGTGTATGTGGTGTTGCTGTGTGTAATTGTCAACGGGATGAAGTTGCCTGGCGATGGAATAGATATTGCATCCTTCGAAGAAGGTGGACTAAGCAACTATATATACTGGAGCCTCTCAAAACTAGTCCCGAGGATGGAAATAGTTTGTTCCCGAAACGCCGCTAGTATTTCTGAACTTCATTTGGTTACAGAATAGATATGTAGCATCAAAGCAGGTATTCGGTTCTGATAAGTTTATAGAATAGGGAAATGATATATTATTTTATAAGGCGCACATATTCAGATTACACTTTATTAGTATTGATTGGTTGCTCGTCTAACGAAAGCAGTACTGCGCAAGGTTAATCAAGTAAGAGGGATGACTGTGCTGTCGGTTTCCGCGTGGAGGGTGGGTAACTCTGCCGGGGCCAGTTCCAAGCCTGGCTGCAGTTAGTGAAAATAAATTAAATGAAAATAAAATCTGACCAAAGCAAATACCAAAATTGAAATAATATGTTTTACAGTTTCGAGAATATATTATTGGCTTTATCAATGTGTGTTGAATGCAATAATATATTGCCGACAGTATTATATATTATAATGATATGGTATTTACTTCTACAATTTATGTATATTTAGGAGCAAATCAGTTATTTTCACTTACGAAAAGAGGAGGACCCACGGGACAGTAATAGTGAGCATTATGTATATAAACGTCAACTCTGGGCGCGTCTAACCTATCTATGTTGTTCTAAATGTGTGAATCAATTCAGAATTCAATACACTACATGTAAAAGTGTTCTTCCTACGTTAATGTATCCACTAATTTTTATTCGATTTCCATATTAAGGTACAATATGTTACTTTACGTGTAATTTTATGGTCCCATCTTGTGGGGCATGTCCATTTCATTATGTTATTGGCAGATTAAAACACTGTTACCCCTTTCCAGACCAACCAAATTTCACTGTAAATAATCAGAAAACGACATTAAACGAACCTTTCGTTTCCTCTTCCAGACAGTTATTTTGTTACCATTAATGATTGTATTAACACTGATTGCTGTGCAATATTAACTTGTATATCGGATAGCATTCTTGATGATAGAATCTAATATTGAATTCGATCTTTGATTTTGTAATCCCATACATTTTCAGAAGTAACAACCGTCCAAGCTAGATTCATATATACGAGAAAATGACCCTTATTTACAATACATGATCATATATCTGAGCATAATCTGTCTGAAATAGAATAGAAAATATTTTGTTACATGTAACCGCGAGTTATTGGCATTAAAGTTTAGTCCAGAATTGCCTAATTTGCCATAAAATGTAGTTGTTCATATAAATTAGAGTAGATTTAGCGATTTAACCGGTTGGGGTTTAAACTAAAGGGGCACATACTGCAGTTAGCTAATTTTTTTTATTATAACAAACAGATATTCTTCGTTCTTGAATAATGCAACCACTTTCCCTAATTGAAGATATTTTGTCTCCATATTTTTAAAAATCAATTAAAGTTTTGAATATGCGCTAACGTTTACACATTTGGCATTGATTTCACTAAACTATGATTGGAAACTTATATACATAACGCTCTATATTCTGTCTTTCTTTTTTTTTTTTTTTTTTTTTAACTTTTGGGGGAGATCGATAGCACAGCCATTCCTTGTAACGTGGTTTGCCTTGCAAGCTTTAAGGTAGACAGTACTGCGCAGACTAAGCGTTGTTTATAATTTCATTGTAAGGTTATACAATTCATCGTAGTTAAGCACATTGTTTTAGATAGGCTATGAGCGAATTATTTATTGGGTGTGTAAATGAAAATATATTTGGATTAATATTCCAAATGAATTCAGAAGTGACTTGCGGTATTTGTGGAGCGTACATTTCCTAACTCAGGGACAGGATGCGAGAGGCTCCAGCATATGCAGGGTGCATTCAGCAGCCTGAAGAGGAGATGGCCCAAATATTCGAACAGCGTAGATGTAGGACAACGTCTGATCAACATTGTATTTTAATCCACGAGTGAAGTTAGTGAAAGTGGAGAAAGGAACTTTGTTATAAGTGTTTCCCTTACGTCAAAAAGTGAATACTAGTGTGGTGACTATTGAATAGGAAGACGTTGCTCATATTAGTGTATGTGGTGTTGCTGTGTGTAATTGTCAACGGGATGAAGTTGCCTGGCGATGGAATAGATATTGCATCCTTCGAAGAAGGTGGACTAAGCAACTATATATACTGGAGCCTCTCAAAACTAGTCCTGAGGATGGAAATAGTTTGTTCCCGAAACGCCGCTAGTATTTCTGAACTTCATTTGGTTACAGAATAGATATGTAGCATCAAAGCAGGTATTCGGTTCTGATAAGTTTATAGAATAGGGAAATGATATATTATTTTATAAGGCGCACATATTCAGATTACACTTTATTAGTATTGATTGGTTGCTCGTCTAACGATAGCAGTACTGCGCAAGGTTAATCAAGTAAGAGGGATGACTGTGCTGTCGGTTTCCGCGTGGAGGGTGGGTAACTCTGCCGGGGCCAGTTCCAAGCCTGGCTGCAGTTAGTGAAAATAAATTAAATGAAAATAAAATCTGACCAAAGCAAATACCAAAATTGAAATAATATGTTTTACAGTTTCGAGAATATATTATTGGCTTTATCAATGTGTGTTGAATGCAATAATATATTGCCGACAGTATTATATATTATAATGATATGGTATTTACTTCTACAATTTATGTATATTTAGGAGCAAATCAGTTATTTTCACTTACGAAAAGAGGAGGACCCACGGGACAGTAATAGTGAGCATTATGTATATAAACGTCAACTCTGGGCGCGTCTAACCTATCTATGTTGTTCTAAATGTGTGAATCAATTCAGAATTCAATACACTACATGTAAAAGTGTTCTTCCTACGTTAATGTATCCACTAATTTTTATTCGATTTCCATATTAAGGTACAATATGTTACTTTACGTGTAATTTTATGGTCCCATCTTGTGGGGCATGTCCATTTCATTATGTTATTGGCAGATTAAAACACTGTTACCCCTTTCCAGACCAACCAAATTTCACTGTAAATAATCAGAAAACGACATTAAACGAACCTTTCGTTTCCTCTTCCAGACAGTTATTTTGTTACCATTAATGATTGTATTAACACTGATTGCTGTGCAATATTAACTTGTATATCGGATAGCATTCTTGATGATAGAATCTAATATTGAATTCGATCTTTGATTTTGTAATCCCATACATTTTCAGAAGTAACAACCGTCCAAGCTAGATTCATATATACGAGAAAATGACCCTTATTTACAATACATGATCATATATCTGAGCATAATCTGTCTGAAATAGAATAGAAAATATTTTGTTACATGTAACCGCGAGTTATTGGCATTAAAGTTTAGTCCAGAATTGCCTAATTTGCCATAAAATGTAGTTCTTCATATAAATTAGAGTAGATTTAGCGATTTAACCGGTTGGGGTTTAAACTAAAGGGGCACATACTGCAGTTAGCTAATTTTTTTTATTATAACAAACAGATATTCTTCGTTCTTGAATAATGCAACCACTTTCCCTAATTGAAGATATTTTGTCTCCATATTTTTAAAAATCAATTAAAGTTTTGAATATGCGCTAACGTTTACACATTTGGCATTGATTTCACTAAACTATGATTGGAAACTTATATACATAACGCTCTATATTCTGTCTTTCTTTTTTTTTTTTTTTTTTTTAACTTTTGGGGGAGATCGATAGCACAGCCATTCCTTGTAACGTGGTTTGCCTTGCAAGCTTTAAGGTAGACAGTACTGCGCAGACTAAGCGTTGTTTATAATTTCATTGTAAGGTTATACAATTCATCGTAGTTAAGCACATTGTTTTAGATAGGCTATGAGCGAATTATTTATTGGGTGTGTAAATGAAAATATATTTGGATTAATATTCCAAATGAATTCAGAAGTGACTTGCGGTATTTGTGGAGCGTACATTTCCTAACTCAGAGACAGGATGCGAGAGGCTCCAGCATATGCAGGGTGCATTCAGCAGCCTGAAGAGGAGATGGCCCAAATATTCGAACAGCGTAGATGTAGGACAACGTCTGATCAACATTGTATTTTAATCCACGAGTGAAGTTAGTGAAAGTGGAGAAAGGAACTTTGTTATAAGTGTTTCCCTTACGTCAAAAAGTGAATACTAGTGTGGTGACTATTGAATAGGAAGACGTTGCTCATATTAGTGTATGTGGTGTTGCTGTGTGTAATTGTCAACGGGATGAAGTTGCCTGGCGATGGAATAGATATTGCATCCTTCGAAGAAGGTGGACTAAGCAACTATATATACTGGAGCCTCTCAAAACTAGTCCCGAGGATGGAAATAGTTTGTTCCCGAAACGCCGCTAGTATTTCTGAACTTCATTTGGTTACAGAATAGATATGTAGCATCAAAGCAGGTATTCGGTTCTGATAAGTTTATAGAATAGGGAAATGATATATTATTTTATAAGACGCACACATTCAGATTACACTTTATTAGTATTGTTTGGTTGCTCGTCTAACGAAAGCAGTACTGCGCAAGGTTAATCAAGTAAGAGGGATGACTGTGCTGTCGGTTTCCGCGTGGAGGGTGGGTAACTCTGCCGGGGCCAGTTCCAAGCCTGGCTGCAGTTAGTGAAAATAAATTAAATGAAAATAAAATCTGACCAAAGCAAATACCAAAATTGAAATAATATGTTTTACAGTTTCGAGAATATATTATTGTCTTTATCAATGTGTGTTGAATGCAATAATATATTGCCGACAGTATTATATATTATAATGATATGGTATTTACTTCTATAATTTATGTATATTTAGCAGCAAATCAGTTATTTTCACTTACGAAAAGAGGAGGACCCACGGGACAGTAATAGTGAGCATTATGTATATAAACGTCAACTCTGGGCGCGTCTAACCTATCTATGTTGTTCTAAATGTGTGAATCAATTCAGAATTCAATACACTACATGTAAAAGTGTTCTTCCTACGTTAATGTATCCACTAATTTTTATTCGATTTCCATATTAAGGTACAATATGTTACTTTACGTGTAATTTTATGGTCCCATCTTGTGGGGCATGTCCATTTCATTATGTTATTGGCAGATTAGAACACTGTTACCCCTTTCCAGACCAACCAAATTTCACTGTAAATAATCAGAAAACGACATTAAACGAACCTTTCGTTTCCTCTTCCAGACAGTTATTTTGTTATCATTAATGATTGTATTAACACTGATTGCTGTGCAATATTAACTTGTATATCGGATAGCATTCTTGATGATAGAATCTAATATTGAATTCGATCTTTGATTTTGTAATCCCATACATTTTCAGAAGTAACAACCGTCCAAGCTAGATTCATATATACGAGAAAATGACCCTTATTTACAATACATGATCATATATCTGAGCATAATCTGTCTGAAATAGAATAGAAAATATTTTGTTACATGTAACCGCGAGTTATTGGCATTAAAGTTTAGTCCAGAATTGCCTAATTTGCCATAAAATGTAGTTCTTCATATAAATTAGAGTAGATTTAGCGATTTAACCGGTTGGGGTTTAAACTAAAGGGGCACATACTGCAGTTAGCTAATTTTTTTTATTATAACAAACAGATATTCTTCGTTCTTGAATAATGCAACCACTTTCCCTAATTGAAGATATTTTGTCTCCATATTTTTAAAAATCAATTAAAGTTTTGAATATGCGCTAACGTTTACACATTTGGCATTGATTTCACTAAACTATGATTGGAAACTTATATACATAACGCTCTATATTCTGTCTTTCTTTTTTTTTTTTTTTTTTTTTAACTTTTGGGGGAGATCGATAGCACAGCCATTCCTTGTAACGTGGTTTGCCTTGCAAGCTTTAAGGTAGACAGTACTGCGCAGACTAAGCGTTGTTTATAATTTCATTGTAAGGTTATACAATTCATCGTAGTTAAGCACATTGTTTTAGATAGGCTATGAGCGAATTATTTATTGGGTGTGTAAATGAAAATATATTTGGATTAATATTCCAAATGAATTCAGAAGTGACTTGCGGTATTTGTGGAGCGTACATTTCCTAACTCAGAGACAGGATGCGAGAGGCTCCAGCATATGCAGGGTGCATTCAGCAGCCTGAAGAGGAGATGGCCCAAATATTCGAACAGCGTAGATGTAGGACAACGTCTGATCAACATTGTATTTTAATCCACGAGTGAAGTTAGTGAAAGTGGAGAAAGGAACTTTGTTATAAGTGTTTCCCTTACGTCAAAAAGTGAATACTAGTGTGGTGACTATTGAATAGGAAGACGTTGCTCATATTAGTGTATGTGGTGTTGCTGTGTGTAATTGTCAACGGGATGAAGTTGCCTGGCGATGGAATAGATATTGCATCCTTCGAAGAAGGTGGACTAAGCAACTATATATACTGGAGCCTCTCAAAACTAGTCCCGAGGATGGAAATAGTTTGTTCCCGAAACGCCGCTAGTATTTCTGAACTTCATTTGGTTACAGAATAGATATGTAGCATCAAAGCAGGTATTCGGTTCTGATAAGTTTATAGAATAGGGAAATGATATATTATTTTATAAGGCGCACATATTCAGATTACACTTTATTAGTATTGTTTGGTTGCTCGTCTAACGAAAGCAGTACTGCGCAAGGTTAATCAAGTAAGAGGGATGACTGTGCTGTCGGTTTCCGCGTGGAGGGTGGGTAACTCTGCCGGGGCCAGTTCCAAGCCTGGCTGCAGTTAGTGAAAATAAATTAAATGAAAATAAAATCTGACCAAAGCAAATACCAAAATTGAAATAATATGTTTTACAGTTTCGAGAATATATTATTGGCTTTATCAATGTGTGTTGAATGCAATAATATATTGCCGACAGTATTATATATTATAATGATATGGTATTTACTTCTATAATTTATGTATATTTAGCAGCAAATCAGTTATTTTCACTTACGAAAAGAGGAGGACCCACGGGACAGTAATAGTGAGCATTATGTATATAAACGTCAACTCTGGGCGCGTCTAACCTATCTATGTTGTTCTAAATGTGTGAATCAATTCAGAATTCAATACACTACATGTAAAAGTGTTCTTCCTACGTTAATGTATCCACTAATTTTTATTCGATTTCCATATTAAGGTACAATATGTTACTTTACGTGTAATTTTATGGTCCCATCTTGTGGGGCATGTCCATTTCATTATGTTATTGGCAGATTAAAACACTGTTACCCCTTTCCAGACCAACCAAATTTCACTGTAAATAATCAGAAAACGACATTAAACGAACCTTTCGTTTCCTCTTCCAGACAGTTATTTTGTTACCATTAATGATTGTATTAACACTGATTGCTGTGCAATATTAACTTGTATATCGGATAGCATTCTTGATGATAGAATCTAATATTGAATTCGATCTTTGATTTTGTAATCCCATACATTTTCAGAAGTAACAACCGTCCAAGCTAGATTCATATATACGAGAAAATGACCCTTATTTACAATACATGATCATATATCTGAGCATAATCTGTCTGAAATAGAATAGAAAATATTTTGTTACATGTAACCGCGAGTTATTGGCATTAAAGTTTAGTCCAGAATTGCCTAATTTGCCATAAAATGTAGTTCTTCATATAAATTAGAGTAGATTTAGCGATTTAACCGGTTGGGGTTTAAACTAAAGGGGCACATACTGCAGTTAGCTAATTTTTTTTATTATAACAAACAGATATTCTTCGTTCTTGAATAATGCAACCACTTTCCCTAATTGAAGATATTTTGTCTCCATATTTTTAAAAATCAATTAAAGTTTTGAATATGCGCTAACGTTTACACATTTGGCATTGATTTCACTAAACTATGATTGGAAACTTATATACATAACGCTCTATATTCTGTCTTTCTTTTTCTTTTTTTTTTTTTAACTTTTGGGGGAGATCGATAGCACAGCCATTCCTTGTAACGTGGTTTGCCTTGCAAGCTTTAAGGTAGACAGTTCTGCGCAGACTAAGCGTTGTTTATAATTTCATTGTAAGGTTATACAATTCATCGTAGTTAAGCACATTGTTTTAGATAGGCTATGAGCGAATTATTTATTGGGTGTGTAAATGAAAATATATTTGGATTAATATTCCAAATGAATTCAGAAGTGACTTGCGGTATTTGTGGAGCGTACATTTCCTAACTCAGGGACAGGATGCGAGAGGCTCCAGCATATGCAGGGTGCATTCAGCAGCCTGAAGAGGAGATGGCCCAAATATTCGAACAGCGTAGATGTAGGACAACGTCTGATCAACATTGTATTTTAATCCACGAGTGAAGTTAGTGAAAGTGGAGAAAGGAACTTTGTTATAAGTGTTTCCCTTACGTCAAAAAGTGAATACTAGTGTGGTGACTATTGAATAGGAAGACGTTGCTCATATTAGTGTATGTGGTGTTGCTGTGTGTAATTGTCAACGGGATGAAGTTGCCTGGCGATGGAATAGATATTGCATCCTTCGAAGAAGGTGGACTAAGCAACTATATATACTGGAGCCTCTCAAACCTAGTCCCGAGGATGGAAATAGTTTGTTCCCGAAACGCCGCTAGTATTTCTGAACTTCATTTGGTTACAGAATAGATATGTAGCATCAAAGCAGGTATTCGGTTCTGATAAGTTTATAGAATAGGGAAATGATATATTATTTTATAAGGCGCACATATTCAGATTACACTTTATTAGTATTGATTGGTTGCTCGTCTAACGAAAGCAGTACTGCGCAAGGTTAATCAAGTAAGAGGGATGACTGTGCTGTCGGTTTCCGCGTGGAGGGTGGGTAACTCTGCCGGGGCCAGTTCCAAGCCTGGCTGCAGTTAGTGAAAATAAATTAAATGAAAATAAAATCTGACCAAAGCAAATACCAAAATTGAAATAATATGTTTTACAGTTTCGAGAATATATTATTGGCTTTATCAATGTGTGTTGAATGCAATAATATATTGCCGACAGTATTATATATTATAATGATATGGTATTTACTTCTACAATTTATGTATATTTAGGAGCAAATCAGTTATTTTCACTTACGAAAAGAGGAGGACCCACGGGACAGTAATAGTGAGCATTATGTATATAAACGTCAGCTCTGGGCGCGTCTAACCTATCTATGTTGTTCTAAATGTGTGAATCAATTCAGAATTCAATACACTACATGTAAAAGTGTTCTTCCTACGTTAATGTATCCACTAATTTTTATTCGATTTCCATATTAAGGTACAATATGTTACTTTACGTGTAACTTTATGGTCCCATCTTGTGGGCATGTCCATTTCATTATGTTATTGGCAGATTAAAACACTGTTACCCCTTTCCAGACCAACCAAATTTTTCTGTAAATAATCAGAAAACGACATTAAACGAACCTTTCGTTTCCTCTTCCAGACAGTTATTTTGTTACCATTAATGATTGTATTAACACTGATTGCTGTGCAATATTAACTTGTATATCGGATAGCATTCTTGATGATAGAATCTAATATTGAATTCGATCTTTGATTTTGTAATCCCATACATTTTCAGAAGTAACAACCGTCCAAGCTAGATTCATATATACGAGAAAATGACCCTTATTTACAATACATGATCATATATCTGAGCATAATCTGTCTGAAATAGAATAGAAAATATTTTGTTACATGTAACCGCGAGTTATTGGCATTAAAGTTTAGTCCAGAATTGCCTAATTTGCCATAAAATGTAGTTCTTCATATAAATTAGAGTAGATTTAGCGATTTAACCGGTTGGGGTTTAAACTAAAGGGGCACATACTGCAGTTAGCTAATTTTTTTTATTATAACAAACAGATATTCTTCGTTCTTGAATAATGCAACCACTTTCCCTAATTGAAGATATTTTGTCTCCATATTTTTAAAAATCAATTAAAGTTTTGAATATGCGCTAACGTTTACACATTTGGCATTGATTTCACTAAACTATGATTGGAAACTTATATACATAACGCTCTATATTCTGTCTTTTTTTTTTTTTTTTTTTTTTTAAACTTTTGGGGGAGATCGATAGCACAGCCATTCCTTGTAACGTGGTTTGCCTTGCAAGCTTTAAGGTAGACAGTACTGCGCAGACTAAGCGTTGTTTATAATTTCATTGTAAGGTTATACAATTCATCGTAGTTAAGCACATTGTTTTAGATAGGCTATGAGCGAATTATTTATTGGGTGTGTAAATGAAAATATATTTGGATTAATATTCCAAATGAATTCAGAAGTGACTTGCGGTATTTGTGGAGCGTACATTTCCTAACTCAGGGACAGGATGCGAGAGGCTCCAGCATATACAGGGTGCATTCAGCAGCCTGAAGAGGAGATGGCCCAAATATTCGAACAGCGTAGATGTAGGACAACGTCTGATCAACATTGTATTTTAATCCACGAGTGAAGTTAGTGAAAGTGGAGAAAGGAACTTTGTTATAAGTGTTTCCCTTACGTCAAAAAGTGAATACTAGTGTGGTGACTATTGAATAGGAAGACGTTGCTCATATTAGTGTATGTGGTGTTGCTGTGTGTAATTGTCAACGGGATGAAGTTGCCTGGCGATGGAATAGATATTGCATCCTTCGAAGAAGGTGGACTAAGCAACTATATATACTGGAGCCTCTCAAAACTAGTCCCGAGGATGGAAATAGTTTGTTCCCGAAACGCCGCTAGTATTTCTGAACTTCATTTGGTTACAGAATAGATATGTAGCATCAAAGCAGGTATTCGGTTCTGATAAGTTTATAGAATAGGGAAATGATATATTATTTTATAAGGCGCACATATTCAGATTACACTTTATTAGTATTGATTGGTTGCTCGTCTAACGAAAGCAGTACTGCGCAAGGTTAATCAAGTAAGAGGGATGACTGTGCTGTCGGTTTCCGCGTGGAGGGTGGGTAACTCTGCCGGGGCCAGTTCCAAGCCTGGCTGCAGTTAGTGAAAATAAATTAAATGAAAATAAAATCTGACCAAAGCAAATACCAAAATTGAAATAATATGTTTTACAGTTTCGAGAATATATTATTGGCTTTATCAATGTGTGTTGAATGCAATAATATATTGCCGACAGTATTATATATTATAATGATATGGTATTTACTTCTACAATTTATGTATATTTAGGAGCAAATCAGTTATTTTCACTTACGAAAAGAGGAGGACCCACGGGACAGTAATAGTGAGCATTATGTATATAAACGTCAGCTCTGGGCGCGTCTAACCTATCTATGTTGTTCTAAATGTGTGAATCAATTCAGAATTCAATACACTACATGTAAAAGTGTTCTTCCTACGTTAATGTATCCACTAATTTTTATTCGATTTCCATATTAAGGTACAATATGTTACTTTACGTGTAACTTTATGGTCCCATCTTGTGGGCATGTCCATTTCATTATGTTATTGGCAGATTAAAACACTGTTACCCCTTTCCAGACCAACCAAATTTCACTGTAAATAATCAGAAAACGACATTAAACGAACCTTTCGTTTCCTCTTCCAGACAGTTATTTTGTTACCATTAATGATTGTATTAACACTGATTGCTGTGCAATATTAACTTGTATATCGGATAGCATTCTTGATGATAGAATCTAATATTGAATTCGATCTTTGATTTTGTAATCCCATACATTTTCAGAAGTAACAACCGTCCAAGCTAGATTCATATATACGAGAAAATGACCCTTATTTACAATACATGATCATATATCTGAGCATAATCTGTCTGAAATAGAATAGAAAATATTTTGTTATATGTAACCGCGAGTTATTGGCATTAAAGTTTAGTCCAGAATTGCCTAATTAGCCATAAAATGTAGTTCTTCATATAAATTAGAGTAGATTTAGCGATTTAACCGGTTGGGGTTTAAACTAAAGGGGCACATACTGCAGTTAGCTAATTTTTTTTATTATAACAAACAGATATTCTTCGTTCTTGAATAATGCAACCACTTTCCCTAATTGAAGATATTTTGTCTCCATATTTTTAAAAATCAATTAAAGTTTTGAATATGCGCTAACGTTTACACATTTGGCATTGATTTCACTAAACTATGATTGGAAACTTATATACATAACGCTCTATATTCTGTCTTTTTTTTTTTTTTTAACTTTTGGGGGAGATCGATAGCACAGCCATTCCTTGTAACGTGGTTTGCCTTGCAAGCTTTAAGGTAGACAGTACTGCGCAGACTAAGCGTTGTTTATAATTTCATTGTAAGGTTATGCAATTCATCGTAGTTAAGCACATTGTTTTAGATAGGCTATGAGCGAATTATGTATTGGGTGTGTAAATGAAAATATATTTGGATTAATATTCCAAATGAATTCAGAAGTGACTTGCGGTATTTGTGGAGCGTACATTTCCTAACTCAGGGACAGGATGCGAGAGGCTCCAGCATATGCAGGGTGCATTCAGCAGCCTGAAGAGGAGATGGCCCAAATATTCGAACAGCGTAGATGTAGGACAACGTCTGATCAACATTGTATTTTAATCCACGAGTGAAGTTAGTGAAAGTGGAGAAAGGAACTTTGTTATAAGTGTTTCCCTTACGTCAAAAAGTGAATACTAGTGTGGTGACTATTGAATAGGAAGACGTTGCTCATATTAGTGTATGTGGTGTTGCTGTGTGTAATTGTCAACGGGATGAAGTTGCCTGGCGATGGAATAGATATTGCATCCTTCGAAGAAGGTGGACTAAGCAACTATATATACTGGAGCCTCTCAAACCTAGTCCCGAGGATGGAAATAGTTTGTTCCCGAAACGCCGCTAGTATTTCTGAACTTCATTTGGTTACAGAATAGATATGTAGCATCAAAGCAGGTATTCGGTTCTGATAAGTTTATAGAATAGGGAAATGATATATTATTTTATAAGGCGCACATATTCAGATTACACTTTATTAGTATTGATTGGTTGCTCGTCTAACGAAAGCAGTACTGCGCAAGGTTAATCAAGTAAGAGGGATGACTGTGCTGTCGGTTTCCGCGTGGAGGGTGGGTAACTCTGCCGGGGCCAGTTCCAAGCCTGGCTGCAGATAGTGAAAATAAATTAAATGAAAATAAAATCTGACCAAAGCAAATACCAAAATTGAAATAATATGTTTTACAGTTTCGAGAATATATTATTGGCTTTATCAATGTGTGTTGAATGCAATAATATATTGCCGACAGTATTATATATTATAATGATATGGTATTTACTTCTACAATTTATGTATATTTAGGAGCAAATCAGTTATTTTCACTTACGAAAAGAGGAGGACCCACGGGACAGTAATAGTGAGCATTATGTATATAAACGTCAGCTCTGGGCGCGTCTAACCTATCTATGTTGTTCTAAATGTGTGAATCAATTCAGAATTCAATACACTACATGTAAAAGTGTTCTTCCTACGTTAATGTATCCACTAATTTTTATTCGATTTCCATATTAAGGTACAATATGTTACTTTACGTGTAACTTTATGGTCCCATCTTGTGGGCATGTCCATTTCATTATGTTATTGGCAGATTAAAACACTGTTACCCCTTTCCAGACCAACCAAATTTTTCTGTAAATAATCAGAAAACGACATTAAACGAACCTTTCGTTTCCTCTTCCAGACAGTTATTTTGTTACCATTAATGATTGTATTAACACTGATTGCTGTGCAATATTAACTTGTATATCGGATAGCATTCTTGATGATAGAATCTAATATTGAATTCGATCTTTGATTTTGTAATCCCATACATTTTCAGAAGTAACAACCGTCCAAGCTAGATTCATATATACGAGAAAATGACCCTTATTTACAATACATGATCATATATCTGAGCATAATCTGTCTGAAATAGAATAGAAAATATTTTGTTACATGTAACCGCGAGTTATTGGCATTAAAGTTTAGTCCAGAATTGCCTAATTTGCCATAAAATGTAGTTCTTCATATAAATTAGAGTAGATTTAGCGATTTAACCGGTTGGGGTTTAAACTAAAGGGGCACATACTGCAGTTAGCTAATTTTTTTTATTATAACAAACAGATATTCTTCGTTCTTGAATAATGCAACCACTTTCCCTAATTGAAGATATTTTGTCTCCATATTTTTAAAAATCAATTAAAGTTTTGAATATGCGCTAACGTTTACACATTTGGCATTGATTTCACTAAACTATGATTGGAAACTTATATACATAACGCTCTATATTCTGTCTTTTTTTTTTTTTTTTTTTTTTTTAAACTTTTGGGGGAGATCGATAGCACAGCCATTCCTTGTAACGTGGTTTGCCTTGCAAGCTTTAAGGTAGACAGTACTGCGCAGACTAAGCGTTGTTTATAATTTCATTGTAAGGTTATACAATTCATCGTAGTTAAGCACATTGTTTTAGATAGGCTATGAGCGAATTATTTATTGGGTGTGTAAATGAAAATATATTTGGATTAATATTCCAAATGAATTCAGAAGTGACTTGCGGTATTTGTGGAGCGTACATTTCCTAACTCAGGGACAGGATGCGAGAGGCTCCAGCATATACAGGGTGCATTCAGCAGCCTGAAGAGGAGATGGCCCAAATATTCGAACAGCGTAGATGTAGGACAACGTCTGATCAACATTGTATTTTAATCCACGAGTGAAGTTAGTGAAAGTGGAGAAAGGAACTTTGTTATAAGTGTTTCCCTTACGTCAAAAAGTGAATACTAGTGTGGTGACTATTGAATAGGAAGACGTTGCTCATATTAGTGTATGTGGTGTTGCTGTGTGTAATTGTCAACGGGATGAAGTTGCCTGGCGATGGAATAGATATTGCATCCTTCGAAGAAGGTGGACTAAGCAACTATATATACTGGAGCCTCTCAAAACTAGTCCCGAGGATGGAAATAGTTTGTTCCCGAAACGCCGCTAGTATTTCTGAACTTCATTTGGTTACAGAATAGATATGTAGCATCAAAGCAGGTATTCGGTTCTGATAAGTTTATAGAATAGGGAAATGATATATTATTTTATAAGGCGCACATATTCAGATTACACTTTATTAGTATTGATTGGTTGCTCGTCTAACGAAAGCAGTACTGCGCAAGGTTAATCAAGTAAGAGGGATGACTGTGCTGTCGGTTTCCGCGTGGAGGGTGGGTAACTCTGCCGGGGCCAGTTCCAAGCCTGGCTGCAGTTAGTGAAAATAAATTAAATGAAAATAAAATCTGACCAAAGCAAATACCAAAATTGAAATAATATGTTTTACAGTTTCGAGAATATATTATTGGCTTTATCAATGTGTGTTGAATGCAATAATATATTGCCGACAGTATTATATATTATAATGATATGGTATTTACTTCTACAATTTATGTATATTTAGGAGCAAATCAGTTATTTTCACTTACGAAAAGAGGAGGACCCACGGGACAGTAATAGTGAGCATTATGTATATAAACGTCAACTCTGGGCGCGTCTAACCTATCTATGTTGTTCTAAATGTGTGAATCAATTCAGAATTCAATACACTACATGTAAAAGTGTTCTTCCTACGTTAATGTATCCACTAATTTTTATTCGATTTCCATATTAAGGTACAATATGTTACTTTACGTGTAATTTTATGGTCCCATCTTGTGGGGCATGTCCATTTCATTATGTTATTGGCAGATTAAAACACTGTTACCCCTTTCCAGACCAACCAAATTTCACTGTAAATAATCAGAAAACGACATTAAACGAACCTTTCGTTTCCTCTTCCAGACAGTTATTTTGTTACCATTAATGATTGTATTAACACTGATTGCTGTGCAATATTAACTTGTATATCGGATAGCATTCTTGATGATAGAATCTAATATTGAATTCGATCTTTGATTTTGTAATCCCATACATTTTCAGAAGTAACAACCGTCCAAGCTAGATTCATATATACGAGAAAATGACCCTTATTTACAATACATGATCATATATCTGAGCATAATCTGTCTGAAATAGAATAGAAAATATTTTGTTACATGTAACCGCGAGTTATTGGCATTAAAGTTTAGTCCAGAATTGCCTAATTTGCCATAAAATGTAGTTCTTCATATAAATTAGAGTAGATTTAGCGATTTAACCGGTTGGGGTTTAAACTAAAGGGGCACATACTGCAGTTAGCTAATTTTTTTTATTATAACAAACAGATATTCTTCGTTCTTGAATAATGCAACCACTTTCCCTAATTGAAGATATTTTGTCTCCATATTTTTAAAAATCAATTAAAGTTTTGAATATGCGCTAACGTTTACACATTTGGCATTGATTTCACTAAACTATGATTGGAAACTTATATACATAACGCTCTATATTCTGTCTTTCTTTTTTTTTTTTAACTTTTGGGGGAGATCGATAGCACAGCCATTCCTTGTAACGTGGTTTGCCTTGCAAGCTTTAAGGTAGACAGTACTGCGCAGACTAAGCGTTGTTTATAATTTCATTGTAAGGTTATACAATTCATCGTAGTTAAGCACATTGTTTTAGATAGGCTATGAGCGAATTATTTATTGGGTGTGTAAATGAAAATATATTTGGATTAATATTCCAAATGAATTCAGAAGTGACTTGCGGTATTTGTGGAGCGTACATTTCCTAACTCAGGGACAGGATGCGAGAGGCTCCAGCATATGCAGGGTGCATTCAGCAGCCTGAAGAGGAGATGGCCCAAATATTCGAACAGCGTAGATGTAGGACAACGTCTGATCAACATTGTATTTTAATCCACGAGTGAAGTTAGTGAAAGTGGAGAAAGGAACTTTGTTATAAGTGTTTCCCTTACGTCAAAAAGTGAATACTAGTGTGGTGACTATTGAATAGGAAGACGTTGCTCATATTAGTGTATGTGGTGTTGCTGTGTGTAATTGTCAACGGGATGAAGTTGCCTGGCGATGGAATAGATATTGCATCCTTCGAAGAAGGTGGACTAAGCAACTATATATACTGGAGCCTCTCAAAACTAGTCCCGAGGATGGAAATAGTTTGTTCCCGAAACGCCGCTAGTATTTCTGAACTTCATTTGGTTACAGAATAGATATGTAGCATCAAAGCAGGTATTCGGTTCTGATAAGTTTATAGAATAGGGAAATGATATATTATTTTATAAGGCGCACATATTCAGATTACACTTTATTAGTATTGTTTGGTTGCTCGTCTAACGAAAGCAGTACTGCGCAAGGTTAATCAAGTAAGAGGGATGACTGTGCTGTCGGTTTCCGCGTGGAGGGTGGGTAACTCTGCCGGGGCCAGTTCCAAGCCTGGCTGCAGTTAGTGAAAATAAATTAAATGAAAATAAAATCTGACCAAAGCAAATACCAAAATTGAAATAATATGTTTTACAGTTTCGAGAATATATTATTGTCTTTATCAATGTGTGTTGAATGCAATAATATATTGCCGACAGTATTATATATTATAATGATGTGGTATTTACTTCTATAATTTATGTATATTTAGCAGCAAATCAGTTATTTTCACTTACGAAAAGAGGAGGACCCACGGGACAGTAATAGTGAGCATTATGTATATAAACGTCAACTCTGGGCGCGTCTAACCTATCTATGTTGTTCTAAATGTGTGAATCAATTCAGAATTCAATACACTACATGTAAAAGTGTTCTTCCTACGTTAATGTATCCACTAATTTTTATTCGATTTCCATATTAAGGTACAATATGTTACTTTACGTGTAATTTTATGGTCCCATCTTGTGGGGCATGTCCATTTCATTATGTTATTGGCAGATTAAAACACTGTTACCCCTTTCCAGACCAACCAAATTTCACTGTAAATAATCAGAAAACGACATTAAACGAACCTTTCGTTTCCTCTTCCAGACAGTTATTTTGTTACCATTAATGATTGTATTAACACTGATTGCTGTGCAATATTAACTTGTATATCGGATAGCATTCTTGATGATAGAATCTAATATTGAATTCGATCTTTGATTTTGTAATCCCATACATTTTCAGAAGTAACAACCGTCCAAGCTAGATTCATATATACGAGAAAATGACCCTTATTTACAATACATGATCATATATCTGAGCATAATCTGTCTGAAATAGAATAGAAAATATTTTGTTACATGTAACCGCGAGTTATTGGCATTAAAGTTTAGTCCAGAATTGCCTAATTTGCCATAAAATGTAGTTCTTCATATAAATTAGAGTAGATTTAGCGATTTAACCGGTTGGGGTTTAAACTAAAGGGGCACATACTGCATGCAGTTAGCTAATTTTTTTTATTATAACAAACAGATATTCTTCGTTCTTGAATAATGCAACCACTTTCCCTAATTGAAGATATTTTGTCTCCATATTTTTAAAAATCAATTAAAGTTTTGAATATGCGCTAACGTTTACACATTTGGCATTGATTTCACTAAACTATGATTGGAAACTTATATACATAACGCTCTATATTCTGTCTTTCTTTTTTTTTTTTTAACTTTTGGGGGAGATCGATAGCACAGCCATTCCTTGTAACGTGGTTTGCCTTGCAAGCTTTAAGGTAGACAGTACTGCGCAGACTAAGCGTTGTTTATAATTTCATTGTAAGGTTATACAATTCATCGTAGTTAAGCACATTGTTTTAGATAGGCTATGAGCGAATTATTTATTGGGTGTGTAAATGAAAATATATTTGGATTAATATTCCAAATGAATTCAGAAGTGACTTGCGGTATTTGTGGAGCGTACATTTCCTAACTCAGGGACAGGATGCGAGAGGCTCCAGCATATGCAGGGTGCATTCAGCAGCCTGAAGAGGAGATGGCCCAAATATTCGAACAGCGTAGATGTAGGACAACGTCTGATCAACATTGTATTTTAATCCACGAGTGAAGTTAGTGAAAGTGGAGAAAGGAACTTTGTTATAAGTGTTTCCCTTACGTCAAAAAGTGAATACTAGTGTGGTGACTATTGAATAGGAAGACGTTGCTCATATTAGTGTATGTGGTGTTGCTGTGTGTAATTGTCAACGGGATGAAGTTGCCTGGCGATGGAATAGATATTGCATCCTTCGAAGAAGGTGGACTAAGCAACTATATATACTGGAGCCTCTCAAAACTAGTCCCGAGGATGGAAATAGTTTGTTCCCGAAACGCCGCTAGTATTTCTGAACTTCATTTGGTTACAGAATAGATATGTAGCATCAAAGCAGGTATTCGGTTCTGATAAGTTTATAGAATAGGGAAATGATATATTATTTTATAAGGCGCACATATTCAGATTACACTTTATTAGTATTGTTTGGTTGCTCGTCTAACGAAGGCAGTACTGCGCAAGGTTAATCAAGTAAGAGGGATGACTGTGCTGTCGGTTTCCGCGTGCAGGGTGGGTAACTCTGCCGGGGCCAGTTCCAAGCCTGGCTGCAGTTAGTGAATATAAATTAAATGAAAATAAAATCTGACCAAAGCAAATACCAAAATTGAAATAATATGTTTTACAGTTTCGAGAATATATTATTGGCTCTATCAATGTGTGTTAAATGCAATAATATATTGCCGACAGTATTATATATTGTAATGATATGGTATTTACTTCTACAATTTATGTATATTTAGCAGCAAATCAGTTATTTTCACTTACGAAAAGAGGAGGACCCACGGGACAGTAATAGTGAGCATTATGTATATAAACGTCAACTCTGGGCGCGTCTAACCTATCTATGTTGTTCTAAATGTGTGAATCAATTCAGAATTCAATACACTACATGTAAAAGTGTTCTTCCTACGTTAATGTATCCACTAATTTTTATTCGATTTCCATATTAAGGTACAATATGTTACTTTACGTGTAACTTTATGGTCCCATCTTGTGAGGCATGTCCATTTCATTATGTTATTGGCAGATTAAAACACTGTTATCCCTTTCCAGACCAACCAAATTTCACTGTAAATAATCAGAAAACGACATTAAACGAACCTATCGTTTCCTCTTCCAGACAGTTATTTTGTTACCATTAATGATTGTATTAACACTGATTGCTGTGCAATATTAACTTGTATATCGGATAGCATTCTTGATGATAGAATCTAATATTGAATTCGATCTTTGATTTTGTAATCCCATACATTTTCACAAGTAACAATCGTCCAAGCTAGAGATTCAAATATACGAGAAAATGACCCTTATTTACAATACACGATCATATATCTGAGCATAATCTGTCAGAAATAGAATAGAAAATATTTTGTTATATGTAACCGCGAGTTATTGGCATTAAAGTTTAGTCCAGAATTGCCTAATTTGCCGTAAAATGTAGTTCTTCATATAAATTAGAGTAGCTTTAGCGATTTAACCGGTTGGGGTTTAAACTAAAGGGGCACATACTGCAGTTAGCTAAATTTTTTATTATAACAAACAG
This sequence comes from Thermobia domestica, assembly GCF_964235325.1. Classification (NCBI taxonomy): domain Eukaryota; kingdom Metazoa; phylum Arthropoda; class Insecta; order Zygentoma; family Lepismatidae; genus Thermobia; species Thermobia domestica. The sequence continues at coordinate 191,172 of NW_027655911.1, forward strand.
ATATTTTTCGTTTTTGAATAATGCAAGCATTTTCCCTAATTGAAGATATTTTGTCTCCATATTTTTAAAAATCAATTAAAGTTTTGAATATGCGCTAACTTTTACACATTTGGCATTGATTTCACTAAACTATGATTGGAAACTTATATACATAACGCTCTATATTCTGTCTCACTTGTTTTTTTTTTTGTTTTTTTTAACTTTTGGGGGAGATCGATAGCACAGCCATTCCTTGTAACGTGGTTTGCCTTGCAAGCTTTAAGGTAGACAGTACTGCGCAGACTAAGCGTTGTTTATAATTTCATTGTAAGGTTATACAATTCATCGTAGTTAAGCACATTGTTTTAGATAGGCTATGAGCGAATTATTTATTGGGTGTGTAAATGAAAATATATTTGGATTAATATTCCAAATGAATTCAGAAGTGACTTGCGGTATTTGTGGAGCGTACATTTCCTAACTCAGGGACAGGATGCGAGAGGCTCCAGCATATACAGGGTGCATTCAGCAGCCTGAAGAGGAGATGGCCCAAATATTCGAACAGCGTAGATGTAGGACAACGTCTGATCAACATTGTATTTTAATCCACGAGTGAAGTTAGTGAAAGTGGAGAAAGGAACTTTGTTATAAGTGTTTCCCTTACGTCAAAAAGTGAATACTAGTGTGGTGACTATTGAATAGGAAGACGTTGCTCATATTAGTGTATGTGGTGTTGCTGTGTGTAATTGTCAACGGGATGAAGTTGCCTGGCGATGGAATAGATATTGCATCCTTCGAAGAAGGTGGACTAAGCAACTATATATACTGGAGCCTCTCAAAACTAGTCCCGAGGATGGAAATAGTTTGTTCCCGAAACGCCGCTAGTATTTCTGAACTTCATTTGGTTACAGAATAGATATGTAGCATCAAAGCAGGTATTCGGTTCTGATAAGTTTATAGAATAGGGAAATGATATATTATTTTATAAGGCGCACATATTCAGATTACACTTTATTAGTATTGATTGGTTGCTCGTCTAACGAAAGCAGTACTGCGCAAGGTTAATCAAGTAAGAGGGATGACTGTGCTGTCGGTTTCCGCGTGGAGGGTGGGTAACTCTGCCGGGGCCAGTTCCAAGCCTGGCTGCAGTTAGTGAAAATAAATTAAATGAAAATAAAATCTGACCAAAGCAAATACCAAAATTGAAATAATATGTTTTACAGTTTCGAGAATATATTATTGGCTTTATCAATGTGTGTTGAATGCAATAATATATTGCCGACAGTATTATATATTATAATGATATGGTATTTACTTCTACAATTTATGTATATTTAGGAGCAAATCAGTTATTTTCACTTACGAAAAGAGGAGGACCCACGGGACAGTAATAGTGAGCATTATGTATATAAACGTCAGCTCTGGGCGCGTCTAACCTATCTATGTTGTTCTAAATGTGTGAATCAATTCAGAATTCAATACACTACATGTAAAAGTGTTCTTCCTACGTTAATGTATCCACTAATTTTTATTCGATTTCCATATTAAGGTACAATATGTTACTTTACGTGTAACTTTATGGTCCCATCTTGTGGGCATGTCCATTTCATTATGTTATTGGCAGATTAAAACACTGTTACCCCTTTCCAGACCAACCAAATTTCACTGTAAATAATCAGAAAACGACATTAAACGAACCTTTCGTTTCCTCTTCCAGACAGTTATTTTGTTACCATTAATGATTGTATTAACACTGATTGCTGTGCAATATTAACTTGTATATCGGATAGCATTCTTGATGATAGAATCTAATATTGAATTCGATCTTTGATTTTGTAATCCCATACATTTTCAGAAGTAACAACCGTCCAAGCTAGATTCATATATACGAGAAAATGACCCTTATTTACAATACATGATCATATATCTGAGCATAATCTGTCTGAAATAGAATAGAAAATATTTTGTTATATGTAACCGCGAGTTATTGGCATTAAAGTTTAGTCCAGAATTGCCTAATTAGCCATAAAATGTAGTTCTTCATATAAATTAGAGTAGATTTAGCGATTTAACCGGTTGGGGTTTAAACTAAAGGGGCACATACTGCAGTTAGCTAATTTTTTTTATTATAACAAACAGATATTCTTCGTTCTTGAATAATGCAACCACTTTCCCTAATTGAAGATATTTTGTCTCCATATTTTTAAAAATCAATTAAAGTTTTGAATATGCGCTAACGTTTACACATTTGGCATTGATTTCACTAAACTATGATTGGAAACTTATATACATAACGCTCTATATTCTGTCTTTTTTTTTTTTTTTAACTTTTGGGGGAGATCGATAGCACAGCCATTCCTTGTAACGTGGTTTGCCTTGCAAGCTTTAAGGTAGACAGTACTGCGCAGACTAAGCGTTGTTTATAATTTCATTGTAAGGTTATGCAATTCATCGTAGTTAAGCACATTGTTTTAGATAGGCTATGAGCGAATTATGTATTGGGTGTGTAAATGAAAATATATTTGGATTAATATTCCAAATGAATTCAGAAGTGACTTGCGGTATTTGTGGAGCGTACATTTCCTAACTCAGGGACAGGATGCGAGAGGCTCCAGCATATGCAGGGTGCATTCAGCAGCCTGAAGAGGAGATGGCCCAAATATTCGAACAGCGTAGATGTAGGACAACGTCTGATCAACATTGTATTTTAATCCACGAGTGAAGTTAGTGAAAGTGGAGAAAGGAACTTTGTTATAAGTGTTTCCCTTACGTCAAAAAGTGAATACTAGTGTGGTGACTATTGAATAGGAAGACGTTGCTCATATTAGTGTATGTGGTGTTGCTGTGTGTAATTGTCAACGGGATGAAGTTGCCTGGCGATGGAATAGATATTGCATCCTTCGAAGAAGGTGGACTAAGCAACTATATATACTGGAGCCTCTCAAAACTAGTCCCGAGGATGGAAATAGTTTGTTCCCGAAACGCCGCTAGTATTTCTGAACTTCATTTGGTTACAGAATAGATATGTAGCATCAAAGCAGGTATTCGGTTCTGATAAGTTTATAGAATAGGGAAATGATATATTATTTTATAAGGCGCACATATTCAGATTACACTTTATTAGTATTGATTGGTTGCTCGTCTAACGATAGCAGTACTGCGCAAGGTTAATCAAGTAAGAGGGATGACTGTGCTGTCGGTTTCCGCGTGGAGGGTGGGTAACTCTGCCGGGGCCAGTTCCAAGCCTGGCTGCAGTTAGTGAAAATAAATTAAATGAAAATAAAATCTGACCAAAGCAAATACCAAAATTGAAATAATATGTTTTACAGTTTCGAGAATATATTATTGTCTTTATCAATGTGTGTTGAATGCAATAATATATTGCCGACAGTATTATATATTATAATGATATGGTATTTACTTCTACAATTTATGTATATTTAGGAGCAAATCAGTTATTTTCACTTACGAAAAGAGGAGGACCCACGGGACAGTAATAGTGAGCATTATGTATATAAACGTCAACTCTGGGCGCGTCTAACCTATCTATGTTGTTCTAAATGTGTGAATCAATTCAGAATTCAATACACTACATGTAAAAGTGTTCTTCCTACGTTAATGTATCCACTAATTTTTATTCGATTTCCATATTAAGGTACAATATGTTACTTTACGTGTAATTTTATGGTCCCATCTTGTGGGGCATGTCCATTTCATTATGTTATTGGCAGATTAAAACACTGTTACCCCTTTCCAGACCAACCAAATTTCACTGTAAATAATCAGAAAACGACATTAAACGAACCTTTCGTTTCCTCTTCCAGACAGTTATTTTGTTACCATTAATGATTGTATTAACACTGATTGCTGTGCAATATTAACTTGTATATCGGATAGCATTCTTGATGATAGAATCTAATATTGAATTCGATCTTTGATTTTGTAATCCCATACATTTTCAGAAGTAACAACCGTCCAAGCTAGATTCATATATACGAGAAAATGACCCTTATTTACAATACATGATCATATATCTGAGCATAATCTGTCTGAAATAGAATAGAAAATATTTTGTTACATGTAACCGCGAGTTATTGGCATTAAAGTTTAGTCCAGAATTGCCTAATTTGCCATAAAATGTAGTTCTTCATATAAATTAGAGTAGATTTAGCGATTTAACCGGTTGGGGTTTAAACTAAAGGGGCACATACTGCAGTTAGCTAATTTTTTTTATTATAACAAACAGATATTCTTCGTTCTTGAATAATGCAACCACTTTCCCTAATTGAAGATATTTTGTCTCCATATTTTTAAAAATCAATTAAAGTTTTGAATATGCGCTAACGTTTACACATTTGGCATTGATTTCACTAAACTATGATTGGAAACTTATATACATAACGCTCTATATTCTGTCTTTCTTTTTTTTTTTTAACTTTTGGGGGAGATCGATAGCACAGCCATTCCTTGTAACGTGGTTTGCCTTGCAAGCTTTAAGGTAGACAGTACTGCGCAGACTAAGCGTTGTTTATAATTTCATTGTAAGGTTATACAATTCATCGTAGTTAAGCACATTGTTTTAGATAGGCTATGAGCGAATTATTTATTGGGTGTGTAAATGAAAATATATTTGGATTAATATTCCAAATGAATTCAGAATTGACTTGCGGTATTTGTGGAGCGTACATTTCCTAACTCAGGGACAGGATGCGAGAGGCTCCAGCATATGCAGGGTGCATTCAGCAGCCTGAAGAGGAGATGGCCCAAATATTCGAACAGCGTAGATGTAGGACAACGTCTGATCAACATTGTATTTTAATCCACGAGTGAAGTTAGTGAAAGTGGAGAAAGGAACTTTGTTATAAGTGTTTCCCTTACGTCAAAAAGTGAATACTAGTGTGGTGACTATTGAATAGGAAGACGTTGCTCATATTAGTGTATGTGGTGTTGCTGTGTGTAATTGTCAACGGGATGAAGTTGCCTGGCGATGGAATAGATATTGCATCCTTCGAAGAAGGTGGACTAAGCAACTATATATACTGGAGCCTCTCAAAACTAGTCCCGAGGATGGAAATAGTTTGTTCCCGAAACGCCGCTAGTATTTCTGAACTTCATTTGGTTACAGAATAGATATGTAGCATCAAAGCAGGTATTCGGTTCTGATAAGTTTATAGAATAGGGAAATGATATATTATTTTATAAGGCGCACATATTCAGATTACACTTTATTAGTATTGTTTGGTTGCTCGTCTAACGAAGGCAGTACTGCGCAAGGTTAATCAAGTAAGAGGGATGACTGTGCTGTCGGTTTCCGCGTGCAGGGTGGGTAACTCTGCCGGGGCCAGTTCCAAGCCTGGCTGCAGTTAGTGAATATAAATTAAATGAAAATAAAATCTGACCAAAGCAAATACCAAAATTGAAATAATATGTTTTACAGTTTCGAGAATATATTATTGGCTCTATCAATGTGTGTTAAATGCAATAATATATTGCCGACAGTATTATATATTGTAATGATATGGTATTTACTTCTACAATTTATGTATATTTAGCAGCAAATCAGTTATTTTCACTTACGAAAAGAGGAGGACCCACGGGACAGTAATAGTGAGCATTATGTATATAAACGTCAACTCTGGGCGCGTCTAACCTATCTATGTTGTTCTAAATGTGTGAATCAATTCAGAATTCAATACACTACATGTAAAAGTGTTCTTCCTACGTTAATGTATCCACTAATTTTTATTCGATTTCCATATTAAGGTACAATATGTTACTTTACGTGTAACTTTATGGTCCCATCTTGTGAGGCATGTCCATTTCATTATGTTATTGGCCGATTAAAACACTGTTATCCCTTTCCAGACCAACCAAATTTCACTGTAAATAATCAGAAAACGACATTAAACGAACCTTTCGTTTCCTCTTCCAGACAGTTATTTTGTTACCATTAATGATTGTATTAACACTGATTGCTGTGCAATATTAACTTGTATATCGGATAGCATTCTTGATGATAGAATCTAATATTGAATTCGATCTTTGATTTTGTAATCCCATACATTTTCACAAGTAACAATCGTCCAAGCTAGAGATTCAAATATACGAGAAAATGACCCTTATTTACAATACACGATCATATATCTGAGCATAATCTGTCAGAAATAGAATAGAAAATATTTTGTTATATGTAACCGCGAGTTATTGGCATTAAAGTTTAGTCCAGAATTGCCTAATTTGCCGTAAAATGTAGTTCTTCATATAAATTAGAGTAGCTTTAGCGATTTAACCGGTTGGGGTTTAAACTAAAGGGGCACATACTGCAGTTAGCTAAATTTTTTATTATAACAAACAGATATTTTTCGTTTTTGAATAATGCAAGCATTTTCCCTAATTGAAGATATTTTGTCTCCATATTTTTAAAAATCAATTAAAGTTTTGAATATGCGCTAACTTTTACACATTTGGCATTGATTTCACTAAACTATGATTGGAAACTTATATACATAACGCTCTATATTCTGTCTCACTTGTTTTTTTTTTTGTTTTTTTTAACTTTTGGGGGAGATCGATAGCACAGCCCTTCCTTGTAACCTGGTTTGCCTTGCAAACTTTAAGGTAGACAGTACTGCACAGACTAAGCGTTGTTTATAATTTCATTGTAAGGTCATACAGTTCATCGCAGTTAAGCACATTGTTTTAGATAGGCTATGAGCGAACTATTTATTGGGTGTGTAAATGAAATATATTTGGATTAATATTCCAAATGAATTCAGAAGTGACTTGCTGTATTTGTGGAGCGTACATTTCCTAACTCAGGGACAGGATGCGAGAGGCTCCAGCATATACAGGGTGCATTCAGCAGCCTGAAGAGGAGATGGCCCAAAAATTCGAACAGCGTAGATGTAGGACAACGTCTGATCAACATTGTATTTTAATCCACGAGTGAAGTTAGTCAAAGTGGAGAAAGGAACTTTGTTATAAGTGTTTACCTTACGTCAAAAAATGAATACTAGTGTGGTGACTATTGAATAGGAAGACGTTGCTCATATTAGTGTATGTGGTGTTGCTGTGTGTAATTGTCAACGGGATGAAGTTGCCTGGCGATGGAATAGATATTGCATCCTTCGAAGAAGGTGGACTAAGCAACTATATATACTGGAGCCTCTCAAAACTAGTCCCGAGGATGGAACTAATTTGTTCCCGAAACGCCGCTAGTATTTCTGAACTTCATTTGGTTACAGAATAGATATGTAGCATCAAAACAGGTATTCGGTTCTGATAAGTTTATAGAATAGGGAAATGATATATTATTTTATAAGGCGCACATATTCAGATTACACTTTATTAGTATTGTTTGGTTGCTCGTCTAACGAAAGCAGTACTGCGCAAGGTTAATCAAGTAAGAGGGATGACTGTGCTGTCGGTTTCCGCGTGGAGGGTGGGTAACTCTGCCGGGGCCAGTTCCAAGCCTGGCTGCAGTTAGTGAAAATAAATTAAATGAAAATAAAATCTGACCAAACCAAATACCAAAATTGAAATAATATGTTTTACAGTTTCGAGAATATATTATTGGATCTATCAATGTGTGTTGAATGCAATAATATATTGCCGACAGTATTATATATTATAATAATATGGTATTTACTTCTACAATTTATGTATATTTAGGAGCAAATCAGTTATTTTCACTTACGAAAAGAGGAGGACCCACGGGACAGTAATAGTGAGCATTATGTATATAAACGTCAACTCTGGGCGCGTCTAACCTATCTATGTTGTTCTAAATGTGTGAATCAATTCAGAATTCAATACACTACATGTAAAAGTGTTCTTCCTACGTTAATGTATCCACTAATTTTTATTCGATTTCCATATTAAGGTACAATATGTTACTTTACGTGTAATTTTATGGTCCCATCTTGTGGGGCATGTCCATTTCATTATGTTATTGGCAGATTAAAACACTGTTACCCCTTTCCAGACCAACCAAATTTCACTGTAAATAATCAGAAAACGACATTAAACGAACCTTTCGTTTCCTCTTCCAGACAGTTATTTTGTTACCATTAATGATTGTATTAACACTGATTGCTGTGCAATATTAACTTGTATATCGGATAGCATTCTTGATGATAGAATCTAATATTGAATTCGATCTTTGATTTTGTAATCCCATACATTTTCACAAGTAACAATCGTCCAAGCTAGAGATTCAAATATACGAGAAAATGACCCTTATTTACAATACACGATCATATATCTGAGCATAATCTGTCAGAAATAGAATAGAAAATATTTTGTTATATGTAACCGCGAGTTATTGGCATTAAAGTTTAGTCCAGAATTGCCTAATTTGCCATAAAATGTAGTTCTTCATATAAATTAGAGTAGCTTTAGCGATTTAACCGGTTGGGGTTTAAACTAAAGGGGCACATACTGCAGTTACCAAAATTTTTTATTATAACAAACAGATATTCTTCGTTCTTGAATAATGCAAGCACTTTCCCTAATTGAAGATATTTTGTCTCCATATTTTTAAAAATCAATTAAAGTTTTGAATATGCGCTAACTTTTACACATTTGGCATTGATTTCACTAAACTATGAATGGAAACTTATATACATAACGCTCTATATTCTGTCTCACTTTTTTTCTTTTTTTTTTTTTTAACTTTTGGGGGGAGATCGATAGCACAGCCATTCCTTGTAACCTGGTTTGCCTTGCAAGCTTTGAGGTAGACAGTACTGCGCAGACTAAGTGTTGTTTGTAATTTCATTGTACGGTCATACAGTTCATCGCAGTTAAGCACATTGTTTTAGATAGGCTATGAGCGAATTATTTATTGGGTGTGTAAATGAAATATATTTGGATTAATATTCCAAATGAATTCAGAAGTGACTTGCTGTATTTGTGGAGCGTACATTTCCTAACTCAGGGACAGGATGCGAGAGGCTCCAGCATATACAGGGTGCATTCAGCAGCCTGAAGAGGAGATGGCCCAAATATTCGAACAGCGTAGATGTAGGACAACGTCTGATCAACATTGTATTTTAATCCACGAGTGAAGTTAGTCAAAGTGGAGAAAGGAACTTTGTTATAAGTGTTTACCTTACGTCAAAAAATGAATACTAGTGTGGTGACTATTGAATAGGAAGACGTTGCTGATATTAGTGTATGTGGTGTTGGTGTGTGTAATTGTCAACGGGATGAAGTTGCCTGGCGATGGAATAGATATTGCATCCTTCGAAGAAGGTGGACTAAGCAACTATATATACTGGAGCCTCTCAAAACTAGTCACGAGGATGGAAATAGATTGTTCCCGAAACGCCGCTAGTATTTCTGAACTTCATTTGGTTACAGAATAGATATGTAGCATCAAAGCAGGTATTCGGTTCTGATAAGTTTATAGAATAGGGAAATGATATATTATTTTATAAGGCGCACATATTCAGATTACACTTTATTAGTATTGTTTGGTTGCTCGTCTAACGAAAGCAGTACTGCGCAAGGTTAATCAAGTAAGAGGGATGACTGTGCTGTCGGTTTCCGCGTGGAGGGTGGGTAACTCTGCCGGGGCCAGTTCCAAGCCTGGCTGCAGTTAGTGAAAATAAATTAAATGAAAATAAAATCTGACCAAAGCAAATACCAAAATTGAAATAATATGTTTTACAGTTTCGAGAATATATTATTGGCTCTATCAATGTGTGTTGAATGCAATAATATATTGCCGACAGTATTATATATTATAATGATATGGTATTTACTTCTACAATTTATGTATATTTAGGAGCAAATCAGTTATTTTCACTTACGAAAAGAGGAGGACCCACGGGACAGTAATAGTGAGCATTATGTATATAAACGTCAACTCTGGGCGCGTCTAACCTATCTATGTTGTTCTAAATGTGTGAATCAATTCAGAATTCAATACACTACATGTAAAAGTGTTCTTCCTACGTTAATGTATCCACTAATTTTTATTCGATTTCCATATTAAGGTACAATATGTTACTTTACGTGTAATTTTATGGTCCCATCTTGTGGGGCATGTCCATTTCATTATGTTATTTGCAGATTAAAACACTGTTACCCCTTTCCAGACCAACCAAATTTCACTGTAAATAATCAGAAAACGACATTAAACGAACCTTTCGTTTCCTCTTCCAGACAGTTATTTTGTTACCATTAATGATTGTATTAACACTGATTGCTGTGCAATATTAACTTGTATATCGGATAGCATTCTTGATGATAGAATCTAATATTGAATTCGATCTTTGATTTTGTAATCCCATACATTTTCACAAGTAACAATCGTCCAAGCTAGAGATTCAAATATACGAGAAAATGACCCTTATTTACAATACACGATCATATATCTGAGCATAATCTGTCAGAAATAGAATAGAAAATATTTTGTTATATGTAACCGCGAGTTATTGGCATTAAAGTTTAGTCCAGAATTGCCTAATTTGCCGTAAAATGTAGTTCTTCATATAAATTAGAGTAGCTTTAGCGATTTAACCGGTTGGGGTTTAAACTAAAGGGGCACATACTGCAGTTAGCTAACTTTTTTATTATAACAAACAGATATTTTTCGTTTTTGAATAATGCAAGCATTTTCCCTAATTGAAGATATTTTGTCTCCATATTTTTAAAAATCAATTAAAGTTTTGAATATGCGCTAACTTTTACACATTTGGCATTGATTTCACTAAACTATGATTGGAAACATATATACATAACGCTCTATATTCTGTCTCACTTGTTTTTTTTTTTTTTTGTTTTTTTTAACTTTTGGGGGAGATCGATAGCACAGCCATTCCTTGTAACCTGGTTTGCCTTGCAAACTTTAAGGTAGACAGTACTGCACAGACTAAGCGTTGTTTATAATTTCATTGTACGGTCATACAGTTCATCGCAGTTAAGCACATTGTTTTAGATAGGCTATGAGCGAATTATTTATTGGGTGTGTAAATGAAAATATATTTGGATTAATATTCCAAATGAATTCAGAAGTGACTTGCGGTATTTGTTGAGCGTACATTTCCTAACTCAGGGACAGGATGCAAGAGGCTCCAGCATATACAGGGTGCATTCAGCAGCCTGAAGAGGAGATGGCCCAAAAATTCGAACAGCGTAGATGTAGGACAACGCCTGATCAACATTGTATTTTAATCCACGAGTGAAGTTAGTGAAAGTGGAGAAAGGAACTTTGTTATAAGTGTTTCCCTTACGTCAAAAAGTGAATACTAGTGTGGTGACTATTGAATAGGAAGACGTTGCTGATATTAGTGTATGTGGTGTTGCTGTGTGTAATTGTCAACGGGATGAAGTTGCCTGGCGATGGAATAGATATTGCATTCTTCGAAGAAGGTGGACTAAGCAACTATATATACTGGAGCCTCTCAAAACTAGTCACGAGGATGGAAATAGATTGTTCCCGAAACGCCGCTAGTATTTCTGAACTTCATTTGGTTACAGAATAGATATGTAGCATCAAAGCAGGTATTCGGTTCTGATAAGTTTATAGAATAGGGAAATAATATATTATTTTATAAGGCGCACATATTCAGATTACACTTTATTAGTATTGTTTGGTTGCTCGTCTAACGAAAGCAGTACTGCGCAAGGTTAATCAAGTAAGAGGGATGACTGTGCTGTCGGTTTCCGCGTGGAGGGTGGGTAACTCTGCCGGGGCCAGTTCCAAGCCTGGCTGCAGTTAGTGAAAATAAATTAAATGAAAATAAAATCTGACCAAAGCAAATACCAAAATTGAAATAATATGTTTTACAGTTTCGAGAATATATTATTGTCTTTATCAATGTGTTTTGAATGCAATAATATATTGCCGACAGTATTATATATTATAATGATATGGTATTTACTTCTATAATTTATGTATATTTAGCAGCAAATCAGTTATTTTCACTTACGAAAAGAGGAGGACCCACGGGACAGTAATAGTGAGCATTATGTATATAAACGTCAACTCTGGGCGCGTCTAACCTATCTATGTTGTTCTAAATGTGTGAATCAATTCAGAATTCAATACACTACATGTAAAAGTGTTCTTCCTACGTTAATGTATCCACTAATTTTTATTCGATTTCCATATTAAGGTACAATATGTTACTTTACGTGTAACTTTATGGACCCATGTTGTGGGGCATGTCCATTTCATTATGTTATTGGCAGATTAAAACACTGTTACCCCTTTCCAGACCAACCAAATTTCACTGTAAATAATCAGAAAACGACATTAAACGAACCTTTCGTTTCCTCTTCCAGACAGTTATTTTGTTACCATTAATGATTGTATTAACACTGATTGCTGTGCAATATTAACTTGTATATCGGATAGCATTCTTGATGATAGAATCTAATATTGAATTCGATCTTTGATTTTGTAATCCCATACATTTTCAGAAGTAACAACCGTCCAAGCTAGATTCATATATACGAGAAAATGACCCTTATTTACAATACATGATCATATATCTGAGCATAATCTGTCTGAAATAGAATAGAAAATATTTTGTTACATGTAACCGCGAGTTATTGGCATTAAAGTTTAGTCCAGAATTGCCTAATTTGCCATAAAATGTAGTTCTTCATATAAATTAGAGTAGATTTAGCGATTTAACCGGTTGGGGTTTAAACTAAAGGGGCACATACTGCATGCAGTTAGCTAATTTTTTTTATTATAACAAACAGATATTCTTCGTTCTTGAATAATGCAACCACTTTCCCTAATTGAAGATATTTTGTCTCCATATTTTTAAAAATCAATTAAAGTTTTGAATATGCGCTAACGTTTACACATTTGGCATTGATTTCACTAAACTATGATTGGAAACTTATATACATAACGCTCTATATTCTGTCTTTCTTTTTTTTTTTTTTAACTTTTGGGGGAGATCGATAGCACAGCCATTCCTTGTAACGTGGTTTGCCTTGCAAGCTTTAAGGTAGACAGTACTGCGCAGACTAAGCGTTGTTTATAATTTCATTGTAAGGTTATACAATTCATCGTAGTTAAGCACATTGTTTTAGATAGGCTATGAGCGAATTATTTATTGGGTGTGTAAATGAAAATATATTTGGATTAATATTCCAAATGAATTCAGAAGTGACTTGCGGTATTTGTGGAGCGTACATTTCCTAACTCAGGGACAGGATGCGAGAGGCTCCAGCATATGCAGGGTGCATTCAGCAGCCTGAAGAGGAGATGGCCCAAATATTCGAACAGCGTAGATGTAGGACAACGTCTGATCAACATTGTATTTTAATCCACGAGTGAAGTTAGTGAAAGTGGAGAAAGGAACTTTGTTATAAGTATTTCCCTTACGTCAAAAAGTGAATACTAGTGTGGTGACTATTGAATAGGAAGACGTTGCTCATATTAGTGTATGTGGTGTTGCTGTGTGTAATTGTCAACGGGATGAAGTTGCCTGGCGATGGAATAGATATTGCATCCTTCGAAGAAGGTGGACTAAGCAACTATATATACTGGAGCCTCTCAAAACTAGTCCCGAGGATGGAAATAGTTTGTTCCCGAAACGCCGCTAGTATTTCTGAACTTCATTTGGTTACAGAATAGATATGTAGCATCAAAGCAGGTATTCGGTTCTGATAAGTTTATAGAATAGGGAAATGATATATTATTTTATAAGGCGCACATATTCAGATTACACTTTATTAGTATTGTTTGGTTGCTCGTCTAACGAAGGCAGTACTGCGCAAGGTTAATCAAGTAAGAGGGATGACTGTGCTGTCGGTTTCCGCGTGCAGGGTGGGTAACTCTGCCGGGGCCAGTTCCAAGCCTGGCTGCAGTTAGTGAATATAAATTAAATGAAAATAAAATCTGACCAAAGCAAATACCAAAATTGAAATAATATGTTTTACAGTTTCGAGAATATATTATTGGCTCTATCAATGTGTGTTAAATGCAATAATATATTGCCGACAGTATTATATATTGTAATGATATGGTATTTACTTCTACAATTTATGTATATTTAGCAGCAAATCAGTTATTTTCACTTACGAAAAGAGGAGGACCCACGGGACAGTAATAGTGAGCATTATGTATATAAACGTCAACTCTGGGCGCGTCTAACCTATCTATGTTGTTCTAAATGTGTGAATCAATTCAGAATTCAATACACTACATGTAAAAGTGTTCTTCCTACGTTAATGTATCCACTAATTTTTATTCGATTTCCATATTAAGGTACAATATGTTACTTTACGTGTAACTTTATGGTCCCATCTTGTGAGGCATGTCCATTTCATTATGTTATTGGCAGATTAAAACACTGTTACCCCTTTCCAGACCAACCAAATTTCACTGTAAATAATCAGAAAACGACATTAAACGAACCTTTCGTTTCCTCTTCCAGACAGTTATTTTGTTACCATTAATGATTGTATTAACACTGATTGCTGTGCAATATTAACTTGTATATCGGATAGCATTCTTGATGATAGAATCTAATATTGAATTCGATCTTTGATTTTGTAATCCCATACATTTTCACAAGTAACAATCGTCCAAGCTAGAGATTCAAATATACGAGAAAATGACCCTTATTTACAATACACGATCATATATCTGAGCATAATCTGTCAGAAATAGAATAGAAAATATTTTGTTATATGTAACCGCGAGTTATTGGCATTAAAGTTTAGTCCAGAATTGCCTAATTTGCCGTAAAATGTAGTTCTTCATATAAATTAGAGTAGCTTTAGCGATTTAACCGGTTGGGGTTTAAACTAAAGGGGCACATACTGCAGTTAGCTAAATTTTTTATTATAACAAACAGATATTTTTCGTTTTTGAATAATGCAAGCATTTTCCCTAATTGAAGATATTTTGTCTCCATATTTTTAAAAATCAATTAAAGTTTTGAATATGCGCTAACTTTTACACATTTGGCATTGATTTCACTAAACTATGATTGGAAACTTATATACATAACGCTCTATATTCTGTCTCACTTGTTTTTTTTTTGTTTTTTTTAACTTTTGGGGGAGATCGATAGCACAGCCCTTCCTTGTAACCTGGTTTGCCTTGCAAACTTTAAGGTAGACAGTACTGCACAGACTAAGCGTTGTTTATAATTTCATTGTAAGGTCATACAGTTCATCGCAGTTAAGCACATTGTTTTAGATAGGCTATGAGCGAACTATTTATTGGGTGTGTAAATGAAATATATTTGGATTAATATTCCAAATGAATTCAGAAGTGACTTGCTGTATTTGTGGAGCGTACATTTCCTAACTCAGGGACAGGATGCGAGAGGCTCCAGCATATACAGGGTGCATTCAGCAGCCTGAAGAGGAGATGGCCCAAAAATTCGAACAGCGTAGATGTAGGACAACGTCTGATCAACATTGTATTTTAATCCACGAGTGAAGTTAGTCAAAGTGGAGAAAGGAACTTTGTTATAAGTGTTTACCTTACGTCAAAAAATGAATACTAGTGTGGTGACTATTGAATAGGAAGACGTTGCTGATATTAGTGTATGTGGTGTTGCTGTGTGTAATTGTCAACGGGATGAAGTTGCCTGGCGATGGAATAGATATTGCATCCTTCGAAGAAGGTGGACTAAGCAACTATATATACTGGAGCCTCTCAAAACTAGTCCCGAGGATGGAACTAATTTGTTCCCGAAACGCCGCTAGTATTTCTGAACTTCATTTGGTTACAGAATAGATATGTAGCATCAAAGCAGGTATTCGGTTCTGATAAGTTTATAGAATAGGGAAATGATATATTATTTTATAAGGCGCACATATTCAGATTACACTTTATTAGTATTGTTTGGTTGCTCGTCTAACGAAAGCAGTACTGCGCAAGGTTAATCAAGTAAGAGGGATGACTGTGCTGTCGGTTTCCGCGTGGAGGGTGGGTAACTCTGCCGGGGCCAGTTCCAAGCCTGGCTGCAGTTAGTGAAAATAAATTAAATGAAAATAAAATCTGACCAAACCAAATACCAAAATTGAAATAATATGTTTTACAGTTTCGAGAATATATTATTGGATCTATCAATGTGTGTTGAATGCAATAATATATTGCCGACAGTATTATATATTATAATAATATGGTATTTACTTCTACAATTTATGTATATTTAGGAGCAAATCAGTTATTTTCACTTACGAAAAGAGGAGGACCCACGGGACAGTAATAGTGAGCATTATGTATATAAACGTCAACTCTGGGCGCGTCTAACCTATCTATGTTGTTCTAAATGTGTGAATCAATTCAGAATTCAATACACTACATGTAAAAGTGTTCTTCCTACGTTAATGTATCCACTAATTTTTATTCGATTTCCATATTAAGGTACAATATGTTACTTTACGTGTAATTTTATGGTCCCATCTTGTGGGGCATGTCCATTTCATTATGTTATTGGCAGATTAAAACACTGTTACCCCTTTCCAGACCAACCAAATTTCACTGTAAATAATCAGAAAACGACATTAAACGAACCTTTCGTTTCCTCTTCCAGACAGTTATTTTGTTACCATTAATGATTGTATTAACACTGATTGCTGTGCAATATTAACTTGTATATCGGATAGCATTCTTGATGATAGAATCTAATATTGAATTCGATCTTTGATTTTGTAATCCCATACATTTTCACAAGTAACAATCGTCCAAGCTAGAGATTCAAATATACGAGAAAATGACCCTTATTTACAATACACGATCATATATCTGAGCATAATCTGTCAGAAATAGAATAGAAAATATTTTGTTATATGTAACCGCGAGTTATTGGCATTAAAGTTTAGTCCAGAATTGCCTAATTTGCCATAAAATGTAGTTCTTCATATAAATTAGAGTAGCTTTAGCGATTTAACCGGTTGGGGTTTAAACTAAAGGGGCACATACTGCAGTTACCAAAATTTTTTATTATAACAAACAGATATTCTTCGTTCTTGAATAATGCAAGCACTTTCCCTAATTGAAGATATTTTGTCTCCATATTTTTAAAAATCAATTAAAGTTTTGAATATGCGCTAACTTTTACACATTTGGCATTGATTTCACTAAACTATGAATGGAAACTTATATACATAACGCTCTATATTCTGTCTCACTTTTTCTCTTTTTCTTTTTTTTTTTAACTTTTGGGGGGAGATCGATAGCACAGCCATTCCTTGTAACCTGGTTTGCCTTGCAAGCTTTGAGGTAGACAGTACTGCGCAGACTAAGTGTTGTTTGTAATTTCATTGTACGGTCATACAGTTCATCGCAGTTAAGCACATTGTTTTAGATAGGCTATGAGCGAATTATTTATTGGGTGTGTAAATGAAATATATTTGGATTAATATTCCAAATGAATTCAGAAGTGACTTGCTGTATTTGTGGAGCGTACATTTCCTAACTCAGGGACAGGATGCGAGAGGCTCCAGCATATACAGGGTGCATTCAGCAGCCTGAAGAGGAGATGGCCCAAATATTCGAACAGCGTAGATGTAGGACAACGTCTGATCAACATTGTATTTTAATCCACGAGTGAAGTTAGTGAAAGTGGAGAAAGGAACTTTGTTATAAGTGTTTACCTTACGTCAAAAAATGAATACTAGTGTGGTGACTATTGAATAGGAAGACGTTGCTGATATTAGTGTATGTGGTGTTGCTGTGTGTAATTGTCAACGGGATGAAGTTGCCTGGCGATGGAATAGATATTGCATCCTTCGAAGAAGGTGGACTAAGCAACTATATATACTGGAGCCTCTCAAAACTAGTCACGAGGATGGAAATAGATTGTTCCCGAAACGCCGCTAGTATTTCTGAACTTCATTTGGTTACAGAATAGATATGTAGCATCAAAGCAGGTATTCGGTTCTGATAAGTTTATAGAATAGGGAAATGATATATTATTTTATAAGGCGCACATATTCAGATTACACTTTATTAGTATTGTTTGGTTGCTCGTCTAACGAAAGCAGTACTGCGCAAGGTTAATCAAGTAAGAGGGATGACTGTGCTGTCGGTTTCCGCGTGGAGGGTGGGTAACTCTGCCGGGGCCAGTTCCAAGCCTGGCTGCAGTTAGTGAAAATAAATTAAATGAAAATAAAATCTGACCAAAGCAAATACCAAAATTGAAATAATATGTTTTACAGTTTCGAGAATATATTATTGGCTCTATCAATGTGTGTTGAATGCAATAATATATTGCCGACAGTATTATATATTATAATGATATGGTATTTACTTCTACAATTTATGTATATTTAGGAGCAAATCAGTTATTTTCACTTACGAAAAGAGGAGGACCCACGGGACAGTAATAGTGAGCATTATGTATATAAACGTCAACTCTGGGCGCGTCTAACCTATCTATGTTGTTCTAAATGTGTGAATCAATTCAGAATTCAATACACTACATGTAAAAGTGTTCTTCCTACGTTAATGTATCCACTAATTTTTATTCGATTTCCATATTAAGGTACAATATGTTACTTTACGTGTAATTTTATGGTCCCATCTTGTGGGGCATGTCCATTTCATTATGTTATTTGCAGATTAAAACACTGTTACCCCTTTCCAGACCAACCAAATTTCACTGTAAATAATCAGAAAACGACATTAAACGAACCTTTCGTTTCCTCTTCCAGACAGTTATTTTGTTACCATTAATGATTGTATTAACACTGATTGCTGTGCAATATTAACTTGTATATCGGATAGCATTCTTGATGATAGAATCTAATATTGAATTCGATCTTTGATTTTGTAATCCCATACATTTTCACAAGTAACAATCGTCCAAGCTAGAGATTCAAATATACGAGAAAATGACCCTTATTTACAATACACGATCATATATCTGAGCATAATCTGTCAGAAATAGAATAGAAAATATTTTGTTATATGTAACCGCGAGTTATTGGCATTAAAGTTTAGTCCAGAATTGCCTAATTTGCCGTAAAATGTAGTTCTTCATATAAATTAGAGTAGCTTTAGCGATTTAACCGGTTGGGGTTTAAACTAAAGGGGCACATACTGCAGTTAGCTAACTTTTTTATTATAACAAACAGATATTTTTCGTTTTTTAATAATGCAAGCATTTTCCCTAATTGAAGATATTTTGTCTCCATATTTTTAAAAATCAATTAAAGTTTTGAATATGCGCTAACTTTTACACATTTGGCATTGATTTCACTAAACTATGATTGGAAACATATATACATAACGCTCTATATTCTGTCTCACTTGTTTTTTTTTTTTGTTTTTTTTAACTTTTGGGGGAGATCGATAGCACAGCCATTCCTTGTAACCTGGTTTGCCTTGCAAACTTTAAGGTAGACAGTACTGCACAGACTAAGCGTTGTTTATAATTTCATTGTACGGTCATACAGTTCATCGCAGTTAAGCACATTGTTTTAGATAGGCTATGAGCGAATTATTTATTGGGTGTGTAAATGAAAATATATTTGGATTAATATTCCAAATGAATTCAGAAGTGACTTGCGGTATTTGTTGAGCGTACATTTCCTAACTCAGGGACAGGATGCAAGAGGCTCCAGCATATACAGGGTGCATTCAGCAGCCTGAAGAGGAGATGGCCCAAAAATTCGAACAGCGTAGATGTAGGACAACGCCTGATCAACATTGTATTTTAATCCACGAGTGAAGTTAGTGAAAGTGGAGAAAGGAACTTTGTTATAAGTGTTTCCCTTACGTCAAAAAGTGAATACTAGTGTGGTGACTATTGAATAGGAAGACGTTGCTGATATTAGTGTATGTGGTGTTGCTGTGTGTAATTGTCAACGGGATGAAGTTGCCTGGCGATGGAATAGATATTGCATTCTTCGAAGAAGGTGGACTAAGCAACTATATATACTGGAGCCTCTCAAAACTAGTCACGAGGATGGAAATAGATTGTTCCCGAAACGCCGCTAGTATTTCTGAACTTCATTTGGTTACAGAATAGATATGTAGCATCAAAGCAGGTATTCGGTTCTGATAAGTTTATAGAATAGGGAAATAATATATTATTTTATAAGGCGCACATATTCAGATTACACTTTATTAGTATTGTTTGGTTGCTCGTCTAACGAAAGCAGTACTGCGCAAGGTTAATCAAGTAAGAGGGATGACTGTGCTGTCGGTTTCCGCGTGGAGGGTGGGTAACTCTGCCGGGGCCAGTTCCAAGCCTGGCTGCAGTTAGTGAAAATAAATTAAATGAAAATAAAATCTGACCAAAGCAAATACCAAAATTGAAATAATATGTTTTACAGTTTCGAGAATATATTATTGTCTTTATCAATGTGTTTTGAATGCAATAATATTGCCGACAGTATTATATATTATAATGATATGGTATTTACTTCTACAATTTATGTATATTTAGCAGCAAATCAGTTATTTTCACTTACGAAAAGAGGAGGACCCACGGGACAGTAATAGTGAGCATTATGTATATAAACGTCAACTCTGGGCGCGTCTAACCTATCTATGTTGTTCTAAATGTGTGAATCAATTCAGAATTCAATACACTACATGTAAAAGTGTTCTTCCTACGTTAATGTATCCACTAATTTTTATTCGATTTCCATATTAAGGTACAATATGTTACTTTACGTGTAACTTTATGGACCCATGTTGTGGGGCATGTCCATTTCATTATGTTATTGGCAGATTAAAACACTGTTACCCCTTTCCAGACCAACCAAATTTCACTGTAAATAATCAGAAAACGACATTAAACGAACCTTTCGTTTCCTCTTCCAGACAGTTATTTTGTTACCATTAATGATTGTATTAACACTGATTGCTGTGCAATATTAACTTGTATATCGGATAGCATTCTTGATGATAGAATCTAATATTGAATTCGATCTTTGATTTTGTAATCCCATACATTTTCAGAAGTAACAACCGTCCAAGCTAGATTCATATATACGAGAAAATGACCCTTATTTACAATACATGATCATATATCTGAGCATAATCTGTCTGAAATAGAATAGAAAATATTTTGTTACATGTAACCGCGAGTTATTGGCATTAAAGTTTAGTCCAGAATTGCCTAATTAGCCATAAAATGTAGTTCTTCATATAAATTAGAGTAGATTTAGCGATTTAACCGGTTGGGGTTTAAACTAAAGGGCCACATACTGCAGTTAGCTAATTTTTTTTATTATAACAAACAGATATTCTTCGTTCTTGAATAATGCAACCACTTTCCCTAATTGAAGATATTTTGTCTCCATATTTTTAAAAATCAATTAAAGTTTTGAATATGCGCTAACGTTTACACATTTGGCATTGATTTCACTAAACTATGATTGGAAACTTATATACATAACGCTCTATATTCTGTCTCTCTCTCTCTCTTTTTTTTTTTTAACTTTTGGGGGAGATCGATAGCACAGCCATTCCTTGTAACCTGGTTTGCCTTGCAAGCTTTAAGGTAGACAGTACAGCGCAGACTAAGCGTTGTTTATAATTTCATTGTACGGTCATACAGTTCATCGTAGTTAAGCACATTGTTTTAGATAGGCTATGAGCGAATTATTTATTGGGTGTGTAAATGAAAATATATTTGGATTAATATTCCAAATGAATTCAGAAGTGACTTGCGGTATTTGTTGAGCGTACATTTCCTAACTCAGGGACAGGATGCAAGAGGCTCCAGCATATACAGGGTGCATTCAGCAGCCTGAAGAGGAGATGGCCCAAATATTCGAACAGCGTAGATGTAGGACAACGTCTGATCAACATTGTATTTTAATCCACGAGTGAAGTTAGTGAAAGTGGAGAAAGGAACTTTGTTATAAGTGTTTCCCTTACGTCAAAAAGTGAATACTAGTGTGGTGACTATTGAATAGGAAGACGTTGCTCGTATTAGTGTATGTGGTGTTGCTGTGTGTAATTGTCAACGGGATGAAGTTGCCTGGCGATGGAATAGATATTGCATCCTTCGAAGAAGGTGGACTAAGCAACTATATATACTGGAGCCTCTCAAAACTAGTCCCGAGGATGGAAATAGTTTGTTCCCGAAACGCCGCTAGTATTTCTGAACTTCATTTGGTTAAAGAATAGATATGTAGCATCAAAGCAGGTATTAGGTTCTGATAAGTTTATAGAATAGGGAAATGATATATTATTTTATAAAGCGCACATATTCAGATTACACTTTATTAGTATTGTTTGGTTGCTCGTCTAACGAAAGCAGTACTGCGCAAGGTTAATCAAGTAAGAGGGATGACTGTGCTGTCGGTTTCCGCGTGGAGGGTGGGTAACTCTGCCGGGGCCAGTTCCAAGCCTGGCTGCAGTTAGTGAAAATAAATTAAATGAAAATAAAATCTGACCAAAGCAAATACCAAAATTGAAATAATATGTTTTACAGTTTCGAGAATATATTATTGGCTCTATCAATGTGTGTTGAATGCAATAATATATTGCCGACAGTATTATATATTATAATGATATGGTATTTACTTCTACAATTTATGTATATTTAGGAGCAAATCAGTTATTTTCACTTACGAAAAGAGGAGGACCCACGGGACAGTAATAGTGAGCATTATGTATATAAACGTCAACTCTGGGCGCGTCTAACCTATCTATGTTGTTCTAAATGTGTGAATCAATTCAGAATTCAATACACTACATGTAAAAGTGTTCTTCCTACGTTAATGTATCCACGAATTTTTATTCGATTTCCATATTAAGGTACAATATGTTACTTTACGTGTAACTTTATGGTCCCATCTTGTGGGGCATGTCCATTTCATTATGTTATTTGCAGATTAAAACACTGTTACCCCTTTCCAGACCAACCAAATTTCACTGTAAATAATCAGAAAACGACATTAAACGAACCTTTCGTTTCCTCTTCCAGACAGTTATTTTGTTACCATTAATGATTGTATTAACACTGATTGCTGTGCAATATTAACTTGTATATCGGATAGCATTCTTGATGATAGAATCTAATATTGAATTCGATCTTTGATTTTGTAATCCCATACATTTTCACAAGTAACAATGGTCCAAGCTAGAGATTCAAATATACGAGAAAATGACCCTTATTTACAATACACGATCATATATCTGAGCATAATCTGTCAGAAATAGAATAGAAAATATTTTGTTATATGTAACCGCGAGTTATTGGCATTAAAGTTTAGTCCAGAATTGCCTAATTTGCCATAAAATGTAGTTCTTCATATAAATTAGAGTAGCTTTAGCGATTTAACCGGTTGGGGTTTAAACTAAAGGGGCACATACTGCAGTTACCAAATTTTTTTATTATAACAAACAGATATTTTTCGTTTTTGAATAATGCAAGCACTTTCCCTAATTGAAGATATTTTGTCTCCTTATTTTTAAAAATCAATTAAAGTTTTGAATATGCGCTAACTTTTACACATTTGGCATTGATTTCACTAAACTATGATTGGAAACTTATATACATAACGCTCTATATTCTGTCTGTCTTGTTTTTTTTTTTTTTTTTTTTTTTTTTTTTAAACTTTTGGGGGAGATCGATAGCACAGCCATTCCTTGTAACCTGGTTTGCCTTGCAAACTTTAAGGTAGACAGTACTGCACAGACTAAGCGTTGTTTATAATTTCATTGTAAGGTCATACAGTTCATCGCAGTTAAGCACATTGTTTTAGATAGGCTATGAGCGAATTATTTATTGGGTGTGTAAATGAAAATATATTTGGATTAATATTCCAAATGAATTCAGAATTGACTTGCGGTATTTGTGGAGCGTACATTTCCTAACTCAGGGACAGGATGCGAGAGGCTCCAGCATATACAGGGTGCATTCAGCAGCCTGAAGAGGAGATGGCCCAAATATTCGAACAGCGTAGATGTAGGTCAACGTCTGATCAACATTGTATTTTAATCCACGAGTGAAATTAGTGAAAGCGGAGAAAGGAACTTTGTTATAAGTGTTTCCCTTACGTCAAAAAGTGAATACTAGTGTGGTGACTATTGAATAGGAAGACGTTGCTGATATTAGTGTATGTGGTGTTGCTGTGTGTAATTGTCAACGGGATGAAGTTGCCTGGCGATGGAATAGATATTGCATCCTTCGAAGAAGGTGGACTAAGCAACTATATATACTGGAGCCTCTCAAAACTAGTTCCGAGGATGGAAATAGTTTGTTCCCGAAACGCCGCTAGTATTTCTGAACTTCATTTGGTTACAGAATAGATATGTAGCATCAAAGCAGGTATTCGGTTCTGATAAGTTTATAGAATAGGGAAATGATATATTATTTTATAAGGCGCACATATTCAGATTACACTTTATTAGTATTGTTTGGTTGCTCGTCTAACGAAAGCAGTACTGCGCAAGGTTCATCAAGTAAGAGGGATGACTGTGCTGTCGGTTTCCGCGTGGAGGGTGGGTAACTTTGCCGGGGCCAGTTCCAAGCTTGGCTGCAGTTAGTGAAAATAAATTAAATGAAAATAAAATCTGACCAAAGCAAATACCAAAATTGAAAAAATATGTTTTACAGTTTCGAGAATATATTATTGTCTTTATCAATGTGTGTTGAATGCAATAATATATTGCCGACAGTATTATATATTATAATGATATGGTATTTACTTCTACAATTTATGTATATTTAGGAGCAAATCAGTTATTTTCACTTACGAAAAGAGGAGGACCCACGGGACAGTAATAGTGAGCATTATGTATATAAACGTCAACTCTGGGCGCGTCTAACCTATCTATGTTGTTCTAAATGTGTGAATCAATTCAGAATTCAATACACTACATGTAAAAGTGTTCTTCCTACGTTAATGTATCCACTAATTTTTATTCGATTTCCATATTAAGGTACAATATGTTACTTTACGTGTAATTTTATGGTCCCATCTTGTGGGGCATGTCCATTTCATTATGTTATTGGCAGATTAAAACACTGTTACCCCTTTCCAGACCAACCAAATTTCACTGTAAATAATCAGAAAACGACATTAAACGAACCTTTCGTTTCCTCTTCCAGACAGTTATTTTGTTACCATTAATGATTGTATTAACACTGATTGCTGTGCAATATTAACTTGTATATCGGATAGCATTCTTGATGATAGAATCTAATATTGAATTCGATCTTTGATTTTGTAATCCCATACATTTTCAGAAGTAACAACCGTCCAAGCTAGATTCATATATACGAGAAAATGACCCTTATTTACAATACATGATCATATATCTGAGCATAATCTGTCTGAAATAGAATAGAAAATATTTTGTTACATGTAACCGCGAGTTATTGGCATTAAAGTTTAGTCCAGAATTGCCTAATTTGCCATAAAATGTAGTTCTTCATATAAATTAGAGTAGATTTAGCGATTTAACCGGTTGGGGTTTAAACTAAAGGGGCACATACTGCAGTTAGCTAATTTTTTTTATTATAACAAACAGATATTCTTCGTTCTTGAATAATGCAACCACTTTCCCTAATTGAAGATATTTTGTCTCCATATTTTTAAAAATCAATTAAAGTTTTGAATATGCGCTAACGTTTACACATTTGGCATTGATTTCACTAAACTATGATTGGAAACTTATATACATAACGCTCTATATTCTGTCTTTCTTTTTTTTTTTTTTTTTTTTTAACTTTTGGGGGAGATCGATAGCACAGCCATTCCTTGTAACGTGGTTTGCCTTGCAAGCTTTAAGGTAGACAGTACTGCGCAGACTAAGCGTTGTTTATAATTTCATTGTAAGGTTATACAATTCATCGTAGTTAAGCACATTGTTTTAGATAGGCTATGAGCGAATTATTTATTGGGTGTGTAAATGAAAATATATTTGGATTAATATTCCAAATGAATTCAGAAGTGACTTGCGGTATTTGTGGAGCGTACATTTCCTAACTCAGGGACAGGATGCGAGAGGCTCCAGCATATGCAGGGTGCATTCAGCAGCCTGAAGAGGAGATGGCCCAAATATTCGAACAGCGTAGATGTAGGACAACGTCTGATCAACATTGTATTTTAATCCACGAGTGAAGTTAGTGAAAGTGGAGAAAGGAACTTTGTTATAAGTGTTTCCCTTACGTCAAAAAGTGAATACTAGTGTGGTGACTATTGAATAGGAAGACGTTGCTCATATTAGTGTATGTGGTGTTGCTGTGTGTAATTGTCAACGGGATGAAGTTGCCTGGCGATGGAATAGATATTGCATCCTTCGAAGAAGGTGGACTAAGCAACTATATATACTGGAGCCTCTCAAAACTAGTCCCGAGGATGGAAATAGTTTGTTCCCGAAACGCCGCTAGTATTTCTGAACTTCATTTGGTTACAGAATAGATATGTAGCATCAAAGCAGGTATTCGGTTCTGATAAGTTTATAGAATAGGGAAATGATATATTATTTTATAAGACGCACATATTCAGATTACACTTTATTAGTATTGTTTGGTTGCTCGTCTAACGAAAGCAGTACTGCGCAAGGTTAATCAAGTAAGAGGGATGACTGTGCTGTCGGTTTCCGCGTGGAGGGTGGGTAACTCTGCCGGGGCCAGTTCCAAGCCTGGCTGCAGTTAGTGAAAATAAATTAAATGAAAATAAAATCTGACCAAAGCAAATACCAAAATTGAAATAATATGTTTTACAGTTTCGAGAATATATTATTGTCTTTATCAATGTGTGTTGAATGCAATAATATATTGCCGACAGTATTATATATTATAATGATATGGTATTTACTTCTATAATTTATGTATATTTAGCAGCAAATCAGTTATTTTCACTTACGAAAAGAGGAGGACCCACGGGACAGTAATAGTGAGCATTATGTATATAAACGTCAACTCTGGGCGCGTCTAACCTATCTATGTTGTTCTAAATGTGTGAATCAATTCAGAATTCAATACACTACATGTAAAAGTGTTCTTCCTACGTTAATGTATCCACTAATTTTTATTCGATTTCCATATTAAGGTACAATATGTTACTTTACGTGTAATTTTATGGTCCCATCTTGTGGGGCATGTCCATTTCATTATGTTATTGGCAGATTAAAACACTGTTACCCCTTTCCAGACCAACCAAATTTCACTGTAAATAATCAGAAAACGACATTAAACGAACCTTTCGTTTCCTCTTCCAGACAGTTATTTTGTTATCATTAATGATTGTATTAACACTGATTGCTGTGCAATATTAACTTGTATATCGGATAGCATTCTTGATGATAGAATCTAATATTGAATTCGATCTTTGATTTTGTAATCCCATACATTTTCAGAAGTAACAACCGTCCAAGCTAGATTCATATATACGAGAAAATGACCCTTATTTACAATACATGATCATATATCTGAGCATAATCTGTCTGAAATAGAATAGAAAATATTTTGTTACATGTAACCGCGAGTTATTGGCATTAAAGTTTAGTCCAGAATTGCCTAATTTGCCATAAAATGTAGTTCTTCATATAAATTAGAGTAGATTTAGCGATTTAACCGGTTGGGGTTTAAACTAAAGGGGCACATACTGCAGTTAGCTAATTTTTTTTATTATAACAAACAGATATTCTTCGTTCTTGAATAATGCAACCACTTTCCCTAATTGAAGATATTTTGTCTCCATATTTTTAAAAATCAATTAAAGTTTTGAATATGCGCTAACGTTTACACATTTGGCATTGATTTCACTAAACTATGATTGGAAACTTATATACATAACGCTCTATATTCTGTCTTTTTTTTTTTTTTTTAACTTTTGGGGGAGATCGATAGCACAGCCATTCCTTGTAACGTGGTTTGCCTTGCAAGCTTTAAGGTAGACAGTACTGCGCAGACTAAGCGTTGTTTATA
Source organism: Thermobia domestica (assembly GCF_964235325.1). Classification (NCBI taxonomy): domain Eukaryota; kingdom Metazoa; phylum Arthropoda; class Insecta; order Zygentoma; family Lepismatidae; genus Thermobia; species Thermobia domestica. The sequence continues at coordinate 218,990 of NW_027655911.1, forward strand.
ATTTCATTGTAAGGTTATACAATTCATCGTAGTTAAGCACATTGTTTTAGATAGGCTATGAGCGAATTATTTATTGGGTGTGTAAATGAAAATATATTTGGATTAATATTCCAAATGAATTCAGAAGTGACTTGCGGTATTTGTGGAGCGTACATTTCCTAACTCAGAGACAGGATGCGAGAGGCTCCAGCATATGCAGGGTGCATTCAGCAGCCTGAAGAGGAGATGGCCCAAATATTCGAACAGCGTAGATGTAGGACAACGTCTGATCAACATTGTATTTTAATCCACGAGTGAAGTTAGTGAAAGTGGAGAAAGGAACTTTGTTATAAGTGTTTCCCTTACGTCAAAAAGTGAATACTAGTGTGGTGACTATTGAATAGGAAGACGTTGCTCATATTAGTGTATGTGGTGTTGCTGTGTGTAATTGTCAACGGGATGAAGTTGCCTGGCGATGGAATAGATATTGCATCCTTCGAAGAAGGTGGACTAAGCAACTATATATACTGGAGCCTCTCAAAACTAGTCCCGAGGATGGAAATAGTTTGTTCCCGAAACGCCGCTAGTATTTCTGAACTTCATTTGGTTACAGAATAGATATGTAGCATCAAAGCAGGTATTCGGTTCTGATAAGTTTATAGAATAGGGAAATGATATATTATTTTATAAGGCGCACATATTCAGATTACACTTTATTAGTATTGATTGGTTGCTCGTCTAACGAAAGCAGTACTGCGCAAGGTTAATCAAGTAAGAGGGATGACTGTGCTGTCGGTTTCCGCGTGGAGGGTGGGTAACTCTGCCGGGGCCAGTTCCAAGCCTGGCTGCAGTTAGTGAAAATAAATTAAATGAAAATAAAATCTGACCAAAGCAAATACCAAAATTGAAATAATATGTTTTACAGTTTCGAGAATATATTATTGGCTTTATCAATGTGTGTTGAATGCAATAATATATTGCCGACAGTATTATATATTATAATGATATGGTATTTACTTCTATAATTTATGTATATTTAGCAGCAAATCAGTTATTTTCACTTACGAAAAGAGGAGGACCCACGACGGGACAGTAATAGTGAGCATTATGTATATAAACGTCAACTCTGGGCGGCGTCTAACCTATCTATGTTGTTCTAAATGTGTGAATCAATTCAGAATTCAATACACTACATGTAAAAGTGTTCTTCCTACGTTAATGTATCCACTAATTTTTATTCGATTTCCATATTAAGGTACAATATGTTACTTTACGTGTAATTTTATGGTCCCATCTTGTGGGGCATGTCCATTTCATTATGTTATTGGCAGATTAAAACACTGTTACCCCTTTCCAGACCAACCAAATTTCACTGTAAATAATCAGAAAACGACATTAAACGAACCTTTCGTTTCCTCTTCCAGACAGTTATTTTGTTATCATTAATGATTGTATTAACACTGATTGCTGTGCAATATTAACTTGTATATCGGATAGCATTCTTGATGATAGAATCTAATATTGAATTCGATCTTTGATTTTGTAATCCCATACATTTTCAGAAGTAACAACCGTCCAAGCTAGATTCATATATACGAGAAAATGACCCTTATTTACAATACATGATCATATATCTGAGCATAATCTGTCTGAAATAGAATAGAAAATATTTTGTTACATGTAACCGCGAGTTATTGGCATTAAAGTTTAGTCCAGAATTGCCTAATTTGCCATAAAATGTAGTTCTTCATATAAATTAGAGTAGATTTAGCGATTTAACCGGTTGGGGTTTAAACTAAAGGGGCACATACTGCAGTTAGCTAATTTTTTTTATTATAACGAAACAGATATTCTTCGTTCTTGAATAATGCAACCACTTTCCCTAATTGAAGATATTTTGTCTCCATATTTTTAAAAATCAATTAAAGTTTTGAATATGCGCTAACGTTTACACATTTGCATTGATTTCACTAAACTATGATTGGAAACTTATATACATAACGCTCTATATTCTGTCTTTCTTTTTTTTTTTAACTTTTGGGGGAGATCGATAGCACAGCCATTCCTTGTAACGTGGTTTGCCTTGCAAGCTTTAAGGTAGACAGTACTGCGCAGACTAAGCGTTGTTTATAATTTCATTGTAAGGTTATACAATTCATCGTAGTTAAGCACATTGTTTTAGATAGGCTATGAGCGAATTATTTATTGGGTGTGTAAATGAAAATATATTTGGATTAATATTCCAAATGAATTCAGAAGTGACTTGCGGTATTTGTGGAGCGTACATTTCCTAACTCAGAGACAGGATGCGAGAGGCTCCAGCATATGCAGGGTGCATTCAGCAGCCTGAAGAGGAGATGGCCCAAATATTCGAACAGCGTAGATGTAGGACAACGTCTGATCAACATTGTATTTTAATCCACGAGTGAAGTTAGTGGAAAGTGGAGAAAGGAACTTTGTTATAAGTGTTTCCCTTACGTCAAAAAGTGAATACTAGTGTGGTGACTATTGAATAGGAAGACGTTGCTCATATTAGTGTATGTGGTGTTGCTGTGTGTAATTGTCAACGGGATGAAGTTGCCTGGCGATGGAATAGATATTGCATCCTTCGAAGAAGGTGGACTAAGCAACTATATATACTGGAGCCTCTCAAAACTAGTCCCGAGGATGGAAATAGTTTGTTCCCGAAACGCCGCTAGTATTTCTGAACTTCATTTGGTTACAGAATAGATATGTAGCATCAAAGCAGGTATTCGTTCTGATAAGTTTATAGAATAGGGAAATGATATATTATTTTATAAGGCGCACATATTCAGATTACACTTTATTAGTATTGATTGGTTGCTCGTCTAACGAAAGCAGTACTGCGCAAGGTTAATCAAGTAAGAGGGATGACTGTGCTGTCGGTTTCCGCGTGGAGGGTGGGTAACTCTGCCGGGGCCAGTTCCAAGCCTGGCTGCAGTTAGTGAAAATAAATTAAATGAAAATAAAATCTGACCAAAGCAAATACCAAAATTGAAATAATATGTTTTACAGTTTCGAGAATATATTATTGGCTTTATCAATGTGTGTTGAATGCAATAATATATTGCCGACAGTATTATATATTATAATGATATGGTATTTACTTCTATAATTTATGTATATTTAGCAGCAAATCAGTTATTTTCACTTACGAAAAGAGGAGGACCCACGGGACAGTAATAGTGAGCATTATGTATATAAACGTCAACTCTGGGCGCGTCTAACCTATCTATGTTGTTCTAAATGTGTGAATCAATTCAGAATTCAATACACTACATGTAAAAGTGTTCTTCCTACGTTAATGTATCCACTAATTTTTATTCGATTTCCATATTAAGGTACAATATGTTACTTTACGTGTAATTTTATGGTCCCATCTTGTGGGGCATGTCCATTTCATTATGTTATTGGCAGATTAAAACACTGTTACCCCTTTCCAGACCAACCAAATTTCACTGTAAATAATCAGAAAACGACATTAAACGAACCTTTCGTTTCCTCTTCCAGACAGTTATTTTGTTACCATTAATGATTGTATTAACACTGATTGCTGTGCAATATTAACTTGTATATCGGATAGCATTCTTGATGATAGAATCTAATATTGAATTCGATCTTTGATTTTGTAATCCCATACATTTTCAGAAGTAACAACCGTCCAAGCTAGATTCATATATACGAGAAAATGACCCTTATTTACAATACATGATCATATATCTGAGCATAATCTGTCTGAAATAGAATAGAAAATATTTTGTTACATGTAACCGCGAGTTATTGGCATTAAAGTTTAGTCCAGAATTGCCTAATTTGCCATAAAATGTAGTTCTTCATATAAATTAGAGTAGATTTAGCGATTTAACCGGTTGGGGTTTAAACTAAAGGGGCACATACTGCAGTTAGCTAATTTTTTTTATTATAACAAACAGATATTCTTCGTTCTTGAATAATGCAACCACTTTCCCTAATTGAAGATATTTTGTCTCCATATTTTTAAAAATCAATTAAAGTTTTGAATATGCGCTAACGTTTACACATTTGGCATTGATTTCACTAAACTATGATTGGAAACTTATATACATAACGCTCTATATTCTGTCTTTCTTTTTTTTTTTTTAACTTTTGGGGGAGATCGATAGCACAGCCATTCCTTGTAACGTGGTTTGCCTTGCAAGCTTTAAGGTAGACAGTACTGCGCAGACTAAGCGTTGTTTATAATTTCATTGTAAGGTTATACAATTCATCGTAGTTAAGCACATTGTTTTAGATAGGCTATGAGCGAATTATTTATTGGGTGTGTAAATGAAAATATATTTGGATTAATATTCCAAATGAATTCAGAAGTGACTTGCGGTATTTGTGGAGCGTACATTTCCTAACTCAGGGACAGGATGCGAGAGGCTCCAGCATATGCAGGGTGCATTCAGCAGCCTGAAGAGGAGATGGCCCAAATATTCGAACAGCGTAGATGTAGGACAACGTCTGATCAACATTGTATTTTAATCCACGAGTGAAGTTAGTGAAAGTGGAGAAAGGAACTTTGTTATAAGTGTTTCCCTTACGTCAAAAAGTGAATACTAGTGTGGTGACTATTGAATAGGAAGACGTTGCTCATATTAGTGTATGTGGTGTTGCTGTGTGTAATTGTCAACGGGATGAAGTTGCCTGGCGATGGAATAGATATTGCATCCTTCGAAGAAGGTGGACTAAGCAACTATATATACTGGAGCCTCTCAAAACTAGTCCCGAGGATGGAAATAGTTTGTTCCCGAAACGCCGCTAGTATTTCTGAACTTCATTTGGTTACAGAATAGATATGTAGCATCAAAGCAGGTATTCGGTTCTGATAAGTTTATAGAATAGGGAAATGATATATTATTTTATAAGGCGCACATATTCAGATTACACTTTATTAGTACTGATTGGTTGCTCGTCTAACGAAAGCAGTACTGCGCAAGGTTAATCAAGTAAGAGGGATGACTGTGCTGTCGGTTTCCGCGTGGAGGGTGGGTAACTCTGCCGGGGCCAGTTCCAAGCCTGGCTGCAGTTAGTGAAAATAAATTAAATGAAAATAAAATCTGACCAAAGCAAATACCAAAATTGAAATAATATGTTTTACAGTTTCGAGAATATATTATTGGCTTTATCAATGTGTGTTGAATGCAATAATATATTGCCGACAGTATTATATATTATAATGATATGGTATTTACTTCTACAATTTATGTATATTTAGGAGCAAATCAGTTATTTTCACTTACGAAAAGAGGAGGACCCACGGGACAGTAATAGTGAGCATTATGTATATAAACGTCAGCTCTGGGCGCGTCTAACCTATCTATGTTGTTCTAAATGTGTGAATCAATTCAGAATTCAATACACTACATGTAAAAGTGTTCTTCCTACGTTAATGTATCCACTAATTTTTATTCGATTTCCATATTAAGGTACAATATGTTACTTTACGTGTAACTTTATGGTCCCATCTTGTGGGCATGTCCATTTCATTATGTTATTGGCAGATTAAAACACTGTTACCCCTTTCCAGACCAACCAAATTTTACTGTAAATAATCAGAAAACGACATTAAACGAACCTTTCGTTTCCTCTTCCAGACAGTTATTTTGTTACCATTAATGATTGTATTAACACTGATTGCTGTGCAATATTAACTTGTATATCGGATAGCATTCTTGATGATAGAATCTAATATTGAATTCGATCTTTGATTTTGTAATCCCATACATTTTCAGAAGTAACAACCGTCCAAGCTAGATTCATATATACGAGAAAATGACCCTTATTTACAATACATGATCATATATCTGAGCATAATCTGTCTGAAATAGAATAGAAAATATTTTGTTACATGTAACCGGGAGTTATTGGCATTAAAGTTTAGTCCAGAATTGCCTAATTAGCCATAAAATGTAGTTCTTCATATAAATTAGAGTAGATTTAGCGATTTAACCGGTTGGGGTTTAAACTAAAGGGGCACATACTGCATGCAGTTAGCTAATTTTTTTTATTATAACAAACAGATATTCTTCGTTCTTGAATAATGCAACCACTTTCCCTAATTGAAGATATTTTGTCTCCATATTTTTAAAAATCAATTAAAGTTTTGAATATGCGCTAACGTTTACACATTTGGCAATGATTTCACTAAACTATGATTGGAAACTTATATACATAACGCTCTATGTTCTGTCTTCCTTTTTTTTTTTTAACTTTTGGGGGAGATCGATAGCACAGCCATTCCTTGTAACGTGGTTTGCCTTGCAAGCTTTAAGGTAGACAGTACTGCGCAGACTAAGCGTTGTTTATAATTTCATTGTAAGGTTATACAATTCATCGTAGTTAAGCACATTGTTTTAGATAGGCTATGAGCGAATTATTTATTGGGTGTGTAAATGAAAATATATTTGGATTAATATTCCAAATGAATTCAGAAGTGACTTGCGGTATTTGTGGAGCGTACATTTCCTAACTCAGGGACAGGATGCGAGAGGCTCCAGCATATACAGGGTGCATTCAGCAGCCTGAAGAGGAGATGGCCCAAATATTCGAACAGCGTAGATGTAGGACAACGTCTGATCAACATTGTATTTTAATCCACGAGTGAAGTTAGTGAAAGTGGAGAAAGGAACTTTGTTATAAGTGTTTCCCTTACGTCAAAAAGTGAATACTAGTGTGGTGACTATTGAATAGGAAGACGTTGCTCATATTAGTGTATGTGGTGTTGCTGTGTGTAATTGTCAACGGGATGAAGTTGCCTGGCGATGGAATAGATATTGCATCCTTCGAAGAAGGTGGACTAAGCAACTATATATACTGGAGCCTCTCAAAACTAGTCCCGAGGATGGAAATAGTTTGTTCCCGAAACGCCGCTAGTATTTCTGAACTTCATTTGGTTACAGAATAGATATGTAGCATCAAAGCAGGTATTCGGTTCTGATAAGTTTATAGAATAGGGAAATGATATATTATTTTATAAGGCGCACATATTCAGATTACACTTTATTAGTATTGATTGGTTGCTCGTCTAACGAAAGCAGTACTGCGCAAGGTTAATCAAGTAAGAGGGATGACTGTGCTGTCGGTTTCCGCGTGGAGGGTGGGTAACTCTGCCGGGGCCAGTTCCAAGCCTGGCTGCAGTTAGTGAAAATAAATTAAATGAAAATAAAATCTGACCAAAGCAAATACCAAAATTGAAATAATATGTTTTACAGTTTCGAGAATATATTATTGGCTTTATCAATGTGTGTTGAATGCAATAATATATTGCCGACAGTATTATATATTATAATGATATGGTATTTACTTCTACAATTTATGTATATTTAGGAGCAAATCAGTTATTTTCACTTACGAAAAGAGGAGGACCCACGGGACAGTAATAGTGAGCATTATGTATATAAACGTCAGCTCTGGGCGCGTCTAACCTATCTATGTTGTTCTAAATGTGTGAATCAATTCAGAATTCAATACACTACATGTAAAAGTGTTCTTCCTACGTTAATGTATCCACTAATTTTTATTCGATTTCCATATTAAGGTACAATATGTTACTTTACGTGTAACTTTATGGTCCCATGTTGTGGGGCATGTCCATTTCATTATGTTATTTGCAGATTAAAACACTGTTACCCCTTTCCAGACCAACCAAATTTCACTGTAAATAATCAGAAAACGACATTAAACGAACCTTTCGTTTCCTCTTCCAGACAGTTATTTTGTTACCATTAATGATTGTATTAACACTGATTGCTGTGCAATATTAACTTGTATATCGGATAGCATTCTTGATGATAGAATCTAATATTGAATTCGATCTTTGATTTTGTAATCCCATACATTTTCAGAAGTAACAACCGTCCAAGCTAGATTCATATATACGAGAAAATGACCCTTATTTACAATACATGATCATATATCTGAGCATAATCTGTCTGAAATAGAATAGAAAATATTTTGTTATATGTAACCGCGAGTTATTGGCATTAAAGTTTAGTCCAGAATTGCCTAATTAGCCATAAAATGTAGTTCTTCATATAAATTAGAGTAGATTTAGTGATTTAACCGGTTGGGGTTTAAACTAAAGGGGCACATACTGCAGTTAGCTAATTTTTTTTATTATAACAAACAGATATTCTTCGTTCTTGAATAATGCAACCACTTTCCCTAATTGAAGATATTTTGTCTCCATATTTTTAAAAATCAATTAAAGTTTTGAATATGCGCTAACGTTTACACATTTGGCATTGATTTCACTAAACTATGATTGGAAACTTATATACATAACGCTCTATATTCTGTCTTTTTTTTTTTTTTAACTTTTGGGGGAGATCGATAGCACAGCCATTCCTTGTAACGTGGTTTGCCTTGCAAGCTTTAAGGTAGACAGTACTGCGCAGACTAAGCGTTGTTTATAATTTCATTGTAAGGTTATACAATTCATCGTAGTTAAGCACATTGTTTTAGATAGGCTATGAGCGAATTATGTATTGGGTGTGTAAATGAAAATATATTTGGATTAATATTCCAAATGAATTCAGAAGTGACTTGCGGTATTTGTGGAGCGTACATTTCCTAACTCAGGGACAGGATGCGAGAGGCTCCAGCATATGCAGGGTGCATTCAGCAGCCTGAAGAGGAGATGGCCCAAATATTCGAACAGCGTAGATGTAGGACAACGTCTGATCAACATTGTATTTTAATCCACGAGTGAAGTTAGTGAAAGTGGAGAAAGGAACTTTGTTATAAGTGTTTCCCTTACGTCAAAAAGTGAATACTAGTGTGGTGACTATTGAATAGGAAGACGTTGCTCATATTAGTGTATGTGGTGTTGCTGTGTGTAATTGTCAACGGGATGAAGTTGCCTGGCGATGGAATAGATATTGCATCCTTCGAAGAAGGTGGACTAAGCAACTATATATACTGGAGCCTCTCAAAACTAGTCCCGAGGATGGAAATAGTTTGTTCCCGAAACGCCCCTAGTATTTCTGAACTTCATTTGGTTACAGAATAGATATGTAGCATCAAAGCAGGTATTCGGTTCTGATAAGTTTATAGAATAGGGAAATGATATATTATTTTATAAGGCGCACATATTCAGATTACACTTTATTAGTATTGATTGGTTGCTCGTCTAACGATAGCAGTACTGCGCAAGGTTAATCAAGTAAGAGGGATGACTGTGCTGTCGGTTTCCGCGTGGAGGGTGGGTAACTCTGCCGGGGCCAGTTCCAAGCCTGGCTGCAGTTAGTGAAAATAAATTAAATGAAAATAAAATCTGACCAAAGCAAATACCAAAATTGAAATAATATGTTTTACAGTTTCGAGAATATATTATTGTCTTTATCAATGTGTGTTGAATGCAATAATATATTGCCGACAGTATTATATATTATAATGATATGGTATTTACTTCTACAATTTATGTATATTTAGGAGCAAATCAGTTATTTTCACTTACGAAAAGAGGAGGACCCACGGGACAGTAATAGTGAGCATTATGTATATAAACGTCAACTCTGGGCGCGTCTAACCTATCTATGTTGTTCTAAATGTGTGAATCAATTCAGAATTCAATACACTACATGTAAAAGTGTTCTTCCTACGTTAATGTATCCACTAATTTTTATTCGATTTCCATATTAAGGTACAATATGTTACTTTACGTGTAATTTTATGGTCCCATCTTGTGGGGCATGTCCATTTCATTATGTTATTGGCAGATTAAAACACTGTTACCCCTTTCCAGACCAACCAAATTTCACTGTAAATAATCAGAAAACGACATTAAACGAACCTTTCGTTTCCTCTTCCAGACAGTTATTTTGTTACCATTAATGATTGTATTAACACTGATTGCTGTGCAATATTAACTTGTATATCGGATAGCATTCTTGATGATAGAATCTAATATTGAATTCGATCTTTGATTTTGTAATCCCATACATTTTCAGAAGTAACAACCGTCCAAGCTAGATTCATATATACGAGAAAATGACCCTTATTTACAATACATGATCATATATCTGAGCATAATCTGTCTGAAATAGAATAGAAAATATTTTGTTACATGTAACCGCGAGTTATTGGCATTAAAGTTTAGTCCAGAATTGCCTAATTTGCCATAAAATGTAGTTCTTCATATAAATTAGAGTAGATTTAGCGATTTAACCGGTTGGGGTTTAAACTAAAGGGGCACATACTGCAGTTAGCTAATTTTTTTTATTATAACAAACAGATATTCTTCGTTCTTGAATAATGCAACCACTTTCCCTAATTGAAGATATTTTGTCTCCATATTTTTAAAAATCAATTAAAGTTTTGAATATGCGCTAACGTTTACACATTTGGCATTGATTTCACTAAACTATGATTGGAAACTTATATACATAACGCTCTATATTCTGTCTTTTTTTTTTTTTTTTAACTTTTGGGGGAGATCGATAGCACAGCCATTCCTTGTAACGTGGTTTGCCTTGCAAGCTTTAAGGTAGACAGTACTGCGCAGACTAAGCGTTGTTTATAATTTCATTGTAAGGTTATACAATTCATCGTAGTTAAGCACATTGTTTTAGATAGGCTATGAGCGAATTATGTATTGGGTGTGTAAATGAAAATATATTTGGATTAATATTCCAAATGAATTCAGAAGTGACTTGCGGTATTTGTGGAGCGTACATTTCCTAACTCAGGGACAGGATGCGAGAGGCTCCAGCATATGCAGGGTGCATTCAGCAGCCTGAAGAGGAGATGGCCCAAATATTCGAACAGCGTAGATGTAGGACAACGTCTGATCAACATTGTATTTTAATCCACGAGTGAAGTTAGTGAAAGTGGAGAAAGGAACTTTGTTATAAGTGTTTCCCTTACGTCAAAAAGTGAATACTAGTGTGGTGACTATTGAATAGGAAGACGTTGCTCATATTAGTGTATGTGGTGTTGCTGTGTGTAATTGTCAACGGGATGAAGTTGCCTGGCGATGGAATAGATATTGCATCCTTCGAAGAAGGTGGACTAAGCAACTATATATACTGGAGCCTCTCAAAACTAGTCCCGAGGATGGAAATAGTTTGTTCCCGAAACGCCGCTAGTATTTCTGAACTTCATTTGGTTACAGAATAGATATGTAGCATCAAAGCAGGTATTCGGTTCTGATAAGTTTATAGAATAGGGAAATGATATATTATTTTATAAGGCGCACATATTCAGATTACACTTTATTAGTATTGTTTGGTTGCTCGTCTAACGAAAGCAGTACTGCGCAAGGTTAATCAAGTAAGAGGGATGACTGTGCTGTCGGTTTCCGCGTGGAGGGTGGGTAACTCTGCCGGGGCCAGTTCCAAGCCTGGCTGCAGTTAGTGAAAATAAATTAAATGAAAATAAAATCTGACCAAAGCAAATACCAAAATTGAAATAATATGTTTTACAGTTTCGAGAATATATTATTGTCTTTATCAATGTGTGTTGAATGCAATAATATATTGCCGACAGTATTATATATTATAATGATATGGTATTTACTTCTATAATTTATGTATATTTAGCAGCAAATCAGTTATTTTCACTTACGAAAAGAGGAGGACCCACGGGACAGTAATAGTGAGCATTATGTATATAAACGTCAACTCTGGGCGCGTCTAACCTATCTATGTTGTTCTAAATGTGTGAATCAATTCAGAATTCAATACACTACATGTAAAAGTGTTCTTCCTACGTTAATGTATCCACTAATTTTTATTCGATTTCCATATTAAGGTACAATATGTTACTTTACGTGTAACTTTATGGTCCCATCTTGTGGGCATGTCCATTTCATTATGTTATTGGCAGATTAAAACACTGTTACCCCTTTCCAGACCAACCAAATTTTACTGTAAATAATCAGAAAACGACATTAAACGAACCTTTCGTTTCCTCTTCCAGACAGTTATTTTGTTACCATTAATGATTGTATTAACACTGATTGCTGTGCAATATTAACTTGTATATCGGATAGCATTCTTGATGATAGAATCTAATATTGAATTCGATCTTTGATTTTGTAATCCCATACATTTTCAGAAGTAACAACCGTCCAAGCTAGATTCATATATACGAGAAAATGACCCTTATTTACAATACATGATCATATATCTGAGCATAATCTGTCTGAAATAGAATAGAAAATATTTTGTTACATGTAACCGGGAGTTATTGGCATTAAAGTTTAGTCCAGAATTGCCTAATTAGCCATAAAATGTAGTTCTTCATATAAATTAGAGTAGATTTAGCGATTTAACCGGTTGGGGTTTAAACTAAAGGGGCACATACTGCAGTTAGCTAATTTTTTTTATTATAACAAACAGATATTCTTCGTTCTTGAATAATGCAACCACTTTCCCTAATTGAAGATATTTTGTCTCCATATTTTTAAAAATCAATTAAAGTTTTGAATATGCGCTAACGTTTACACATTTGGCATTGATTTCACTAAACTATGATTGGAAACTTATATACATAACGCTCTATATTCTGTCTTTTTTTTTTTTTTTTTTTTTAAACTTTTGGGGGAGATCGATAGCAGAGCCATTCCTTGTAACGTGGTTTGCCTTGCAAGCTTTAAGGTAGACAGTACTGCGCAGACTAAGCGTTGTTTATAATTTCATTGTAAGGTTATACAATTCATCGTAGTTAAGCACATTGTTTTAGATAGGCTATGAGCGAATTATTTATTGGGTGTGTAAATGAAAATATATTTGGATTAATATTCCAAATGAATTCAGAAGTGACTTGCGGTATTTGTGGAGCGTACATTTCCTAACTCAGGGACAGGATGCGAGAGGCTCCAGCATATACAGGGTGCATTCAGCAGCCTGAAGAGGAGATGGCCCAAATATTCGAACAGCGTAGATGTAGGACAACGTCTGATCAACATTGTATTTTAATCCACGAGTGAAGTTAGTGAAAGTGGAGAAAGGAACTTTGTTATAAGTGTTTCCCTTACGTCAAAAAGTGAATACTAGTGTGGTGACTATTGAATAGGAAGACGTTGCTCATATTAGTGTATGTGGTGTTGCTGTGTGTAATTGTCAACGGGATGAAGTTGCCTGGCGATGGAATAGATATTGCATCCTTCGAAGAAGGTGGACTAAGCAACTATATATACTGGAGCCTCTCAAAACTAGTCCCGAGGATGGAAATAGTTTGTTCCCGAAACGCCGCTAGTATTTCTGAACTTCATTTGGTTACAGAATAGATATGTAGCATCAAAGCAGGTATTCGGTTCTGATAAGTTTATAGAATAGGGAAATGATATATTATTTTATAAGGCGCACATATTCAGATTACACTTTATTAGTATTGATTGGTTGCTCGTCTAACGAAAGCAGTACTGCGCAAGGTTAATCAAGTAAGAGGGATGACTGTGCTGTCGGTTTCCGCGTGGAGGGTGGGTAACTCTGCCGGGGCCAGTTCCAAGCCTGGCTGCAGTTAGTGAAAATAAATTAAATGAAAATAAAATCTGACCAAAGCAAATACCAAAATTGAAATAATATGTTTTACAGTTTCGAGAATATATTATTGGCTTTATCAATGTGTGTTGAATGCAATAATATATTGCCGACAGTATTATATATTATAATGATATGGTATTTACTTCTACAATTTTTGTATATTTAGGAGCAAATCAGTTATTTTCACTTACGAAAAGAGGAGGACCCACGGGACAGTAATAGTGAGCATTATGTATATAAACGTCAGCTCTGGGCGCGTCTAACCTATCTATGTTGTTCTAAATGTGTGAATCAATTCAGAATTCAATACACTACATGTAAAAGTGTTCTTCCTACGTTAATGTATCCACTAATTTTTATTCGATTTCCATATTAAGGTACAATATGTTACTTTACGTGTAACTTTATGGTCCCATCTTGTGGGCATGTCCATTTCATTATGTTATTTGCAGATTAAAACACTGTTACCCCTTTCCAGACCAACCAAATTTCACTGTAAATAATCAGAAAACGACATTAAACGAACCTTTCGTTTCCTCTTCCAGACAGTTATTTTGTTACCATTAATGATTGTATTAACACTGATTGCTGTGCAATATTAACTTGTATATCGGATAGCATTCTTGATGATAGAATCTAATATTGAATTCGATCTTTGATTTTGTAATCCCATACATTTTCAGAAGTAACAACCGTCCAAGCTAGATTCATATATACGAGAAAATGACCCTTATTTACAATACATGATCATATATCTGAGCATAATCTGTCTGAAATAGAATAGAAAATATTTTGTTATATGTAACCGCGAGTTATTGGCATTAAAGTTTAGTCCAGAATTGCCTAATTAGCCATAAAATGTAGTTCTTCATATAAATTAGAGTAGATTTAGTGATTTAACCGGTTGGGGTTTAAACTAAAGGGGCACATACTGCAGTTAGCTAATTTTTTTTATTATAACAAACAGATATTCTTCGTTCTTGAATAATGCAACCACTTTCCCTAATTGAAGATATTTTGTCTCCATATTTTTAAAAATCAATTAAAGTTTTGAATATGCGCTAACGTTTACACATTTGGCATTGATTTCACTAAACTATGATTGGAAACTTATATACATAACGCTCTATATTCTGTCTTTTTTTTTTTTTTAACTTTTGGGGGAGATCGATAGCACAGCCATTCCTTGTAACGTGGTTTGCCTTGCAAGCTTTAAGGTAGACAGTACTGCGCAGACTAAGCGTTGTTTATAATTTCATTGTAAGGTTATACAATTCATCGTAGTTAAGCACATTGTTTTAGATAGGCTATGAGCGAATTATGTATTGGGTGTGTAAATGAAAATATATTTGGATTAATATTCCAAATGAATTCAGAAGTGACTTGCGGTATTTGTGGAGCGTACATTTCCTAACTCAGGGACAGGATGCGAGAGGCTCCAGCATATGCAGGGTGCATTCAGCAGCCTGAAGAGGAGATGGCCCAAATATTCGAACAGCGTAGATGTAGGACAACGTCTGATCAACATTGTATTTTAATCCACGAGTGAAGTTAGTGAAAGTGGAGAAAGGAACTTTGTTATAAAGTGTTTCCCTTACGTCAAAAAGTGAATACTAGTGTGGTGACTATTGAATAGGAAGACGTTGCTC
The DNA here is from genome assembly GCF_964235325.1 of Thermobia domestica. Taxonomy (NCBI): domain Eukaryota; kingdom Metazoa; phylum Arthropoda; class Insecta; order Zygentoma; family Lepismatidae; genus Thermobia; species Thermobia domestica. The sequence goes on from NW_027655911.1 coordinate 234,150, forward strand.
ATATTAGTGTATGTGGTGTTGCTGTGTGTAATTGTCAAACGGGATGAAGTTGCCTGGCGATGGAATAGATATTGCATCCTTCGAAGAAGGTGGACTAAGCAACTATATATACTGGAGCCTCTCAAAACTAGTCCCGAGGATGGAAATAGTTTGTTCCCGAACGCCGCTAGTATTTCTGAACTTCATTTGGTTACAGAATAGATATGTAGCATCAAAGCAGGTATTCGGTTCTGATAAGTTTATAGAATAGGGGAATGATATATTATTTTATAAGGCGCACATATTCAGATTACACTTTATTAGTATTGTTTGGTTGCTCGTCTAACGAAAGCAGTACTGCGCAAGGTTAATCAAGTAAGAGGGATGACTGTGCTGTCGGTTTCCGCGTGGAGGGTGGGTAACTCTGCCGGGGCCAGTTCCAAGCCTGGCTGCAGTTAGTGAAAATAAATTAAATGAAAATAAAATCTGACCAAAGCAAATACCAAAATTGAAATAATATGTTTTACAGTTTCGAGAATATATTATTGTCTTTATCAATGTGTGTTGAATGCAATAATATATTGCCGACAGTATTATATATTATAATGATATGGTATTTACTTCTATAATTTATGTATATTTAGCAGCAAATCAGTTATTTTCACTTACGAAAAGAGGAGGACCCACGGGACAGTAATAGTGAGCATTATGTATATAAACGTCAACTCTGGGCGCGTCTAACCTATCTATGTTGTTCTAAATGTGTGAATCAATTCAGAATTCAATACACTACATGTAAAAGTGTTCTTCCTACGTTAATGTATCCACTAATTTTTATTCGATTTCCATATTAAGGTACAATATGTTACTTTACGTGTAATTTTATGGTCCCATCTTGTGGGGCATGTCCATTTCATTATGTTATTTGCAGATTAAAACACTGTTACCCCTTTCCAGACCAACCAAATTTCACTGTAAATAATCAGAAAACGACATTAAACGAACCTTTCGTTTCCTCTTCCAGACAGTTATTTTGTTACCATTAATGATTGTATTAACACTGATTGCTGTGCAATATTAACTTGTATATCGGATAGCATTCTTGATGATAGAATCTAATATTGAATTCGATCTTTGATTTTGTAATCCCATACATTTTCAGAAGTAACAACCGTCCAAGCTAGATTCATATATACGAGAAAATGACCCTTATTTACAATACATGATCATATATCTGAGCATAATCTGTCTGAAATAGAATAGAAAATATTTTGTTACATGTAACCGCCGAGTTATTGGCATTAAAGTTTAGTCCAGAATTGCCTAATTTGCCATAAAATGTAGTTCTTCATATAAATTAGAGTAGATTTAGCGATTTAACCGGTTGGGGTTTAAACTAAAGGGGCACATACTGCATGCAGTTAGCTAATTTTTTTTATTATAACAAACAGATATTCTTCGTTCTTGAATAATGCAACCACTTTCCCTAATTGAAGATATTTTGTCTCCATATTTTTAAAAATCAATTAAAGTTTTGAATATGCGCTAACGTTTACACATTTGGCAATGATTTCACTAAACTATGATTGGAAACTTATATACATAACGCTCTATATTCTGTCTTCCTTTTTTTTTTTTTAACTTTTGGGGGAGATCGATAGCACAGCCATTCCTTGTAACGTGGTTTGCCTTGCAAGCTTTAAGGTAGACAGTACTGCGCAGACTAAGCGTTGTTTATAATTTCATTGTAAGGTTATACAATTCATCGTAGTTAAGCACATTGTTTTAGATAGGCTATGAGCGAATTATTTATTGGGTGTGTAAATGAAAATATATTTGGATTAATATTCCAAATGAATTCAGAAGTGACTTGCGGTATTTGTGGAGCGTACATTTCCTAACTCAGGGACAGGATGCGAGAGGCTCCAGCATATGCAGGGTGCATTCAGCAGCCTGAAGAGGAGATGGCCCAAATATTCGAACAGCGTAGATGTAGGACAACGTCTGATCAACATTGTATTTTAATCCACGAGTGAAGTTAGTGAAAGTGGAGAAAGGAACTTTGTTATAAGTGTTTCCCTTACGTCAAAAAGTGAATACTAGTGTGGTGACTATTGAATAGGAAGACGTTGCTCGTATTAGTGTATGTGGTGTTGCTGTGTGTAATTGTCAACGGGATGAAGTTGCCTGGCGATGGAATAGATATTGCATCCTTCGAAGAAGGTGGACTAAGCAACTATATATACTGGAGCCTCTCAAAACTAGTCCCGAGGATGGAAATAGTTTGTTCCCGAAACGCCGCTAGTATTTCTGAACTTCATTTGGTTAAAGAATAGATATGTAGCATCAAAGCAGGTATTAGGTTCTGATAAGTTTATAGAATAGGGAAATGATATATTATTTTATAAAGCGCACATATTCAGATTACACTTTATTAGTATTGTTTGGTTGCTCGTCTAACGAAAGCAGTACTGCGCAAGGTTAATCAAGTAAGAGGGATGACTGTGCTGTCGGTTTCCGCGTGGAGGGTGGGTAACTCTGCCCGGGCCAGTTCCAAGCCTGGCTGCAGTTAGTGAAAATAAATTAAATGAAAATAAAATCTGACCAAAGCAAATACCAAAATTGAAATAATATGTTTTACAGTTTCGAGAATATATTATTGGCTCTATCAATGTGTGTTGAATGCAATAATATATTGCCGACAGTATTATATATTATAATGATATGGTATTTACTTCTACAATTTATGTATATTTAGGAGCAAATCAGTTATTTTCACTTACGAAAAGAGGAGGACCCACGGGACAGTAATAGTGAGCATTATGTATATAAACGTCAACTCTGGGCGCGTCTAACCTATCTATGTTGTTCTAAATGTGTGAATCAATTCAGAATTCAATACACTACATGTAAAAGTGTTCTTCCTACGTTAATGTATCCACGAATTTTTATTCGATTTCCATATTAAGGTACAATATGTTACTTTACGTGTAACTTTATGGTCCCATCTTGTGGGGCATGTCCATTTCATTATGTTATTTGCCGATTAAAACACTGTTACCCCTTTCCAGACCAACCAAATTTCACTGTAAATAATCAGAAAACGACATTAAACGAACCTTTCGTTTCCTCTTCCAGACAGTTATTTTGTTACCATTAATGATTGTATTAACACTGATTGCTGTGCAATATTAACTTGTATATCGGATAGCATTCTTGATGATAGAATCTAATATTGAATTCGATCTTTGATTTTGTAATCCCATACATTTTCACAAGTAACAATGGTCCAAGCTAGAGATTCAAATATACGAGAAAATGACCCTTATTTACAATACACGATCATATATCTGAGCATAATCTGTCAGAAATAGAATAGAAAATATTTTGTTATATGTAACCGCGAGTTATTGGCATTAAAGTTTAATCCAGAATTGCCTAATTTGCCATAAAATGTAGTTCTTCATATAAATTAGAGTAGCTTTAGCGATTTAACCGGTTGGGGTTTAAACTAAAGGGGCACATACTGCAGTTACCAAATTTTTTTATTATAACAAACAGATATTTTTCGTTTTTGAATAATGCAAGCACTTTCCCTAATTGAAGATATTTTGTCTCCTTATTTTTAAAAATCAATTAAAGTTTTGAATATGCGCTAACTTTTACACATTTGGCATTGATTTCACTAAACTATGATTGGAAACTTATATACATAACGCTCTATATTCTGTCTGTCTTGTTTTTTTTTTTTTTTTTTTTTTTTTTAACTTTTGGGGGAGATCGATAGCACAGCCATTCCTTGTAGCCTGGTTTGCCTTGCAAACTTTAAGGTAGACAGTACTGCACAGACTAAGCGTTGTTTATAATTTCATTGTAAGGTCATACAGTTCATCGCAGTTAAGCACATTGTTTTAGATAGGCTATGAGCGAATTATTTATTGGGTGTGTAAATGAAAATATATTTGGATTAATATTCCAAATGAATTCAGAATTGACTTGCGGTATTTGTGGAGCGTACATTTCCTAACTCAGGGACAGGATGCGAGAGGCTCCAGCATATACAGGGTGCATTCAGCAGCCTGAAGAGGAGATGGCCCAAATATTCGAACAGCGTAGATGTAGGACAACGTCTGATCAACATTGTATTTTAATCCACGAGTGAAATTAGTGAAAGTGGAGAAAGGAACTTTGTTATAAGTGTTTCCCTTACGTCAAAAAGTGAATACTAGTGTGGTGACTATTGAATAGGAAGACGTTGCTGATATTAGTGTATGTGGTGTTGCTGTGTGTAATTGTCAACGGGATGAAGTTGCCTGGCGATGGAATAGATATTGCATCCTTCGAAGAAGGTGGACTAAGCAACTATATATACTGGAGCCTCTCAAAACTAGTTCCGAGGATGGAAATAGTTTGTTCCCGAAACGCCGCTAGTATTTCTGAACTTCATTTGGTTACAGAATAGATATGTAGCATCAAAGCAGGTATTCGGTTCTGATAAGTTTATAGAATAGGGAAATGATATATTATTTTATAAGGCGCACATATTCAGATTACACTTTATTAGTATTGTTTGGTTGCTCGTCTAACGAAAGCAGTACTGCGCAAGGTTAATCAAGTAAGAGGGATGACTGTGCTGTCGGTTTCCGCGTGGAGGGTGGGTAACTTTGCCGGGGCCAGTTCCAAGCTTGGCTGCAGTTAGTGAAAATAAATTAAATGAAAATAAAATCTGACCAAAGCAAATACCAAAATTGAAAAAATATGTTTTACAGTTTCGAGAATATATTATTGTCTTTATCAATGTGTGTTGAATGCAATAATATATTGCCGACAGTATTATATATTATAATGATATGGTATTTACTTCTACAATTTATGTATATTTAGCAGCAAATCAGTTATTTTCACTTACGAAAAGAGGAGGACCCACGGGACAGTAATAGTGAGCATTATGTATATAAACGTCAACTCTGGGCGCGTCTAACCTATCTATGTTGTTCTAAATGTGTGAATCAATTCAGAATTCAATACACTACATGTAAAAGTGTTCTTCCTACGTTAATGTATCCACTAATTTTTATTCGATTTCCATATTAAGGTACAATATGTTACTTTACGTGTAACTTTATGGTCCCATCTTGTGGGGCATGTCCATTTCATTATGTTATTGGCAGATTAAAACACTGTTACCCCTTTCCAGACCAACCAAATTTCACTGTAAATAATCAGAAAACGACATTAAACGAACCTTTCGTTTCCTCTTCCAGACAGTTATTTTGTTACCATTAATGATTGTATTAACACTGATTGCTGTGCAATATTAACTTGTATATCGGATAGCATTCTTGATGATAGAATCTAATATTGAATTCGATCTTTGATTTTGTAATCCCATACATTTTCAGAAGTAACAACCGTCCAAGCTAGATTCATATATACGAGAAAATGGCCCTTATTTACAATACGTGATCATATATCTGAGCACAATCTGTCTGAAATGGAATAGAAAATATTTTGTTATATGTAACCGCGAGTTATTGGCATTAAAGTTTAGTCCAGAATTGCCTAATTTGCCATAAAATGTAGTTCTTCATATAAATTAGAGTAGATTTAGCGATTTAACCGGTTGGGGTTTAAACTAAAGGGGCACATACTGCAGTTAGCTAATTTTTTTATTATAACAAACAGATATTCTTCGTTCTTGAATAATGCAACCACTTTCCCTAATTGAAGATATTTTGTCTCCATATTTTTAAAAATCAATTAAAGTTTTGAATATGCGCTAACGTTTACACATTTGGCATTGATTTCACTAAACTATGATTGGAAACTTATATACATAACGCTCTATATTCTGTCTCTCTCTCTTTTTTTTGTTTTTTTTTTTAACTTTTGGGGGAGATCGATAGCACAGCCATTCCTTGTAACCTGGTTTGCCTTGCAAGCTTTAAGGTAGACAGTACTGCGCAGACTAAGCGTTGTTTATAATTTCATTGTACGGTCATACAGTTCATCGCAGTTAAGCACATTGTTTTAGATAGGCTATGAGCGAATTATTTATTGGGTGTGTAAATGAAAATATATTTGGATTAATATTCCAAATGAATTCAGAAGTGACTTGCGGTATTTGTGGAGCGTACATTTCCTAACTCAGGGACAGGATGCGAGAGGCTCCAGCATATACAGGGTGCATTCAGCAGCCTGAAGAGGAGATGGCCCAAATATTCGAACAGCGTAGATGTAGGACAACGTCTGATCAACATTGTATTTTAATCCACGAGTGAAGTTAGTGAAAGTGGAGAAAGGAACTTTGTTATAAGTGTTTCCCTTACGTCAAAAAGTGAATACTAGTGTGGTGACTATTGAATAGGAAGACGTTGCTGATATTAGTGTATGTGGTGTTGCTGTGTGTAATTGTCAACGGGATGAAGTTGCCTGGCGATGGAATAGATATTGCATCCTTCGAAGAAGGTGGACTAAGCAACTATATATACTGGAGCCTCTCAAAACTAGTCCCGAGGATGGAAATAGTTTGTTCCCGAAACGCCCCTAGTATTTCTGAACTTCATTTGGTTACAGAATAGATATGTAGCATCAAAGCAGGTATTCGGTTCTGATAAATTTATAGAATAGGGAAATGATATATTATTTTATAAGGCGCACATATTCAGATTACACTTTATTAGTATTGTTTGGTTGCTCGTCTAACGAAAGCAGTACTGCGCAAGGTTAATCAAGTAAGAGAAATGACTGTGCTGTCGGTTTCCGCGTGGAGGGTGGGTAACTCTGCCGGGGCCAGTTCCAAGCCTGGCTGCAGTTAGTGAAAATAAATTAAATGAAAATAAAATCTGACCAAAGCAAATACCAAAATTGAAATAATATGTTTTACAGTTTCGAGAATATATTATTGGATCTATCAATGTGTGTTGAATGCAATAATATATTGCCGACAGTATTATATATTATAATGATATGGTATTTACTTCTACAATTTATGTATATTTAGGAGCAAATCAGTTCTTTTCACTTACGAAAAGAGGAGGACCCACGGGACAGTAATAGTGAGCATTATGTATATAAACGTCAACTCTGGGCGCGTCTAACCTATCTATGTTGTTCTAAATGTGTGAATCAATTCAGAATTCACTACACTACATGTAAAAGTGTTCTTCCTACGTTAATGTATCCACTAATTTTTATTCGATTTCCATATTAAGGTACAATATGTTACTTTACGTGTAACTTTATGGTCCCATCTTGTAGGGCATGTCCATTTCATTATGTTATTGGCAGATTAAAACACTGTTACCCCTTTCCAGACCAACCAAATTTCACTGTAAATAATCAGAAAACGACATTAAACGAACCTTTCGTTTCCTCTTCCAGACAGTTATTTTGTTACCATTAATGATTGTATTAACACTGATTGCTGTGCAATATTAACTTGTATATCGGATAGCATTCTTGATGATAGAATCTAATATTGAATTCGATCTTTGATTTTGTAATCCCATACATTTTCACAAGTAACAATCGTCCAAGCTAGAGATTCAAATATACGAGAAAATGACCCTTATTTACAATACACGATCATATATCTGAGCATAATCTGTCAGAAATAGAATAGAAAATATTTTGTTATATGTAACCGCGAGTTATTGGCATTAAAGTTTAGTCCAGAATTGCCTAATTTGCCATAAAATGTAGTTCTTCATATAAATTAGAGTAGCTTTAGCGATTTAACCGGTTGGGGTTTAAACTAAAGGGGCACATACTGCAGTTACCAAATTTTTTTATTATAACAAACAGATATTTTTCGTTTTTGAATAATGCAAGCACTTTCCCTAATTGAAGATATTTTGTCTCCTTATTTTTAAAAATCAATTAAAGTTTTGAATATGCGCTAAATTTTACACATTTGGCATTGATTTCACTAAACTATGATTGGAAACTTATATACATAACGCTCTATATTCTGTCTGTCTTGTTTTTTTTTTTTTTTTTTTTTTTTAACTTTTGGGGGAGATCGATAGCACAGCCATTCCTTGTAACCTGGTTTGCCTTGCAAACTTTAAGGTAGACAGTACTGCACAGACTAAGCGTTGTTTATAATTTCATTGTAAGGTCATACAGTTCATCGCAGTTAAGCACATTGTTTTAGATAGGCTATGAGCGAATTATTTATTGGGTGTGTAAATGAAATATATTTGGATTAATATTCCAAATGAATTCAGAATTGACTTGCGGTATTTGACTTGGAAATATATTTGGATTAATATTCCAAATGAATTCAGAATTGACTTGCGGTATTTGTGGAGCGTACATTTCCTAACTCAGGGACAGGATGCGAGAGGCTCCAGCATATACAGGGTGCATTCAGCAGCCTGAAGAGGAGATGGCCCAAATATTCGAACAGCGTAGATGTAGGACAACGTCTGATCAACATTGTATTTTAATCCACGAGTGAAATTAGTGAAAGTGGAGAAAGGAACTTTGTTATAAGTGTTTCCCTTACGTCAAAAAGTGAATACTAGTGTGGTGACTATTGAATAGGAAGACGTTGCTGATATTAGTGTATGTGGTGTTGCTGTGTGTAATTGTCAACGGGATGAAGTTGCCTGGCGATGGAATAGATATTGCATCCTTCGAAGAAGGTGGACTAAGCAACTATATATACTGGAGCCTCTCAAAACTAGTTCCGAGGATGGAAATAGTTTGTTCCCGAAACGCCGCTAGTATTTCTGAACTTCATTTGGTTACAGAATAGATATGTAGCATCAAAGCAGGTATTCGGTTCTGATAAGTTTATAGAATAGGGAAATGATATATTATTTTATAAGGCGCACATATTCAGATTACACTTTATTAGTATTGTTTGGTTGCTCGTCTAACGAAAGCAGTACTGCGCAAAGTTAATCAAGTAAGAGGGATGACTGTGCTGTCGGTTTCCGCGTGGAGGGTGGGTAACTCTGCCGGGGCCAGTTCCAAGCCTGGCTGCAGTTAGTGAAAATAAATTAAATGAAAATAAAATCTGACCAAAGCAAATACCAAAATTGAAATAATATGTTTTACAGTTTCGAGAATATATTATTGTCTTTATCAATGTGTGTTGAATGCAATAATATATTGCCGACAGTATTATATATTATAATGATATGGTATTTACTTCTACAACTTATGTATATTTAGGAGCAAATCAGTTATTTTCACTTACGAAAAGAGGAGGACCCACGGGACAGTAATAGTGAGCATTATGTATATAAACGTCAACTCTGGGCGCGTCTAACTTATCTATGTTGTTCTAAATGTGTGAATCAATTCAGAATTCAATACACTACATGTAAAAGTGTTCTTCCTACGTTAATGTATCCACTAATTTTTATTCGATTTCCATATTAAGGTACAATATGTTACTTTACGTGTAACTTTATGGTCCCATCTTGTGGGGCATGTCCATTTCATTATGTTATTGGCAGATTAAAACACTGTTACCCCTTTCCAGACCAACCAAATTTCACTGTAAATAATCAGAAAACGACATTAAACGAACCTTTCGTTTCCTCTTCCAGACAGTTATTTTGTTACCATTAATGATTGTATTAACACTGATTGCTGTGCAATGTTAACTTGTATATCGGATAGCATTCTTGATGATAGAATCTAATATTGAATTCGATCTTTGATTTTGTAATCCCATACATTTTCAGAAGTAACAACCGTCCAAGCTAGATTCATATATACGAGAAAATGACCCTTATTTACAATACATGATCATATATCTGAGCATAATCTGTCAGAAATAGAATAGAAAATATTTTGTTATATGTAACCGCGAGTTATTGGCATTAAAGTTTAGTCCAGAATTGCCTAATTTGCCATAAAATATAGTTCTTCATATAAATTAGAGTAGATTTAGCGATTTAACCGGTTGGGGTTTAAACTAAAGGGGCACATACTGCAGTTAGCTAATTTTTTTATTATAACAGATATTCTTCGTTCTTGAATAATGCAACCACTTTCTTTAATTGAAGATATTTTGTCTCCATATTTTTAAAAATCAATTAAAGTTTTGAATATGCGCTAACGTTTACACATTTGGCATTGATTTCACTAAACTATGATTGGAAACTTATATACATAACGCTCTATATTCTGTCTCTCTCTCTCTTTTTTTTTTTTTTTTTTTTTTTTTAACTTTTGGGGGAGATCGATAGCACAGCCATTCCTTGTAACCTGGTTTGCCTTGCAAGCTTTAAGGTAGACAGTACTGCTCAGACTAAGCGTTGTTTATAATTTCATTGTACGGTCATACAGTTCATCGCAGTTAAGCACATTGTTTTAGATAGGCTATGAGCGAATTATTTATTGGGTGTGTAAATGAAAATATATTTGGATTAATATTCCAAATGAATTCAGAAGTGACTTGCGGTATTTGTGGAGCGTACATTTCCTAACTCAGGGACAGGATGCGAGAGGCTCCAGCATATACAGGGTGCATTCAGCAGCCTGAAGAGGAGATGGCCCAAATATTCGAACAGCGTAGATGTAGGACAACGTCTGATCAACATTGTATTTTAATCCACGAGTGAAGTTAGTGAAAGTGGAGAAAGGAACTTTGTTATAAGTGTTTACCTTAGGTCAAAAAGTGAATACTAGTGTGGTGACTATTGAATAGGAAGACGTTGCTGATATTAGTGTATGTGGTGTTGCTGTGTGTAATTGTCAACGGGATGAAGTTGCCTGGCGATGGAATAGACATTGCATCCTTCGAAGAAGGTGGACTAAGCAACTATATATACTGGAGCCTCTCAAAACTAGTCCCGAGGATGGAAATAGTTTGTTCCCGAAACGCCCCTAGTATTTCTGAACTTCATTTGGTTACAGAATAGATATGTAGCATCAAAGCAGGTATTCGGTTCTGATAAATTTATAGAATAGGGAAATGATATATTATTTTATAAGGCGCACATATTCAGATTACACTTTATTAGTATTGTTTGGTTGCTCGTCTAACGAAAGCAGTACTGCGCAAGGTTAATCAAGTAAGAGAAATAACTGTGCTGTCGGTTTCCGCGTGGAGGGTGGGTAACTCTGCCGGGGCCAGTTCCAAGCCTGGCTGCAGTTAGTGAAAATAAATTAAATGAAAATAAAATCTGACCAAAGCAAATACCAAAATTGAAATAATATGTTTTACAGTTTCGAGAATATATTATTCTCTTTATCAATGTGTGTTGAATGCAATAATATATTGCCGACAGTATTATATATTATAATGATATGGTATTTACTTCTACAATTTATGTATATTTAGGAGCAAATCAGTTCTTTTCACTTACGAAAAGAGGAGGACCCACGGGACAGTAATAGTGAGCATTATGTATATAAACGTCAACTCTGGGCGCGTCTAACCTATCTATGTTGTTCTAAATGTGTGAATCAATTCAGAATTCAATACACTACATGTAAAAGTGTTCTTCCTACGTTAATGTATCCACTAATTTTTATTCGATTTCCATATTAAGGTACAATATGTTACTTTACGTGTAACTTTATGGTCCCATCTTGTAGGGCATGTCCATTTCATTATGTTATTGGCAGATTAAAACACTGTTACCCCTTTCCAGACCAACCAAATTTCACTGTAAATAATCAGAAAACGACATTAAACGAACCTTTCGTTTCCTCTTCCAGACAGTTATTTTGTTACCATTAATGATTGTATTAACACTGATTGCTGTGCAATATTAACTTGTATATCGGATAGCATTCTTGATGATAGAATCTAATATTGAATTCGATCTTTGATTTTGTAATCCCATACATTTTCACAAGTAACAATCGTCCAAGCTAGAGATTCAAATATACGAGAAAATGACCCTTATTTACAATACACGATCATATATCTGAGCATAATCTGTCAGAAATAGAATAGAAAATATTTTGTTATATGTAACCGCGAGTTATTGGCATTAAAGTTTAGTCCAGAATTGCCTAATTTGCCATAAAATGTAGTTCTTCATATAAATTAGAGTAGCTTTAGCGATTTAACCGGTTGGGGTTTAAACTAAAGGGGCACATACTGCAGTTACCAAATTTTTTTATTATAACAAACAGATATTTTTCGTTTTTGAATAATGCAAGCACTTTCCCTAATTGAAGATATTTTGTCTCCTTATTTTTAAAAATCAATTAAAGTTTTGAATATGCGCTAAATTTTACACATTTGGCATTGATTTCACTAAACTATGATTGGAAACTTATATACATAACGCTCTATATTCTGTCTGTCTTGTTTTTTTTTTTTTTTTTTTTTTTTTTTTTTAACTTTTGGGGGAGATCGATAGCACAGCCATTCCTTGTAACCTGGTTTGCCTTGCAAACTTTAAGGTAGACAGTACTGCACAGACTAAGCGTTGTTTATAATTTCATTGTAAGGTCATACAGTTCATCGCAGTTAAGCACATTGTTTTAGATAGGCTATGAGCGAATTATTTATTGGGTGTGTAAATGAAATATATTTGGATTAATATTCCAAATGAATTCAGAATTGACTTGCGGTATTTGACTTGGAAATATATTTGGATTAATATTCCAAATGAATTCAGAATTGACTTGCGGTATTTGTGGAGCGTACATTTCCTAACTCAGGGACAGGATGCGAGAGGCTCCAGCATATACAGGGTGCATTCAGCAGCCTGAAGAGGAGATGGCCCAAATATTCGAACAGCGTAGATGTAGGACAACGTCTGATCAACATTGTATTTTAATCCACGAGTGAAATTAGTGAAAGTGGAGAAAGGAACTTTGTTATAAGTGTTTCCCTTACGTCAAAAAGTGAATACTAGTGTGGTGACTATTGAATAGGAAGACGTTGCTGATATTAGTGTATGTGGTGTTGCTGTGTGTAATTGTCAACGGGATGAAGTTGCCTGGCGATGGAATAGATATTGCATCCTTCGAAGAAGGTGGACTAAGCAACTATATATACTGGAGCCTCTCAAAACTAGTTCCGAGGATGGAAATAGTTTGTTCCCGAAACGCCGCTAGTATTTCTGAACTTCATTTGGTTACAGAATAGATATGTAGCATCAAAGCAGGTATTCGGTTCTGATAAGTTTATAGAATAGGGAAATGATATATTATTTTATAAGGCGCACATATTCAGATTACACTTTATTAGTATTGTTTGGTTGCTCGTCTAACGAAAGCAGTACTGCGCAAAGTTAATCAAGTAAGAGGGATGACTGTGCTGTCGGTTTCCGCGTGGAGGGTGGGTAACTCTGCCGGGGCCAGTTCCAAGCCTGGCTGCAGTTAGTGAAAATAAATTAAATGAAAATAAAATCTGACCAAAGCAAATACCAAAATTGAAATAATATGTTTTACAGTTTCGAGAATATATTATTGTCTTTATCAATGTGTGTTGAATGCAATAATATATTGCCGACAGTATTATATATTATAATGATATGGTATTTACTTCTACAACTTATGTATATTTAGGAGCAAATCAGTTATTTTCACTTACGAAAAGAGGAGGACCCACGGGACAGTAATAGTGAGCATTATGTATATAAACGTCAACTCTGGGCGCGTCTAACTTATCTATGTTGTTCTAAATGTGTGAATCAATTCAGAATTCAATACACTACATGTAAAAGTGTTCTTCCTACGTTAATGTATCCACTAATTTTTAATCGATTTCCATATTAAGGTACAATATGTTACTTTACGTGTAACTTTATGGTCCCATGTTGTGGGGCATGTCCATTTCATTATGTTATTGGCAGATTAAAACACTGTTACCCCTTTCCAGACCAACCAAATTTCACTGTAAATAATCAGAAAACGACATTAAACGAACCTTTCGTTTCCTCTTCCAGACAGTTATTTTGTTACCATTAATGATTGTATTAACACTGATTGCTGTGCAATGTTAACTTGTATATCGGATAGCATTCTTGATGATAGAATCTAATATTGAATTCGATCTTTGATTTTGTAATCCCATACATTTTCAGAAGTAACAACCGTCCAAGCTAGATTCATATATACGAGAAAATGACCCTTATTTACAATACATGATCATATATCTGAGCATAATCTGTCAGAAATAGAATAGAAAATATTTTGTTATATGTAACCGCGAGTTATTGGCATTAAAGTTTAGTCCAGAATTGCCTAATTTGCCATAAAATATAGTTCTTCATATAAATTAGAGTAGATTTAGCGATTTAACCGGTTGGGGTTTAAACTAAAGGGGCACATACTGCAGTTAGCTAATTTTTTTATTATAACAGATATTCTTCGTTCTTGAATAATGCAACCACTTTCTTTAATTGAAGATATTTTGTCTCCATATTTTTAAAAATCAATTAAAGTTTTGAATATGCGCGAACGTTTACACATTTGGCATTGATTTCACTAAACTATGATTGGAAACTTATATACATAACGCTCTATATTCTGTCTCTCTCTCTCTTTTTTTTTTTTTTTTTTTTTTTTAACTTTTGGGGGAGATCGATAGCACAGCCATTCCTTGTAACCTGGTTTGCCTTGCAAGCTTTAAGGTAGACAGTACTGCGCAGACTAAGCGTTGTTTATAATTTCATTGTACGGTCATACAGTTCATCGCAGTTAAGCACATTGTTTTAGATAGGCTATGAGCGAATTATTTATTGGGTGTGTAAATGAAAATATATTTGGATTAATATTCCAAATGAATTCAGAAGTGACTTGCGGTATTTGTGGAGCGTACATTTCCTAACTCAGGGACAGGATGCGAGAGGCTCCAGCATATACAGGGTGCATTCAGCAGCCTGAAGAGGAGATGGCCCAAATATTCGAACAGCGTAGATGTAGGACAACGTCTGATCAACATTGTATTTTAATCCACGAGTGAAGTTAGTGAAAGTGGAGAAAGGAACTTTGTTATAAGTGTTTACCTTAGGTCAAAAAGTGAATACTAGTGTGGTGACTATTGAATAGGAAGACGTTGCTGATATTAGTGTATGTGGTGTTGCTGTGTGTAATTGTCAACGGGATGAAGTTGCCTGGCGATGGAATAGACATTGCATCCTTCGAAGAAGGTGGACTAAGCAACTATATATACTGGAGCCTCTCAAAACTAGTCCCGAGGATGGAAATAGTTTGTTCCCGAAACGCCCCTAGTATTTCTGAACTTCATTTGGTTACAGAATAGATATGTAGCATCAAAGCAGGTATTCGGTTCTGATAAATTTATAGAATAGGGAAATGATATATTATTTTATAAGGCGCACATATTCAGATTACACTTTATTAGTATTGTTTGGTTGCTCGTCTAACGAAAGCAGTACTGCGCAAGGTTAATCAAGTAAGAGAAATGACTGTGCTGTCGGTTTCCGCGTGGAGGGTGGGTAACTCTGCCGGGGCCAGTTCCAAGCCTGGCTGCAGTTAGTGAAAATAAATTAAATGAAAATAAAATCTGACCAAAGCAAATACCAAAATTGAAATAATATGTTTTACAGTTTCGAGAATATATTATTCTCTTTATCAATGTGTGTTGAATGCAATAATATATTGCCGACAGTATTATATATTATAATGATATGGTATTTACTTCTACAATTTATGTATATTTAGGAGCAAATCAGTTATTTTCACTTACGAAAAGAGGAGGACCCACGGGACAGTAATAGTGAGCATTATGTATATAAACGTCAACTCTGGGCGCGTCTAACCTATCTATGTTGTTCTAAATGTGTGAATCAATTCAGAATTCAATACACTACATGTAAAAGTGTTCTTCCTACGTTAATGTATCCACTAATTTTTATTCGATTTCCATATTAAGGTACAATATGTTACTTTACGTGTAACTTTATGGTCCCATCTTGTAGGGCATGTCCATTTCATTATGTTATTGGCAGATTAAAACACTGTTACCCCTTTCCAGACCAACCAAATTTCACTGTAAATAATCAGAAAACGACATTAAACGAACCTTTCGTTTCCTCTTCCAGACAGTTATTTTGTTACCATTAATGATTGTATTAACACTGATTGCTGTGCAATATTAACTTGTATATCGGATAGCATTCTTGATGATAGAATCTAATATTGAATTCGATCTTTGATTTTGTAATCCCATACATTTTCAGAAGTAACAACCGTCCAAGCTAGATTCATATATACGAGAAAATGACCCTTATTTACAATACATGATCATATATCTGAGCATAATCTGTCTGAAATAGAATAGAAAATATTTTGTTACATGTAACCGCGAGTTATTGGCATTAAAGTTTAGTCCAGAATTGCCTAATTAGCCATAAAATGTAGTTCTTCATATAAATTAGAGTAGATTTAGCGATTTAACCGGTTGGGGTTTAAACTAAAGGGCCACATACTGCAGTTAGCTAATTTTTTTTATTATAACAAACAGATATTCTTCGTTCTTGAATAATGCAACCACTTTCCCTAATTGAAGATATTTTGTCTCCATATTTTTAAAAATCAATTAAAGTTTTGAATATGCGCTAACGTTTACACATTTGGCATTGATTTCACTAAACTATGATTGGAAACTTATATACATAACGCTCTATATTCTGTCTCTCTCTCTTTTTTTTTTTTAAACTTTTGGGGGAGATCGATAGCACAGCCATTCCTTGTAACCTGGTTTGCCTTGCAAGCTTTAAGGTAGACAGTACTGCGCAGACTAAGCGTTGTTTATAATTTCATTGTACGGTCATACAGTTCATCGTAGTTAAGCACATTGTTTTAGATAGGCTATGAGCGAATTATTTATTGGGTGTGTAAATGAAAATATATTTGGATTAATATTCCAAATGAATTCAGAAGTGACTTGCGGTATTTGTTGAGCGTACATTTCCTAACTCAGGGACAGGATGCAAGAGGCTCCAGCATATACAGGGTGCATTCAGCAGCCTGAAGAGGAGATGGCCCAAATATTCGAACAGCGTAGATGTAGGACAACGTCTGATCAACATTGTATTTTAATCCACGAGTGAAGTTAGTGAAAGTGGAGAAAGGAACTTTGTTATAAGTGTTTCCCTTACGTCAAAAAGTGAATACTAGTGTGGTGACTATTGAATAGGAAGACGTTGCTCGTATTAGTGTATGTGGTGTTGCTGTGTGTAATTGTCAACGGGATGAAGTTGCCTGGCGATGGAATAGATATTGCATCCTTCGAAGAAGGTGGACTAAGCAACTATATATACTGGAGCCTCTCAAAACTAGTCCCGAGGATGGAAATAGTTTGTTCCCGAAACACCGCTAGTATTTCTGAACTTCATTTGGTTAAAGAATAGATATGTAGCATCAAAGCAGGTATTAGGTTCTGATAAGTTTATAGAATAGGGAAATGATATATTATTTTATAAAGCGCACATATTCAGATTACACTTTATTAGTATTGTTTGGTTGCTCGTCTAACGAAAGCAGTACTGCGCAAGGTTAATCAAGTAAGAGGGATGACTGTGCTGTCGGTTTCCGCGTGGAGGGTGGGTAACTCTGCCGGGGCCAGTTCCAAGCCTGGCTGCAGTTAGTGAAAATAAATTAAATGAAAATAAAATCTGACCAAAGCAAATACCAAAATTGAAATAATATGTTTTACAGTTTCGAGAATATATTATTGGCTCTATCAATGTGTGTTGAATGCAATAATATATTGCCGACAGTATTATATATTATAATGATATGGTATTTACTTCTACAATTTATGTATATTTAGGAGCAAATCAGTTATTTTCACTTACGAAAAGAGGAGGACCCACGGGACAGTAATAGTGAGCATTATGTATATAAACGTCAACTCTGGGCGCGTCTAACCTATCTATGTTGTTCTAAATGTGTGAATCAATTCAGAATTCAATACACTACATGTAAAAGTGTTCTTCCTACGTTAATGTATCCACTAATTTTTATTCGATTTCCATATTAAGGTACAATATGTTACTTTACGTGTAACTTTATGGTCCCATCTTGTGGGGCATGTCCATTTCATTATGTTATTGGCAGATTAAAACACTGTTACCCCTTTCCAGACCAACCAAATTTCACTGTAAATAATCAGAAAACGACATTAAACGAACCTTTCGTTTCCTCTTCCAGACAGTTATTTTGTTACCATTAATGATTGTATTAACACTGATTGCTGTGCAATATTAACTTGTATATCGGATAGCATTCTTGATGATAGAATCTAATATTGAATTCGATCTTTGATTTTGTAATCCCATACATTTTCAGAAGTAACAACCGTCCAAGCTAGATTCATATATACGAGAAAATGACCCTTATTTACAATACATGATCATATATCTGAGCATAATCTGTCAGAAATAGAATAGAAAATATTTTGTTATATGTAACCGCGAGTTATTGGCATTAAAGTTTAGTCCAGAATTGCCTAATTTGCCATAAAATGTAGTTCTTCATATAAATTAGAGTAGATTTAGCGATTTAACCGGTTGGGGTTTAAACTAAAGGGGCACATACTGCAGTTAGCTAATTTTTTTTATTATAACAAACAGATATTCTTCGTTCTTGAATAATGCAACCACTTCCTCTAATTGAAGATATTTTGTCTCCATATTTTTAAAAATCAATTAAAGTTTTGAATATGCGCTAACTTTTACACATTTGGCATTGATTTCACTAAACTATGATTGGAAACTTATATACATAACGCTCTATATTCTGTCTCACTTGTTTTTTTTTTTTGTTTTTTTTAACTTTTGGGGGTGATCGATAGCACAGCCATTCCTTGTAACCTGGTTTGCCTTGCAAACTTTAAGGTAGACAGTACTGCACAGACTAAGCGTTGTTTATAATTTCATTGTAAGGTCATACAGTTCATCGCAGTTAAGCACATTGTTTTAGATAGGCTATGAGCGAATTATTTATTGGGTGTGTAAATGAAATATATTTGGATTAATATTCCAAATGAATTCAGAAGTGACTTGCGGTATTTGTGGAGCGTACATTTCCTAACTCAGGGACAGGATGCGAGAGGCTCCAGCATATACAGGGTGCATTCAGCAGCCTGAAGAGGAGATGGCCCAAATATTCGAACAGCGTAGATGTAGGACAACGTCTGATCAACATTGTATTTTAATCCACGAGTGAAATTAGTGAAAGTGGAGAAAGGAACTTTGTTATAAGTGTTTCCCTTACGTCAAAAAGTGAATACTAGTGTGGTGACTATTGAATAGGAAGACGTTGCTGATATTAGTGTATGTGGTGTTGCTGTGTGTAATTGTTAACGGGATGAAGTTGCCTGGCGATGGAATAGATATTGCATCCTTCGAAGAAGGTGGACTAAGCAACTATATATACTGGAGCCTCTCAAAACTAGTCCCGAGGATGGAAATAGTTTGTTCCCGAAACGCCGCTAGTATTTCTGAACTTCATTTGGTTACAGAATAGATATGTAGCATCAAAGCAGGTATTCGGTTCTGATAAGTTTATAGAATAGGGAAATGATATATTATTTTATAAGGCGCACATATTCAGATTACACTTTATTAGTATTGATTGGTTGCTCGTCTAACGAAAGCAGTACTGCGCAAGGTTAATCAAGTAAGAGGGATGACTGTGCTGTCGGTTTCCGCGTGGAGGGTGGGTAACTCTGCCGGGGCCAGTTCCAAGCCTGGCTGCAGTTAGTGAAAATAAATTAAATGAAAATAAAATCTGACCAAAGCAAATACCAAAATTGAAATAATATGTTTTACAGTTTCGAGAATATATTATTGGCTCTATCAATGTGTGTTGAATGCAATAATATATTGCCGACAGTATTATATATTATAATGATATGGTATTTACTTCTACAATTTATGTATATTTAGGAGCAAATCAATTATTTTCACTTACGAAAAGAGGAGGACCCACGGGACAGTAATAGTGAGCATTATGTATATAAACGTCAACTCTGGGCGCGTCTAACCTATCTATGTTGTTCTAAATGTGTGAATCAATTCAGAATTCAATACACTACATGTAAAAGTGTTCTTCCTACGTTAATGTATCCACTAATTTTTATTCGATTTCCATATTAAGGTACAATATGTTACTTTACGTGTAACTTTATGGTCCCATCTTGTGGGGCATGTCCATTTCATTATGTTATTGGCAGATTAAAACACTGTTTCCCCTTTCCAGACCAATCAAATTTCACTGTAAATAATCAGAAAACGACATTAAACGAACCTTTCGTTTCCTCTTCCAGACAGTTATTTTGTTACCATTAATGATTGTATTAACACTGATTGCTGTGCAATATTAACTTGTATATCGGATAGCATTCTTGATGATAGAATCTAATATTGAATTCGATCTTTGATTTTGTAATCCCATACATTTTCAGAAGTAACAACCGTCCAAGCTAGATTCATATATACGAGAAAATGACCCTTATTTACAATACATGATCATATATCTGAGCATAATCTGTCTGAAATAGAATAGAAAATATTTTGTTACATGTAACCGCGAGTTATTGGCATTAAAGTTTAGTCCAGAATTGCCTAATTTGCCATAAAATGTAGTTCTTCATATAAATTAGAGTAGATTTAGCGATTTAACCGGTTGGGGTTTAAACTAAAGGGGCACATACTGCAGTTAGCTAATTTTTTTATTATAACAAACAGATATTCTTCGTTTTTGAATAATGCAACCACTTTCCCTAATTGAAGATATTTTGTCTCCATATTTTTAAAAATCAATTAAAGTTTTGAATATGCGCTAACTTTTACACATTTGGCATTGATATCACTAAACTATGATTGGAAACTTATATACATAACGCTCTATATTCTGTCTTTTTTTTTTTTTTTTAACTTTTGGGGGAGATCGATAGAACAGCCATTCCTTGTAACCTAGTTTGCCTTGCAAGCTTTAAGGTAGACAGTACTGCGCAGACTAAGCGTTGTTTATAATTTCATTGTACGGTCATACAGTTCATCGCAGTTAAGCACATTGTTTTAGATAGGCTATGAGCGAATTATTTATTGGGTGTGTAAATGAAAATATATTTGGATTAATATTCCAAATGAATTCAGAAGTGACTTGCGGTATTTGTTGAGCGTACATTTCCTAACTCAGGGACAGGATGCAAGAGGCTCCAGCATATACAGGGTACATTCAGCAGCCTGAAGAGGAGATGGCCCAAAAATTCGAACAGCGTAGATGTAGGACAACGCCTGATCAACATTGTATTTTAATCCACGAGTGAAGTTAGTGAAAGTGGAGAAAGGAACTTTGTTATAAGTGTTTCCCTTACGTCAAAAAGTGAATACTAGTGTGGTGACTATTGAATAGGAAGACGTTGCTGATATTAGTGTATGTGGTGTTGCTGTGTGTAATTGTCAACGGGATGAAGTTGCCTGGCGATGGAATAGATATTGCATTCTTCGAAGAAGGTGGACTAAGCAACTATATATACTGGAGCCTCTCAAAACTAGTCACGAGGATGGAAATAGATTGTTCCCGAAACGCCGATAGTATTTCTGAACTTCATTTGGTTACAGAATAGATATGTAGCATCAAAGAAGGTATTCGGTTCTGATAAGTTTATAGAATAGGGAAATGATATATTATTTTATAAGGCGCACATATTCAGATTACACTTTATTAGTATTGTTTGGTTGCTCGTCTAACGAAAGCAGTACTGCGCAAGGTTAATCAAGTAAGAGGGATGACTGTGCTGTCGGTTTCCGCGTGGAGGGTGGGTAACTCTGCCGGGGCCAGTTCCAAGCCTGGCTGCAGTTAGTGAAAATAAATTAAATGAAAATAAAATCTGACCAAAGCAAATACCAAAATTGAAATAATATGTTTTACAGTTTCGAGAATATATTATTGGCTCTATCAATGTGTGTTGAATGCAATAATATATTGCCGACAGTATTATATATTATAATGTTATGGTATTTACTTCTACAATTTATGTATATTTAGGAGCAAATCAGTTATTTTCACTTACGAAAAGAGGAGGACCCACGGGACAGTAATAGTGAGCATTATGTATATAAACGTCAACTCTGGGCGCGTCTAACCTATCTATGTTGTTCTAAATGTGTGAATCAATTCAGAATTCAATACACTACATGTAAAAGTGTTCTTCCTACGTTAATGTATCCACTAATTTTTATTCGATTTCCATATTAAGGTACAATATGTTACTTTACGTGTAACTTTATGGTCCCATCTTGTGGGGCATGTCCATTTCATTATGTTATTGGCAGATTAAAACACTGTTACCCCTTTCCAGACCAACCAAATTTCACTGTAAATAATCAGAAAACGACATTAAACGAACCTTTCGTTTCCTCTTCCAGACAGTTATTTTGTTACCATTAATGATTGTATTAACACTGATTGCTGTGCAATATTAACTTGTATATCGGATAGCATTCTTGATGATAGAATCTAATATTGAATTCGATCTTTGATTTTGTAATCCCATACATTTTCAGAAGTAACAACCGTCCAAGCTAGATTCATATATACGAGAAAATGACCCTTATTTACAATACATGATCATATATCTGAGCATAATCTGTCTGAAATAGAATAGAAAATATTTTGTTACATGTAACCGCGAGTTATTGGCATTAAAGTTTAGTCCAGAATTGCCTAATTTGCCATAAAATGTAGTTCTTCATATAAATTAGAGTAGATTTAGCGATTTAACCGGTTGGGGTTTAAACTAAAGGGGCACATACTGCAGTTAGCTAATTTTTTTATTATAACAAACAGATATTCTTCGTTTTTGAATAATGCAACCACTTTCCCTAATTGAAGATATTTTGTCTCCATATTTTTAAAAATCAATTAAAGTTTTGAATATGCGCTAACTTTTACACATTTGGCATTGATATCACTAAACTATGATTGGAAACTTATATACATAACGCTCTATATTCTGTCTCTCTCTCTTTTTTTTTTTTTTAAACTTTTGGGGGAGATCGATAGAACAGCCATTCCTTGTAACCTGGTTTGAATTGCAAGCTTTAAGGTAGACAGTACTGCGCAGACTAAGCGTTGTTTATAATTTCATTGTACGGTCATACAGTTCATCGCAGTTAAGCACATTGTTTTAGATAGGCTATGAGCGAATTATTTATTGGGTGTGTAAATGAAAATATATTTGGATTAATATTCCAAATGAATTCAGAAGTGACTTGCGGTATTTGTGGAGCGTACATTTCCTAACTCAGGGACAGGATGCGAGAGGCTCCAGCATATACAGGGTGCATTCAGCAGCCTGAAGAGGAGATGGCCCAAATATTCGAACAGCGTAGATGTAGGACAACGTCTGATCAACATTGTATTTTAATCCACGAGTGAAGTTAGTGAAAGTGGAGAAAGGAACTTTGTTATAAGTGTTTACCTTAGGTCAAAAAGTGAATACTAGTGTGGTGACTATTGAATAGGAAGACGTTGCTGATATTAGTGTATGTGGTGTTGCTGTGTGTAATTGTCAACGGGATGAAGTTGCCTGGCGATGGAATAGATATTGCATCCTTCGAAGAAGGTGGACTAAGCAACTATATATACTGGAGCCTCTCAAAACTAGTCCCGAGGATGGAAATAGTTTGTTCCCGAAACGCCCCTAGTATTTCTGAACTTCATTTGGTTACAGAATAGATATGTAGCATCAAAGCAGGTATTCGGTTCTGATAAATTTATAGAATAGGGAAATGATATATTATTTTATAAGGCGCACATATTCAGATTACACTTTATTAGTATTGTTTGGTTGCTCGTCTAACGAAAGCAGTACTGCGCAAGGTTAATCAAGTAAGAGAAATGACTGTGCTGTCGGTTTCCGCGTGGAGGGTGGGTAACTCTGCCGGGGCCAGTTCCAAGCCTGGCTGCAGTTAGTGAAAATAAATTAAATGAAAATAAAATCTGACCAAAGCAAATACCAAAATTGAAATAATATGTTTTACAGTTTCGAGAATATATTATTCTCTTTATCAATGTGTGTTGAATGCAATAATATATTGCCGACAGTATTATATATTATAATGATATGGTATTTACTTCTACAATTTATGTATATTTAGGAGCAAATCAGTTATTTTCACTTACGAAAAGAGAAGGACCCACGGGACAGTAATAGTGAGCATTATGTATATAAACGTCAACTCTGGGCGCGTCTAACCTATCTATGTTGTTCTAAATGTGTGAATCAATTCAGAATTCAATACACTACATGTAAAAGTGTTCTTCCTACGTTAATGTATCCACTAATTTTTATTCGATTTCCATATTAAGGTACAATATGTTACTTTACGTGTAACTTTATGGTCCCATCTTGTAGGGCATGTCCATTTCATTATGTTATTGGCAGATTAAAACACTGTTACCCCTTTCCAGACCAACCAAATTTCACTGTAAATAATCAGAAAACGACATTAAACGAACCTTTCGTTTCCTCTTCCAGACAGTTATTTTGTTACCATTAATGATTGTATTAACACTGATTGCTGTGCAATATTAACTTGTATATCGGATAGCATTCTTGATGATAGAATCTAATATTGAAATCGATCTTTGATTTTGTAATCCCATACATTTTCAGAAGTAACAACCGTCCAAGCTAGATTCATATATACGAGAAAATGGCCCTTATTTACAATACGTGATCATATATCTGAGCACAATCTGTCTGAAATGGAATAGAAAATATTTTGTTACATGTAACCGCGAGTTATTGGCATTAAAGTTTAGTCCAGAATTGCCTAATTTGCCATAAAATGTAGTTCTTCATATAAATTAGAGTAGATTTAGCGATTTAACCGGTTGGGGTTTAAACTAAAGGGCCACACACTGCAGTTAGCTAATTTTTTTATTATAACAAACAGATATTCTTCGTTTTTGAATAATGCCACCACTTTCTCTAATTGAAGATATTTTGTCTCCATATTATTAAAAATCAATTAAAGTTTTGAATATGCGCTAACTTTTACACATTTGGCATTGATATCACTAAACTATGATTGGAAACTTATATACATAACGCTCTATATTCTGTCTCTCTCTCTCTCTCTCTTTTTTTTTTTTTTAACTTTTGGGGGAGATCGATAGCACAGCCATTCCTTGTAACCTGGTTTGCCTTGCAAGCTTTAAGGTAGACAGTACTGCGCAGACTAAGCGTTGTTTATAATTTCATTGTACGGTCATACAGTTCATCGCAGTTAAGCACATTGTTTTAGATAGGCTATGAGCGAATTATTTATTGGGTGTGTAAATGAAAATATATATGGATTAATATTCCAAATGAATTCAGAAGTGACTTGCGGTATTTGTGGAGCGTACATTTCCTAAGTCAAAGACAGGATGCGAGAGGCTCCAGCATATACAGGGTGCATTCAGCAGCCTGAAGAGGAGATGGCCCAAATATTCGAACAGCGTAGATGTAGCACAACGTCTGATCAACATTGTATTTTAATCCACGAGTGAAGTTAGTGAAAGTGGAGAAAGGAACTTTGTTATAAGTGTTTACCTTACGTCAAAAAGTGAATACTAGTGTGGTGACTATTGAATAGGAAGACGTTGCTGATATTAGTGTATGTGGTGTTGCTGTGTGTAATTGTCAACGGGATGAAGTTGCCTGGCGATGGAATAGATATTGCATCCTTCGAAGAAGGTGGACTAAGCAACTATATATACTGGAGCCTCTCAAAAGTAGTCCCGAGGATGGAAATAGTTTGTTCCCGAAACGCCGCTAGTATTTCTGAACTTCATTTGGTTACAGAATAGATATGTAGCATCAAAGCAGGTATTCGGTTCTGATAAGTTTATAGAATAGGGAAATGATATATTATTTTATAAGGCGCACATATTCAGATTACACTTTATTAGTATTGTTTGGTTGCTCGTCTAACGAAAGCAGTACTGCGCAAGGTTAATCAAGTAAGAGGGATGACTGTGCTGTCGGTTTCCGCGTGGAGGGTGGGTAACTCTGCCGGGGCCAGTTCCAAGCCTGGCTGCAGTTAGTGAAAATAAATTAAATGAAAATAAAATCTGACCAAAGCAAATACCAAAATTGAAATAATATGTTTTACAGTTTCGAGAATATATTATTGGCTCTATCAATGTGTGTTGAACGCAATAATATATTGCCGACAGTATTATATATTATAATGATATGGTATTTACTTCTACAATTTATGTATATTTAGGAGCAAATCAGTTATTTTCACTTACGAAAAGAGGAGGACCCACGGGACAGTAATAGTGAGCATTATGTATATAAACGTCAACTCTGGGCGCGTCTAACCTATCTATGTTGTTCTAAATGTGTGAATCAATTCCGAATTCAATACACTACATGTAAAAGTGTTCTTCGTACGTTAATGTATCCACTAATCTTTATTCGATTTCCATATTAAGGTACAATATGTTACTTTACGTGTAACTTTATGGTCCCATCTTGTGGGGCATGTCCATTTCATTATGTTATTGGCAGATTAAAACACTGTTACCCCTTTCCAGACCAACCAAATTTCACTGTAAATAATCAGAAAACGACATTAAACGAACCTTTCGTTTCCTCTTCCAGACAGTTATTTTGTTACCATTAATGATTGTATTAACACTGATTGCTGTGCAATATTAACTTGTATATCGGATAGCATTCTTGATGATAGAATCTAATATTGAATTCGATCTTTGATTTTGTAATCCCATACATTTTCAGAAGTAACAACCGTCCAAGCTAGATTCATATATACGAGAAAATGACCCTCATTTACAATACATGATCATATATCTGAGCATAATCTGTCAGAAATAGAATAGAAAATATTTTGTTATATGTAACCGCGAGTTATTGGCATTAAAGTTTAATCCAGAATTGCCTAATTTGCCATAAAATGTAGTTCTTCATATAAATTAGAGTAGCTTTAGCGATTTAACCGGTTGGGGTTTAAACTAAAGGGGCACATACTGCAGTTACCAAATTTTTTTATTATAACAAACAGATATTTTTCGTTTTTGAATAATGCAAGCACTTTCCCTAATTGAAGATATTTTGTCTCCTTATTTTTAAAAATCAATTAAAGTTTTGAATATGCGCTAACTTTTACACATTTGGCATTGATTTCACTAAACTATGATTGGAAACTTATATACATAACGCTCTATATTCTGTCTGTCTTGTTTTTTTTTTTTTTTTTTTTTTTTTTAACTTTTGGGGGAGATCGATAGCACAGCCATTCCTTGTAGCCTGGTTTGCCTTGCAAACTTTAAGGTAGACAGTACTGCACAGACTAAGCGTTGTTTATAATTTCATTGTAAGGTCATACAGTTCATCGCAGTTAAGCACATTGTTTTAGATAGGCTATGAGCGAATTATTTATTGGGTGTGTAAATGAAAATATATTTGGATTAATATTCCAAATGAATTCAGAATTGACTTGCGGTATTTGTGGAGCGTACATTTCCTAACTCAGGGACAGGATGCGAGAGGCTCCAGCATATACAGGGTGCATTCAGCAGCCTGAAGAGGAGATGGCCCAAATATTCGAACAGCGTAGATGTAGGACAACGTCTGATCAACATTGTATTTTAATCCACGAGTGAAATTAGTGAAAGTGGAGAAAGGAACTTTGTTATAAGTGTTTCCCTTACGTCAAAAAGTGAATACTAGTGTGGTGACTATTGAATAGGAAGACGTTGCTGATATTAGTGTATGTGGTGTTGCTGTGTGTAATTGTCAACGGGATGAAGTTGCCTGGCGATGGAATAGATATTGCATCCTTCGAAGAAGGTGGACTAAGCAACTATATATACTGGAGCCTCTCAAAACTAGTTCCGAGGATGGAAATAGTTTGTTCCCGAAACGCCGCTAGTATTTCTGAACTTCATTTGGTTACAGAATAGATATGTAGCATCAAAGCAGGTATTCGGTTCTGATAAGTTTATAGAATAGGGAAATGATATATTATTTTATAAGGCGCACATATTCAGATTACACTTTATTAGTATTGTTTGGTTGCTCGTCTAACGAAAGCAGTACTGCGCAAGGTTAATCAAGTAAGAGGGATGACTGTGCTGTCGGTTTCCGCGTGGAGGGTGGGTAACTTTGCCGGGGCCAGTTCCAAGCTTGGCTGCAGTTAGTGAAAATAAATTAAATGAAAATAAAATCTGACCAAAGCAAATACCAAAATTGAAAAAATATGTTTTACAGTTTCGAGAATATATTATTGTCTTTATCAATGTGTGTTGAATGCAATAATATATTGCCGACAGTATTATATATTATAATGATATGGTATTTACTTCTACAATTTATGTATATTTAGCAGCAAATCAGTTATTTTCACTTACGAAAAGAGGAGGACCCACGGGACAGTAATAGTGAGCATTATGTATATAAACGTCAACTCTGGGCGCGTCTAACCTATCTATGTTGTTCTAAATGTGTGAATCAATTCAGAATTCAATACACTACATGTAAAAGTGTTCTTCCTACGTTAATGTATCCACTAATTTTTATTCGATTTCCATATTAAGGTACAATATGTTACTTTACGTGTAACTTTATGGTCCCATCTTGTGGGGCATGTCCATTTCATTATGTTATTGGCAGATTAAAACACTGTTACCCCTTTCCAGACCAACCAAATTTCACTGTAAATAATCAGAAAACGACATTAAACGAACCTTTCGTTTCCTCTTCCAGACAGTTATTTTGTTACCATTAATGATTGTATTAACACTGATTGCTGTGCAATATTAACTTGTATATCGGATAGCATTCTTGATGATAGAATCTAATATTGAATTCGATCTTTGATTTTGTAATCCCATACATTTTCAGAAGTAACAACCGTCCAAGCTAGATTCATATATACGAGAAAATGGCCCTTATTTACAATACGTGATCATATATCTGAGCACAATCTGTCTGAAATGGAATAGAAAATATTTTGTTATATGTAACCGCGAGTTATTGGCATTA
Source organism: Thermobia domestica (assembly GCF_964235325.1). Lineage (NCBI taxonomy): Eukaryota > Metazoa > Arthropoda > Insecta > Zygentoma > Lepismatidae > Thermobia > Thermobia domestica. The sequence goes on from NW_027655911.1 coordinate 263,104, forward strand.
AAGTTTAGTCCAGAATTGCCTAATTTGCCATAAAATGTAGTTCTTCATATAAATTAGAGTAGATTTAGCGATTTAACCGGTTGGGGTTTAAACTAAAGGGGCACATACTGCAGTTAGCTAATTTTTTTATTATAACAAACAGATATTCTTCGTTCTTGAATAATGCAACCACTTTCCCTAATTGAAGATATTTTGTCTCCATATTTTTAAAAATCAATTAAAGTTTTGAATATGCGCTAACGTTTACACATTTGGCATTGATTTCACTAAACTATGATTGGAAACTTATATACATAACGCTCTATATTCTGTCTCTCTCTCTTTTTTTTGTTTTTTTTTTTAACTTTTGGGGGAGATCGATAGCACAGCCATTCCTTGTAACCTGGTTTGCCTTGCAAGCTTTAAGGTAGACAGTACTGCGCAGACTAAGCGTTGTTTATAATTTCATTGTACGGTCATACAGTTCATCGCAGTTAAGCACATTGTTTTAGATAGGCTATGAGCGAATTATTTATTGGGTGTGTAAATGAAAATATATTTGGATTAATATTCCAAATGAATTCAGAAGTGACTTGCGGTATTTGTGGAGCGTACATTTCCTAACTCAGGGACAGGATGCGAGAGGCTCCAGCATATACAGGGTGCATTCAGCAGCCTGAAGAGGAGATGGCCCAAATATTCGAACAGCGTAGATGTAGGACAACGTCTGATCAACATTGTATTTTAATCCACGAGTGAAGTTAGTGAAAGTGGAGAAAGGAACTTTGTTATAAGTGTTTCCCTTACGTCAAAAAGTGAATACTAGTGTGGTGACTATTGAATAGGAAGACGTTGCTGATATTAGTGTATGTGGTGTTGCTGTGTGTAATTGTCAACGGGATGAAGTTGCCTGGCGATGGAATAGATATTGCATCCTTCGAAGAAGGTGGACTAAGCAACTATATATACTGGAGCCTCTCAAAACTAGTCCCGAGGATGGAAATAGTTTGTTCCCGAAACGCCCCTAGTATTTCTGAACTTCATTTGGTTACAGAATAGATATGTAGCATCAAAGCAGGTATTCGGTTCTGATAAATTTATAGAATAGGGAAATGATATATTATTTTATAAGGCGCACATATTCAGATTACACTTTATTAGTATTGTTTGGTTGCTCGTCTAACGAAAGCAGTACTGCGCAAGGTTAATCAAGTAAGAGAAATGACTGTGCTGTCGGTTTCCGCGTGGAGGGTGGGTAACTCTGCCGGGGCCAGTTCCAAGCCTGGCTGCAGTTAGTGAAAATAAATTAAATGAAAATAAAATCTGACCAAAGCAAATACCAAAATTGAAATAATATGTTTTACAGTTTCGAGAATATATTATTGGATCTATCAATGTGTGTTGAATGCAATAATATATTGCCGACAGTATTATATATTATAATGATATGGTATTTACTTCTACAATTTATGTATATTTAGGAGCAAATCAGTTCTTTTCACTTACGAAAAGAGGAGGACCCACGGGACAGTAATAGTGAGCATTATGTATATAAACGTCAACTCTGGGCGCGTCTAACCTATCTATGTTGTTCTAAATGTGTGAATCAATTCAGAATTCACTACACTACATGTAAAAGTGTTCTTCCTACGTTAATGTATCCACTAATTTTTATTCGATTTCCATATTAAGGTACAATATGTTACTTTACGTGTAACTTTATGGTCCCATCTTGTAGGGCATGTCCATTTCATTATGTTATTGGCAGATTAAAACACTGTTACCCCTTTCCAGACCAACCAAATTTCACTGTAAATAATCAGAAAACGACATTAAACGAACCTTTCGTTTCCTCTTCCAGACAGTTATTTTGTTACCATTAATGATTGTATTAACACTGATTGCTGTGCAATATTAACTTGTATATCGGATAGCATTCTTGATGATAGAATCTAATATTGAATTCGATCTTTGATTTTGTAATCCCATACATTTTCACAAGTAACAATCGTCCAAGCTAGAGATTCAAATATACGAGAAAATGACCCTTATTTACAATACACGATCATATATCTGAGCATAATCTGTCAGAAATAGAATAGAAAATATTTTGTTATATGTAACCGCGAGTTATTGGCATTAAAGTTTAGTCCAGAATTGCCTAATTTGCCATAAAATGTAGTTCTTCATATAAATTAGAGTAGCTTTAGCGATTTAACCGGTTGGGGTTTAAACTAAAGGGGCACATACTGCAGTTACCAAATTTTTTTATTATAACAAACAGATATTTTTCGTTTTTGAATAATGCAAGCACTTTCCCTAATTGAAGATATTTTGTCTCCTTATTTTTAAAAATCAATTAAAGTTTTGAATATGCGCTAAATTTTACACATTTGGCATTGATTTCACTAAACTATGATTGGAAACTTATATACATAACGCTCTATATTCTGTCTGTCTTGTTTTTTTTTTTTTTTTTTTTTTTTAACTTTTGGGGGAGATCGATAGCACAGCCATTCCTTGTAACCTGGTTTGCCTTGCAAACTTTAAGGTAGACAGTACTGCACAGACTAAGCGTTGTTTATAATTTCATTGTAAGGTCATACAGTTCATCGCAGTTAAGCACATTGTTTTAGATAGGCTATGAGCGAATTATTTATTGGGTGTGTAAATGAAATATATTTGGATTAATATTCCAAATGAATTCAGAATTGACTTGCGGTATTTGACTTGGAAATATATTTGGATTAATATTCCAAATGAATTCAGAATTGACTTGCGGTATTTGTGGAGCGTACATTTCCTAACTCAGGGACAGGATGCGAGAGGCTCCAGCATATACAGGGTGCATTCAGCAGCCTGAAGAGGAGATGGCCCAAATATTCGAACAGCGTAGATGTAGGACAACGTCTGATCAACATTGTATTTTAATCCACGAGTGAAATTAGTGAAAGTGGAGAAAGGAACTTTGTTATAAGTGTTTCCCTTACGTCAAAAAGTGAATACTAGTGTGGTGACTATTGAATAGGAAGACGTTGCTGATATTAGTGTATGTGGTGTTGCTGTGTGTAATTGTCAACGGGATGAAGTTGCCTGGCGATGGAATAGATATTGCATCCTTCGAAGAAGGTGGACTAAGCAACTATATATACTGGAGCCTCTCAAAACTAGTTCCGAGGATGGAAATAGTTTGTTCCCGAAACGCCGCTAGTATTTCTGAACTTCATTTGGTTACAGAATAGATATGTAGCATCAAAGCAGGTATTCGGTTCTGATAAGTTTATAGAATAGGGAAATGATATATTATTTTATAAGGCGCACATATTCAGATTACACTTTATTAGTATTGTTTGGTTGCTCGTCTAACGAAAGCAGTACTGCGCAAAGTTAATCAAGTAAGAGGGATGACTGTGCTGTCGGTTTCCGCGTGGAGGGTGGGTAACTCTGCCGGGGCCAGTTCCAAGCCTGGCTGCAGTTAGTGAAAATAAATTAAATGAAAATAAAATCTGACCAAAGCAAATACCAAAATTGAAATAATATGTTTTACAGTTTCGAGAATATATTATTGTCTTTATCAATGTGTGTTGAATGCAATAATATATTGCCGACAGTATTATATATTATAATGATATGGTATTTACTTCTACAACTTATGTATATTTAGGAGCAAATCAGTTATTTTCACTTACGAAAAGAGGAGGACCCACGGGACAGTAATAGTGAGCATTATGTATATAAACGTCAACTCTGGGCGCGTCTAACTTATCTATGTTGTTCTAAATGTGTGAATCAATTCAGAATTCAATACACTACATGTAAAAGTGTTCTTCCTACGTTAATGTATCCACTAATTTTTATTCGATTTCCATATTAAGGTACAATATGTTACTTTACGTGTAACTTTATGGTCCCATCTTGTGGGGCATGTCCATTTCATTATGTTATTGGCAGATTAAAACACTGTTACCCCTTTCCAGACCAACCAAATTTCACTGTAAATAATCAGAAAACGACATTAAACGAACCTTTCGTTTCCTCTTCCAGACAGTTATTTTGTTACCATTAATGATTGTATTAACACTGATTGCTGTGCAATGTTAACTTGTATATCGGATAGCATTCTTGATGATAGAATCTAATATTGAATTCGATCTTTGATTTTGTAATCCCATACATTTTCAGAAGTAACAACCGTCCAAGCTAGATTCATATATACGAGAAAATGACCCTTATTTACAATACATGATCATATATCTGAGCATAATCTGTCAGAAATAGAATAGAAAATATTTTGTTATATGTAACCGCGAGTTATTGGCATTAAAGTTTAGTCCAGAATTGCCTAATTTGCCATAAAATATAGTTCTTCATATAAATTAGAGTAGATTTAGCGATTTAACCGGTTGGGGTTTAAACTAAAGGGGCACATACTGCAGTTAGCTAATTTTTTTATTATAACAGATATTCTTCGTTCTTGAATAATGCAACCACTTTCTTTAATTGAAGATATTTTGTCTCCATATTTTTAAAAATCAATTAAAGTTTTGAATATGCGCTAACGTTTACACATTTGGCATTGATTTCACTAAACTATGATTGGAAACTTATATACATAACGCTCTATATTCTGTCTCTCTCTCTCTTTTTTTTTTTTTTTTTTTTTTTTTAACTTTTGGGGGAGATCGATAGCACAGCCATTCCTTGTAACCTGGTTTGCCTTGCAAGCTTTAAGGTAGACAGTACTGCTCAGACTAAGCGTTGTTTATAATTTCATTGTACGGTCATACAGTTCATCGCAGTTAAGCACATTGTTTTAGATAGGCTATGAGCGAATTATTTATTGGGTGTGTAAATGAAAATATATTTGGATTAATATTCCAAATGAATTCAGAAGTGACTTGCGGTATTTGTGGAGCGTACATTTCCTAACTCAGGGACAGGATGCGAGAGGCTCCAGCATATACAGGGTGCATTCAGCAGCCTGAAGAGGAGATGGCCCAAATATTCGAACAGCGTAGATGTAGGACAACGTCTGATCAACATTGTATTTTAATCCACGAGTGAAGTTAGTGAAAGTGGAGAAAGGAACTTTGTTATAAGTGTTTACCTTAGGTCAAAAAGTGAATACTAGTGTGGTGACTATTGAATAGGAAGACGTTGCTGATATTAGTGTATGTGGTGTTGCTGTGTGTAATTGTCAACGGGATGAAGTTGCCTGGCGATGGAATAGACATTGCATCCTTCGAAGAAGGTGGACTAAGCAACTATATATACTGGAGCCTCTCAAAACTAGTCCCGAGGATGGAAATAGTTTGTTCCCGAAACGCCCCTAGTATTTCTGAACTTCATTTGGTTACAGAATAGATATGTAGCATCAAAGCAGGTATTCGGTTCTGATAAATTTATAGAATAGGGAAATGATATATTATTTTATAAGGCGCACATATTCAGATTACACTTTATTAGTATTGTTTGGTTGCTCGTCTAACGAAAGCAGTACTGCGCAAGGTTAATCAAGTAAGAGAAATAACTGTGCTGTCGGTTTCCGCGTGGAGGGTGGGTAACTCTGCCGGGGCCAGTTCCAAGCCTGGCTGCAGTTAGTGAAAATAAATTAAATGAAAATAAAATCTGACCAAAGCAAATACCAAAATTGAAATAATATGTTTTACAGTTTCGAGAATATATTATTCTCTTTATCAATGTGTGTTGAATGCAATAATATATTGCCGACAGTATTATATATTATAATGATATGGTATTTACTTCTACAATTTATGTATATTTAGGAGCAAATCAGTTCTTTTCACTTACGAAAAGAGGAGGACCCACGGGACAGTAATAGTGAGCATTATGTATATAAACGTCAACTCTGGGCGCGTCTAACCTATCTATGTTGTTCTAAATGTGTGAATCAATTCAGAATTCAATACACTACATGTAAAAGTGTTCTTCCTACGTTAATGTATCCACTAATTTTTATTCGATTTCCATATTAAGGTACAATATGTTACTTTACGTGTAACTTTATGGTCCCATCTTGTAGGGCATGTCCATTTCATTATGTTATTGGCAGATTAAAACACTGTTACCCCTTTCCAGACCAACCAAATTTCACTGTAAATAATCAGAAAACGACATTAAACGAACCTTTCGTTTCCTCTTCCAGACAGTTATTTTGTTACCATTAATGATTGTATTAACACTGATTGCTGTGCAATATTAACTTGTATATCGGATAGCATTCTTGATGATAGAATCTAATATTGAATTCGATCTTTGATTTTGTAATCCCATACATTTTCACAAGTAACAATCGTCCAAGCTAGAGATTCAAATATACGAGAAAATGACCCTTATTTACAATACACGATCATATATCTGAGCATAATCTGTCAGAAATAGAATAGAAAATATTTTGTTATATGTAACCGCGAGTTATTGGCATTAAAGTTTAGTCCAGAATTGCCTAATTTGCCATAAAATGTAGTTCTTCATATAAATTAGAGTAGCTTTAGCGATTTAACCGGTTGGGGTTTAAACTAAAGGGGCACATACTGCAGTTACCAAATTTTTTTATTATAACAAACAGATATTTTTCGTTTTTGAATAATGCAAGCACTTTCCCTAATTGAAGATATTTTGTCTCCTTATTTTTAAAAATCAATTAAAGTTTTGAATATGCGCTAAATTTTACACATTTGGCATTGATTTCACTAAACTATGATTGGAAACTTATATACATAACGCTCTATATTCTGTCTGTCTTGTTTTTTTTTTTTTTTTTTTTTTTTTTTTTTAACTTTTGGGGGAGATCGATAGCACAGCCATTCCTTGTAACCTGGTTTGCCTTGCAAACTTTAAGGTAGACAGTACTGCACAGACTAAGCGTTGTTTATAATTTCATTGTAAGGTCATACAGTTCATCGCAGTTAAGCACATTGTTTTAGATAGGCTATGAGCGAATTATTTATTGGGTGTGTAAATGAAATATATTTGGATTAATATTCCAAATGAATTCAGAATTGACTTGCGGTATTTGACTTGGAAATATATTTGGATTAATATTCCAAATGAATTCAGAATTGACTTGCGGTATTTGTGGAGCGTACATTTCCTAACTCAGGGACAGGATGCGAGAGGCTCCAGCATATACAGGGTGCATTCAGCAGCCTGAAGAGGAGATGGCCCAAATATTCGAACAGCGTAGATGTAGGACAACGTCTGATCAACATTGTATTTTAATCCACGAGTGAAATTAGTGAAAGTGGAGAAAGGAACTTTGTTATAAGTGTTTCCCTTACGTCAAAAAGTGAATACTAGTGTGGTGACTATTGAATAGGAAGACGTTGCTGATATTAGTGTATGTGGTGTTGCTGTGTGTAATTGTCAACGGGATGAAGTTGCCTGGCGATGGAATAGATATTGCATCCTTCGAAGAAGGTGGACTAAGCAACTATATATACTGGAGCCTCTCAAAACTAGTTCCGAGGATGGAAATAGTTTGTTCCCGAAACGCCGCTAGTATTTCTGAACTTCATTTGGTTACAGAATAGATATGTAGCATCAAAGCAGGTATTCGGTTCTGATAAGTTTATAGAATAGGGAAATGATATATTATTTTATAAGGCGCACATATTCAGATTACACTTTATTAGTATTGTTTGGTTGCTCGTCTAACGAAAGCAGTACTGCGCAAAGTTAATCAAGTAAGAGGGATGACTGTGCTGTCGGTTTCCGCGTGGAGGGTGGGTAACTCTGCCGGGGCCAGTTCCAAGCCTGGCTGCAGTTAGTGAAAATAAATTAAATGAAAATAAAATCTGACCAAAGCAAATACCAAAATTGAAATAATATGTTTTACAGTTTCGAGAATATATTATTGTCTTTATCAATGTGTGTTGAATGCAATAATATATTGCCGACAGTATTATATATTATAATGATATGGTATTTACTTCTACAACTTATGTATATTTAGGAGCAAATCAGTTATTTTCACTTACGAAAAGAGGAGGACCCACGGGACAGTAATAGTGAGCATTATGTATATAAACGTCAACTCTGGGCGCGTCTAACTTATCTATGTTGTTCTAAATGTGTGAATCAATTCAGAATTCAATACACTACATGTAAAAGTGTTCTTCCTACGTTAATGTATCCACTAATTTTTAATCGATTTCCATATTAAGGTACAATATGTTACTTTACGTGTAACTTTATGGTCCCATGTTGTGGGGCATGTCCATTTCATTATGTTATTGGCAGATTAAAACACTGTTACCCCTTTCCAGACCAACCAAATTTCACTGTAAATAATCAGAAAACGACATTAAACGAACCTTTCGTTTCCTCTTCCAGACAGTTATTTTGTTACCATTAATGATTGTATTAACACTGATTGCTGTGCAATGTTAACTTGTATATCGGATAGCATTCTTGATGATAGAATCTAATATTGAATTCGATCTTTGATTTTGTAATCCCATACATTTTCAGAAGTAACAACCGTCCAAGCTAGATTCATATATACGAGAAAATGACCCTTATTTACAATACATGATCATATATCTGAGCATAATCTGTCAGAAATAGAATAGAAAATATTTTGTTATATGTAACCGCGAGTTATTGGCATTAAAGTTTAGTCCAGAATTGCCTAATTTGCCATAAAATATAGTTCTTCATATAAATTAGAGTAGATTTAGCGATTTAACCGGTTGGGGTTTAAACTAAAGGGGCACATACTGCAGTTAGCTAATTTTTTTATTATAACAGATATTCTTCGTTCTTGAATAATGCAACCACTTTCTTTAATTGAAGATATTTTGTCTCCATATTTTTAAAAATCAATTAAAGTTTTGAATATGCGCGAACGTTTACACATTTGGCATTGATTTCACTAAACTATGATTGGAAACTTATATACATAACGCTCTATATTCTGTCTCTCTCTCTCTTTTTTTTTTTTTTTTTTTTTTTTAACTTTTGGGGGAGATCGATAGCACAGCCATTCCTTGTAACCTGGTTTGCCTTGCAAGCTTTAAGGTAGACAGTACTGCGCAGACTAAGCGTTGTTTATAATTTCATTGTACGGTCATACAGTTCATCGCAGTTAAGCACATTGTTTTAGATAGGCTATGAGCGAATTATTTATTGGGTGTGTAAATGAAAATATATTTGGATTAATATTCCAAATGAATTCAGAAGTGACTTGCGGTATTTGTGGAGCGTACATTTCCTAACTCAGGGACAGGATGCGAGAGGCTCCAGCATATACAGGGTGCATTCAGCAGCCTGAAGAGGAGATGGCCCAAATATTCGAACAGCGTAGATGTAGGACAACGTCTGATCAACATTGTATTTTAATCCACGAGTGAAGTTAGTGAAAGTGGAGAAAGGAACTTTGTTATAAGTGTTTACCTTAGGTCAAAAAGTGAATACTAGTGTGGTGACTATTGAATAGGAAGACGTTGCTGATATTAGTGTATGTGGTGTTGCTGTGTGTAATTGTCAACGGGATGAAGTTGCCTGGCGATGGAATAGACATTGCATCCTTCGAAGAAGGTGGACTAAGCAACTATATATACTGGAGCCTCTCAAAACTAGTCCCGAGGATGGAAATAGTTTGTTCCCGAAACGCCCCTAGTATTTCTGAACTTCATTTGGTTACAGAATAGATATGTAGCATCAAAGCAGGTATTCGGTTCTGATAAATTTATAGAATAGGGAAATGATATATTATTTTATAAGGCGCACATATTCAGATTACACTTTATTAGTATTGTTTGGTTGCTCGTCTAACGAAAGCAGTACTGCGCAAGGTTAATCAAGTAAGAGAAATGACTGTGCTGTCGGTTTCCGCGTGGAGGGTGGGTAACTCTGCCGGGGCCAGTTCCAAGCCTGGCTGCAGTTAGTGAAAATAAATTAAATGAAAATAAAATCTGACCAAAGCAAATACCAAAATTGAAATAATATGTTTTACAGTTTCGAGAATATATTATTCTCTTTATCAATGTGTGTTGAATGCAATAATATATTGCCGACAGTATTATATATTATAATGATATGGTATTTACTTCTACAATTTATGTATATTTAGGAGCAAATCAGTTATTTTCACTTACGAAAAGAGGAGGACCCACGGGACAGTAATAGTGAGCATTATGTATATAAACGTCAACTCTGGGCGCGTCTAACCTATCTATGTTGTTCTAAATGTGTGAATCAATTCAGAATTCAATACACTACATGTAAAAGTGTTCTTCCTACGTTAATGTATCCACTAATTTTTATTCGATTTCCATATTAAGGTACAATATGTTACTTTACGTGTAACTTTATGGTCCCATCTTGTAGGGCATGTCCATTTCATTATGTTATTGGCAGATTAAAACACTGTTACCCCTTTCCAGACCAACCAAATTTCACTGTAAATAATCAGAAAACGACATTAAACGAACCTTTCGTTTCCTCTTCCAGACAGTTATTTTGTTACCATTAATGATTGTATTAACACTGATTGCTGTGCAATATTAACTTGTATATCGGATAGCATTCTTGATGATAGAATCTAATATTGAATTCGATCTTTGATTTTGTAATCCCATACATTTTCAGAAGTAACAACCGTCCAAGCTAGATTCATATATACGAGAAAATGACCCTTATTTACAATACATGATCATATATCTGAGCATAATCTGTCTGAAATAGAATAGAAAATATTTTGTTACATGTAACCGCGAGTTATTGGCATTAAAGTTTAGTCCAGAATTGCCTAATTAGCCATAAAATGTAGTTCTTCATATAAATTAGAGTAGATTTAGCGATTTAACCGGTTGGGGTTTAAACTAAAGGGCCACATACTGCAGTTAGCTAATTTTTTTTATTATAACAAACAGATATTCTTCGTTCTTGAATAATGCAACCACTTTCCCTAATTGAAGATATTTTGTCTCCATATTTTTAAAAATCAATTAAAGTTTTGAATATGCGCTAACGTTTACACATTTGGCATTGATTTCACTAAACTATGATTGGAAACTTATATACATAACGCTCTATATTCTGTCTCTCTCTCTTTTTTTTTTTTAAACTTTTGGGGGAGATCGATAGCACAGCCATTCCTTGTAACCTGGTTTGCCTTGCAAGCTTTAAGGTAGACAGTACTGCGCAGACTAAGCGTTGTTTATAATTTCATTGTACGGTCATACAGTTCATCGTAGTTAAGCACATTGTTTTAGATAGGCTATGAGCGAATTATTTATTGGGTGTGTAAATGAAAATATATTTGGATTAATATTCCAAATGAATTCAGAAGTGACTTGCGGTATTTGTTGAGCGTACATTTCCTAACTCAGGGACAGGATGCAAGAGGCTCCAGCATATACAGGGTGCATTCAGCAGCCTGAAGAGGAGATGGCCCAAATATTCGAACAGCGTAGATGTAGGACAACGTCTGATCAACATTGTATTTTAATCCACGAGTGAAGTTAGTGAAAGTGGAGAAAGGAACTTTGTTATAAGTGTTTCCCTTACGTCAAAAAGTGAATACTAGTGTGGTGACTATTGAATAGGAAGACGTTGCTCGTATTAGTGTATGTGGTGTTGCTGTGTGTAATTGTCAACGGGATGAAGTTGCCTGGCGATGGAATAGATATTGCATCCTTCGAAGAAGGTGGACTAAGCAACTATATATACTGGAGCCTCTCAAAACTAGTCCCGAGGATGGAAATAGTTTGTTCCCGAAACACCGCTAGTATTTCTGAACTTCATTTGGTTAAAGAATAGATATGTAGCATCAAAGCAGGTATTAGGTTCTGATAAGTTTATAGAATAGGGAAATGATATATTATTTTATAAAGCGCACATATTCAGATTACACTTTATTAGTATTGTTTGGTTGCTCGTCTAACGAAAGCAGTACTGCGCAAGGTTAATCAAGTAAGAGGGATGACTGTGCTGTCGGTTTCCGCGTGGAGGGTGGGTAACTCTGCCGGGGCCAGTTCCAAGCCTGGCTGCAGTTAGTGAAAATAAATTAAATGAAAATAAAATCTGACCAAAGCAAATACCAAAATTGAAATAATATGTTTTACAGTTTCGAGAATATATTATTGGCTCTATCAATGTGTGTTGAATGCAATAATATATTGCCGACAGTATTATATATTATAATGATATGGTATTTACTTCTACAATTTATGTATATTTAGGAGCAAATCAGTTATTTTCACTTACGAAAAGAGGAGGACCCACGGGACAGTAATAGTGAGCATTATGTATATAAACGTCAACTCTGGGCGCGTCTAACCTATCTATGTTGTTCTAAATGTGTGAATCAATTCAGAATTCAATACACTACATGTAAAAGTGTTCTTCCTACGTTAATGTATCCACTAATTTTTATTCGATTTCCATATTAAGGTACAATATGTTACTTTACGTGTAACTTTATGGTCCCATCTTGTGGGGCATGTCCATTTCATTATGTTATTGGCAGATTAAAACACTGTTACCCCTTTCCAGACCAACCAAATTTCACTGTAAATAATCAGAAAACGACATTAAACGAACCTTTCGTTTCCTCTTCCAGACAGTTATTTTGTTACCATTAATGATTGTATTAACACTGATTGCTGTGCAATATTAACTTGTATATCGGATAGCATTCTTGATGATAGAATCTAATATTGAATTCGATCTTTGATTTTGTAATCCCATACATTTTCAGAAGTAACAACCGTCCAAGCTAGATTCATATATACGAGAAAATGACCCTTATTTACAATACATGATCATATATCTGAGCATAATCTGTCAGAAATAGAATAGAAAATATTTTGTTATATGTAACCGCGAGTTATTGGCATTAAAGTTTAGTCCAGAATTGCCTAATTTGCCATAAAATGTAGTTCTTCATATAAATTAGAGTAGATTTAGCGATTTAACCGGTTGGGGTTTAAACTAAAGGGGCACATACTGCAGTTAGCTAATTTTTTTTATTATAACAAACAGATATTCTTCGTTCTTGAATAATGCAACCACTTCCTCTAATTGAAGATATTTTGTCTCCATATTTTTAAAAATCAATTAAAGTTTTGAATATGCGCTAACTTTTACACATTTGGCATTGATTTCACTAAACTATGATTGGAAACTTATATACATAACGCTCTATATTCTGTCTCACTTGTTTTTTTTTTTTGTTTTTTTTAACTTTTGGGGGTGATCGATAGCACAGCCATTCCTTGTAACCTGGTTTGCCTTGCAAACTTTAAGGTAGACAGTACTGCACAGACTAAGCGTTGTTTATAATTTCATTGTAAGGTCATACAGTTCATCGCAGTTAAGCACATTGTTTTAGATAGGCTATGAGCGAATTATTTATTGGGTGTGTAAATGAAATATATTTGGATTAATATTCCAAATGAATTCAGAAGTGACTTGCGGTATTTGTGGAGCGTACATTTCCTAACTCAGGGACAGGATGCGAGAGGCTCCAGCATATACAGGGTGCATTCAGCAGCCTGAAGAGGAGATGGCCCAAATATTCGAACAGCGTAGATGTAGGACAACGTCTGATCAACATTGTATTTTAATCCACGAGTGAAATTAGTGAAAGTGGAGAAAGGAACTTTGTTATAAGTGTTTCCCTTACGTCAAAAAGTGAATACTAGTGTGGTGACTATTGAATAGGAAGACGTTGCTGATATTAGTGTATGTGGTGTTGCTGTGTGTAATTGTTAACGGGATGAAGTTGCCTGGCGATGGAATAGATATTGCATCCTTCGAAGAAGGTGGACTAAGCAACTATATATACTGGAGCCTCTCAAAACTAGTCCCGAGGATGGAAATAGTTTGTTCCCGAAACGCCGCTAGTATTTCTGAACTTCATTTGGTTACAGAATAGATATGTAGCATCAAAGCAGGTATTCGGTTCTGATAAGTTTATAGAATAGGGAAATGATATATTATTTTATAAGGCGCACATATTCAGATTACACTTTATTAGTATTGATTGGTTGCTCGTCTAACGAAAGCAGTACTGCGCAAGGTTAATCAAGTAAGAGGGATGACTGTGCTGTCGGTTTCCGCGTGGAGGGTGGGTAACTCTGCCGGGGCCAGTTCCAAGCCTGGCTGCAGTTAGTGAAAATAAATTAAATGAAAATAAAATCTGACCAAAGCAAATACCAAAATTGAAATAATATGTTTTACAGTTTCGAGAATATATTATTGGCTCTATCAATGTGTGTTGAATGCAATAATATATTGCCGACAGTATTATATATTATAATGATATGGTATTTACTTCTACAATTTATGTATATTTAGGAGCAAATCAATTATTTTCACTTACGAAAAGAGGAGGACCCACGGGACAGTAATAGTGAGCATTATGTATATAAACGTCAACTCTGGGCGCGTCTAACCTATCTATGTTGTTCTAAATGTGTGAATCAATTCAGAATTCAATACACTACATGTAAAAGTGTTCTTCCTACGTTAATGTATCCACTAATTTTTATTCGATTTCCATATTAAGGTACAATATGTTACTTTACGTGTAACTTTATGGTCCCATCTTGTGGGGCATGTCCATTTCATTATGTTATTGGCAGATTAAAACACTGTTTCCCCTTTCCAGACCAATCAAATTTCACTGTAAATAATCAGAAAACGACATTAAACGAACCTTTCGTTTCCTCTTCCAGACAGTTATTTTGTTACCATTAATGATTGTATTAACACTGATTGCTGTGCAATATTAACTTGTATATCGGATAGCATTCTTGATGATAGAATCTAATATTGAATTCGATCTTTGATTTTGTAATCCCATACATTTTCAGAAGTAACAACCGTCCAAGCTAGATTCATATATACGAGAAAATGACCCTTATTTACAATACATGATCATATATCTGAGCATAATCTGTCTGAAATAGAATAGAAAATATTTTGTTACATGTAACCGCGAGTTATTGGCATTAAAGTTTAGTCCAGAATTGCCTAATTTGCCATAAAATGTAGTTCTTCATATAAATTAGAGTAGATTTAGCGATTTAACCGGTTGGGGTTTAAACTAAAGGGGCACATACTGCAGTTAGCTAATTTTTTTATTATAACAAACAGATATTCTTCGTTTTTGAATAATGCAACCACTTTCCCTAATTGAAGATATTTTGTCTCCATATTTTTAAAAATCAATTAAAGTTTTGAATATGCGCTAACTTTTACACATTTGGCATTGATATCACTAAACTATGATTGGAAACTTATATACATAACGCTCTATATTCTGTCTTTTTTTTTTTTTTTTAACTTTTGGGGGAGATCGATAGAACAGCCATTCCTTGTAACCTAGTTTGCCTTGCAAGCTTTAAGGTAGACAGTACTGCGCAGACTAAGCGTTGTTTATAATTTCATTGTACGGTCATACAGTTCATCGCAGTTAAGCACATTGTTTTAGATAGGCTATGAGCGAATTATTTATTGGGTGTGTAAATGAAAATATATTTGGATTAATATTCCAAATGAATTCAGAAGTGACTTGCGGTATTTGTTGAGCGTACATTTCCTAACTCAGGGACAGGATGCAAGAGGCTCCAGCATATACAGGGTACATTCAGCAGCCTGAAGAGGAGATGGCCCAAAAATTCGAACAGCGTAGATGTAGGACAACGCCTGATCAACATTGTATTTTAATCCACGAGTGAAGTTAGTGAAAGTGGAGAAAGGAACTTTGTTATAAGTGTTTCCCTTACGTCAAAAAGTGAATACTAGTGTGGTGACTATTGAATAGGAAGACGTTGCTGATATTAGTGTATGTGGTGTTGCTGTGTGTAATTGTCAACGGGATGAAGTTGCCTGGCGATGGAATAGATATTGCATTCTTCGAAGAAGGTGGACTAAGCAACTATATATACTGGAGCCTCTCAAAACTAGTCACGAGGATGGAAATAGATTGTTCCCGAAACGCCGATAGTATTTCTGAACTTCATTTGGTTACAGAATAGATATGTAGCATCAAAGAAGGTATTCGGTTCTGATAAGTTTATAGAATAGGGAAATGATATATTATTTTATAAGGCGCACATATTCAGATTACACTTTATTAGTATTGTTTGGTTGCTCGTCTAACGAAAGCAGTACTGCGCAAGGTTAATCAAGTAAGAGGGATGACTGTGCTGTCGGTTTCCGCGTGGAGGGTGGGTAACTCTGCCGGGGCCAGTTCCAAGCCTGGCTGCAGTTAGTGAAAATAAATTAAATGAAAATAAAATCTGACCAAAGCAAATACCAAAATTGAAATAATATGTTTTACAGTTTCGAGAATATATTATTGGCTCTATCAATGTGTGTTGAATGCAATAATATATTGCCGACAGTATTATATATTATAATGTTATGGTATTTACTTCTACAATTTATGTATATTTAGGAGCAAATCAGTTATTTTCACTTACGAAAAGAGGAGGACCCACGGGACAGTAATAGTGAGCATTATGTATATAAACGTCAACTCTGGGCGCGTCTAACCTATCTATGTTGTTCTAAATGTGTGAATCAATTCAGAATTCAATACACTACATGTAAAAGTGTTCTTCCTACGTTAATGTATCCACTAATTTTTATTCGATTTCCATATTAAGGTACAATATGTTACTTTACGTGTAACTTTATGGTCCCATCTTGTGGGGCATGTCCATTTCATTATGTTATTGGCAGATTAAAACACTGTTACCCCTTTCCAGACCAACCAAATTTCACTGTAAATAATCAGAAAACGACATTAAACGAACCTTTCGTTTCCTCTTCCAGACAGTTATTTTGTTACCATTAATGATTGTATTAACACTGATTGCTGTGCAATATTAACTTGTATATCGGATAGCATTCTTGATGATAGAATCTAATATTGAATTCGATCTTTGATTTTGTAATCCCATACATTTTCAGAAGTAACAACCGTCCAAGCTAGATTCATATATACGAGAAAATGACCCTTATTTACAATACATGATCATATATCTGAGCATAATCTGTCTGAAATAGAATAGAAAATATTTTGTTACATGTAACCGCGAGTTATTGGCATTAAAGTTTAGTCCAGAATTGCCTAATTTGCCATAAAATGTAGTTCTTCATATAAATTAGAGTAGATTTAGCGATTTAACCGGTTGGGGTTTAAACTAAAGGGGCACATACTGCAGTTAGCTAATTTTTTTATTATAACAAACAGATATTCTTCGTTTTTGAATAATGCAACCACTTTCCCTAATTGAAGATATTTTGTCTCCATATTTTTAAAAATCAATTAAAGTTTTGAATATGCGCTAACTTTTACACATTTGGCATTGATATCACTAAACTATGATTGGAAACTTATATACATAACGCTCTATATTCTGTCTCTCTCTCTTTTTTTTTTTTTTAAACTTTTGGGGGAGATCGATAGAACAGCCATTCCTTGTAACCTGGTTTGAATTGCAAGCTTTAAGGTAGACAGTACTGCGCAGACTAAGCGTTGTTTATAATTTCATTGTACGGTCATACAGTTCATCGCAGTTAAGCACATTGTTTTAGATAGGCTATGAGCGAATTATTTATTGGGTGTGTAAATGAAAATATATTTGGATTAATATTCCAAATGAATTCAGAAGTGACTTGCGGTATTTGTGGAGCGTACATTTCCTAACTCAGGGACAGGATGCGAGAGGCTCCAGCATATACAGGGTGCATTCAGCAGCCTGAAGAGGAGATGGCCCAAATATTCGAACAGCGTAGATGTAGGACAACGTCTGATCAACATTGTATTTTAATCCACGAGTGAAGTTAGTGAAAGTGGAGAAAGGAACTTTGTTATAAGTGTTTACCTTAGGTCAAAAAGTGAATACTAGTGTGGTGACTATTGAATAGGAAGACGTTGCTGATATTAGTGTATGTGGTGTTGCTGTGTGTAATTGTCAACGGGATGAAGTTGCCTGGCGATGGAATAGATATTGCATCCTTCGAAGAAGGTGGACTAAGCAACTATATATACTGGAGCCTCTCAAAACTAGTCCCGAGGATGGAAATAGTTTGTTCCCGAAACGCCCCTAGTATTTCTGAACTTCATTTGGTTACAGAATAGATATGTAGCATCAAAGCAGGTATTCGGTTCTGATAAATTTATAGAATAGGGAAATGATATATTATTTTATAAGGCGCACATATTCAGATTACACTTTATTAGTATTGTTTGGTTGCTCGTCTAACGAAAGCAGTACTGCGCAAGGTTAATCAAGTAAGAGAAATGACTGTGCTGTCGGTTTCCGCGTGGAGGGTGGGTAACTCTGCCGGGGCCAGTTCCAAGCCTGGCTGCAGTTAGTGAAAATAAATTAAATGAAAATAAAATCTGACCAAAGCAAATACCAAAATTGAAATAATATGTTTTACAGTTTCGAGAATATATTATTCTCTTTATCAATGTGTGTTGAATGCAATAATATATTGCCGACAGTATTATATATTATAATGATATGGTATTTACTTCTACAATTTATGTATATTTAGGAGCAAATCAGTTATTTTCACTTACGAAAAGAGAAGGACCCACGGGACAGTAATAGTGAGCATTATGTATATAAACGTCAACTCTGGGCGCGTCTAACCTATCTATGTTGTTCTAAATGTGTGAATCAATTCAGAATTCAATACACTACATGTAAAAGTGTTCTTCCTACGTTAATGTATCCACTAATTTTTATTCGATTTCCATATTAAGGTACAATATGTTACTTTACGTGTAACTTTATGGTCCCATCTTGTAGGGCATGTCCATTTCATTATGTTATTGGCAGATTAAAACACTGTTACCCCTTTCCAGACCAACCAAATTTCACTGTAAATAATCAGAAAACGACATTAAACGAACCTTTCGTTTCCTCTTCCAGACAGTTATTTTGTTACCATTAATGATTGTATTAACACTGATTGCTGTGCAATATTAACTTGTATATCGGATAGCATTCTTGATGATAGAATCTAATATTGAAATCGATCTTTGATTTTGTAATCCCATACATTTTCAGAAGTAACAACCGTCCAAGCTAGATTCATATATACGAGAAAATGGCCCTTATTTACAATACGTGATCATATATCTGAGCACAATCTGTCTGAAATGGAATAGAAAATATTTTGTTACATGTAACCGCGAGTTATTGGCATTAAAGTTTAGTCCAGAATTGCCTAATTTGCCATAAAATGTAGTTCTTCATATAAATTAGAGTAGATTTAGCGATTTAACCGGTTGGGGTTTAAACTAAAGGGCCACACACTGCAGTTAGCTAATTTTTTTATTATAACAAACAGATATTCTTCGTTTTTGAATAATGCCACCACTTTCTCTAATTGAAGATATTTTGTCTCCATATTATTAAAAATCAATTAAAGTTTTGAATATGCGCTAACTTTTACACATTTGGCATTGATATCACTAAACTATGATTGGAAACTTATATACATAACGCTCTATATTCTGTCTCTCTCTCTCTCTCTCTTTTTTTTTTTTTTAACTTTTGGGGGAGATCGATAGCACAGCCATTCCTTGTAACCTGGTTTGCCTTGCAAGCTTTAAGGTAGACAGTACTGCGCAGACTAAGCGTTGTTTATAATTTCATTGTACGGTCATACAGTTCATCGCAGTTAAGCACATTGTTTTAGATAGGCTATGAGCGAATTATTTATTGGGTGTGTAAATGAAAATATATATGGATTAATATTCCAAATGAATTCAGAAGTGACTTGCGGTATTTGTGGAGCGTACATTTCCTAAGTCAAAGACAGGATGCGAGAGGCTCCAGCATATACAGGGTGCATTCAGCAGCCTGAAGAGGAGATGGCCCAAATATTCGAACAGCGTAGATGTAGCACAACGTCTGATCAACATTGTATTTTAATCCACGAGTGAAGTTAGTGAAAGTGGAGAAAGGAACTTTGTTATAAGTGTTTACCTTACGTCAAAAAGTGAATACTAGTGTGGTGACTATTGAATAGGAAGACGTTGCTGATATTAGTGTATGTGGTGTTGCTGTGTGTAATTGTCAACGGGATGAAGTTGCCTGGCGATGGAATAGATATTGCATCCTTCGAAGAAGGTGGACTAAGCAACTATATATACTGGAGCCTCTCAAAAGTAGTCCCGAGGATGGAAATAGTTTGTTCCCGAAACGCCGCTAGTATTTCTGAACTTCATTTGGTTACAGAATAGATATGTAGCATCAAAGCAGGTATTCGGTTCTGATAAGTTTATAGAATAGGGAAATGATATATTATTTTATAAGGCGCACATATTCAGATTACACTTTATTAGTATTGTTTGGTTGCTCGTCTAACGAAAGCAGTACTGCGCAAGGTTAATCAAGTAAGAGGGATGACTGTGCTGTCGGTTTCCGCGTGGAGGGTGGGTAACTCTGCCGGGGCCAGTTCCAAGCCTGGCTGCAGTTAGTGAAAATAAATTAAATGAAAATAAAATCTGACCAAAGCAAATACCAAAATTGAAATAATATGTTTTACAGTTTCGAGAATATATTATTGGCTCTATCAATGTGTGTTGAACGCAATAATATATTGCCGACAGTATTATATATTATAATGATATGGTATTTACTTCTACAATTTATGTATATTTAGGAGCAAATCAGTTATTTTCACTTACGAAAAGAGGAGGACCCACGGGACAGTAATAGTGAGCATTATGTATATAAACGTCAACTCTGGGCGCGTCTAACCTATCTATGTTGTTCTAAATGTGTGAATCAATTCCGAATTCAATACACTACATGTAAAAGTGTTCTTCGTACGTTAATGTATCCACTAATCTTTATTCGATTTCCATATTAAGGTACAATATGTTACTTTACGTGTAACTTTATGGTCCCATCTTGTGGGGCATGTCCATTTCATTATGTTATTGGCAGATTAAAACACTGTTACCCCTTTCCAGACCAACCAAATTTCACTGTAAATAATCAGAAAACGACATTAAACGAACCTTTCGTTTCCTCTTCCAGACAGTTATTTTGTTACCATTAATGATTGTATTAACACTGATTGCTGTGCAATATTAACTTGTATATCGGATAGCATTCTTGATGATAGAATCTAATATTGAATTCGATCTTTGATTTTGTAATCCCATACATTTTCAGAAGTAACAACCGTCCAAGCTAGATTCATATATACGAGAAAATGACCCTCATTTACAATACATGATCATATATCTGAGCATAATCTGTCAGAAATAGAATAGAAAATATTTTGTTATATGTAACCGCGAGTTATTGGCATTAAAGTTTAATCCAGAATTGCCTAATTTGCCATAAAATGTAGTTCTTCATATAAATTAGAGTAGATTTAGCGATTTAACCGGTTGGGGTTTAAACTAAAGGGGCACATACTGCAGTTAGCTAATTTTTTTATTATAACAAACAGATATTCTTCGTTTTTGAATAATGCAACCACTTTCCCTAATTGAAGATATTTTGTCTCCATATTTTTAAAAATCAATTAAAGTTTTGAATATGCGCTAACTTTTACACATTTGGCATTGATATCACTAAACTATGATTGGAAACTTATATACATAACGCTCTATATTCTGTCTCTCTCTCTCTCTCTCTCTCTCTCTCTTTTTTTTTTTAACTTTTGGGGGAGATAGATAGCACAGCCATTCCTTGTAACCTGGTTTGCCTTGCAAGCTTTAAGGTAGACAGTACTGCGCAGACTAAGCGTTGTTTATAATTTCATTGTACGGTCATACAGTTCATCGCAGTTAAGCACATTGTTTTAGATAGGCTATGAGCGAATTATTTATTGGGTGTGTAAATGAAAATATATATGGATTAATATTCCAAATGAATTCAGAAGTGACTTGCGGTATTTGTGGAGCGTACATTTCCTAAGTCAGGTACAGGATGCGAGAGGCTCCAGCATATACAGGGTGCATTCAGCAGCCTGAAGAGGAGATGGCCCAAATATTCGAACAGCGTAGATGTAGGACAACGTCTGATCAACATTGTATTTTAATCCACGAGTGAAGTTAGTGAAAGTGGAGAAAGGAACTTTGTTATAAGTGTTTACCTTACGTCAAAAAGTGAATACTAGTGTGGTGACTATTGAATAGGAAGACGTTGCTGATATTAGTGTATGTGGTGTTGCTGTGTGTAATTGTCAACGGGATGAAGTTGCCTGGCGATGGAATAGATATTGCATCCTTCGAAGAAGGTGGACTAAGCAACTATATATACTGGAGCCTCTCAAAACTAGTCCCGAGGATGGAAATAGTTTGTTCCCGAAACGCCGCTAGTATTTCTGAACTTCATTTGGTTACAGAATAGATATGTAGCATCAAAGCAGGTATTCGGTTCTGATAAGTTTATAGAATAGGGAAATGATATATTATTTTATAAGGCGCACATATTCAGATTACACTTTATTAGTATTGTTTGGTTGCTCGTCTAACGAAAGCAGTACTGCGCAAGGTTAATCAAGTAAGAGGGATGACTGTGCTGTCGGTTTCCGCGTGGAGGGTGGGTAACTCTGCCGGGGCCAGTTCCAAGCCTGGCTGCAGTTAGTGAAAATAAATTAAATGAAAATAAAATCTGACCAAAGCAAATACCAAAATTGAAATAATATGTTTTACAGTTTCGAGAATATATTATTGGCTCTATCAATGTGTGTTGAATGCAATAATATATTGCCGACAGTATTATATATTATAATGATATGGTATTTACTTCTACAATTTATGTATATTTAGCAGCAAATCAGTTATTTTCACTTACGAAAAGAGGAGGACCCACGGGACAGTAATAGTGAGCATTATGTATATAAACGTCAACTCTGGGCGCGTCTAACCTATCTATGTTGTTCTAAATGTGTGAATCAATTCAGAATTCAATACACTACATGTAAAAGTGTTCTTCCTACGTTAATGTATCCACTAATTTTTATTCGATTTCCATATTAAGGTACAATATGTTACTTTACGTGTAACTTTATGGTCCCATCTTGTGGGGCATGTCCATTTCATTATGTTATTGGCAGATTAAAACACTGTTACCCCTTTCCAGACCAACCAAATTTCACTGTAAATAATCAGAAAACGACATTAAACGAACCTTTCGTTTCCTCTTCCAGACAGTTATTTTGTTACCATTAATGATTGTATTAACACTGATTGCTGTGCAATATTAACTTGTATATCGGATAGCATTCTTGATGATAGAATCTAATATTGAATTCGATCTTTGATTTTGTAATCCCATACATTTTCAGAAGTAACAACCGTCCAAGCTAGATTCATATATACGAGAAAATGACCCTTATTTACAATACATGATCATATATCTGAGCATAATCTGTCAAAAATAGAATAGAAAATATTTTGTTATATGTAGCCGCGAGTTATTGGCATTAAAGTTTAGTCCAGAATTGCCTAATTTGCCATAAAATGTAGTTCTTCATATAAATTAGAGTAGATTTAGCGATTTAACCGGTTGGGGTTTAAACTAAAGGGGCACATACTGCAGTTAGCTAATTTTTTTATTATAACAAACAGATATTCTTCGTTTTTGAATAATGCAACCACTTTCCCTAATTGAAGATATTTTGTCTCCATATTTTTAAAAATCGATTAAAGTTTTGAATATGCGCTAACGTTTACACATTTGGCATTGATTTCACTAAACTATGATTGGAAACTTATATACATAACGCTCTATATTCTGTCTCTCTCTTTTTTTTGTTTTTTTTTTAACTTTTGGGGGAGATCGATAGCACAGCCATTCCTTGTAACCTGGTTTGCCTTGCAAGCTTTAAGGTAGACAGTACTGCGCAGACTAAGCGTTGTTTATAATTTCATTGTACGGTCATACAGTTCATCGCAGTTAAGCACATTGTTTTAGATAGGCTATGAGCGAATTATTTATTGGGTGTGTAAATGAAAATATATTTGGATTAATATTCGAAATGAATTCAGAAGTGACTTGCGGTATTTGTGGAGCGTACATTTCCTAACTCAGGGACAGGATGCAAGAGGCTCCAGCATATACAGGGTGCATTCAGCAGCCTGAAGAGGAGATGGCCCAAATATTCGAACAGCGTAGATGTAGGACAACGTCTGATCAACATTGTATTTTAATCCACGAGTGAAGTTAGTGAAAGTGGAGAAAGGAACTTTGTTATAAGTGTTTCCCTTACGTCAAAAAGTGAATACTAGTGTGGTGACTATTGAATAGGAAGACGTTGCTGATATTAGTGTATGTGGTGTTGCTGTGTGTACTTGTCAACGGGATGAAGTTGCCTGGCGATGGAATAGATATTGCATCCTTCGAAGAAGGTGGACTAAGCAACTATATATACTGGAGCCTCTCAAAACTAGTCCCGAGGATGGAAATAGTTTGTTCCCGAAACGCCCCTAGTATTTCTGAACTTCATTTGGTTACAGAATAGATATGTAGCATCAAAGCAGGTATTCGGTTCTGATAAATTTATAGAATAGGGAAATGATATATTATTTTATAAGGCGCACATATTCAGATTACACTTTATTAGTATTGTTTGGTTGCTCGTCTAACGAAAGCAGTACTGCGCAAGGTTAATCAAGTAAGAGAAATGACTGTGCTGTCGGTTTCCGCGTGGAGGGTGGGTAACTCTGCCGGGGCCAGTTCCAAGCCTGGCTGCAGTTAGTGAAAATAAATTAAATGAAAATAAAATCTGACCAAAGCAAATACCAAAATTGAAATAATATGTTTTACAGTTTCGAGAATATATTATTGGCTCTATCAATGTGTGTTGAATGCAATAATATATTGCCGACAGTATTATATATTATAATGATATGGTATTTACTTCTACAATTTATGTATATTTAGGAGCAAATCAGTTATTTTCACTTACGAAAAGAGGAGGACCCACGGGACAGTAATAGTGAGCATTATGTATATAAACGTCAACTCTGGGCGCGTCTAACCTATCTATGTTGTTCTAAATGTGTGAATCAATTCAGAATTCAATACACTACATGTAAAAGTGTTCTTCCTACGTTAATGTATCCACTAATTTTTATTCGATTTCCATATTAAAGTACAATATGTTACTTTACGTGTAACTTTATGGTCCCATCTTGTAGGGCATGTCCATTTCATTATGTTATTGGCAGATTAAAACACTGTTACCCCTTTCCAGACCAACCAAATTTCACTGTAAATAATCAGAAAACGACATTAAACGAACCTTTCGTTTCCTCTTCCAGACAGTTATTTTGTTACCATTAATGATTGTATTAACACTGATTGCTGTGCAATATTAACTTGTATATCGGATAGCATTCTTGATGATAGAATCTAATATTGAAATCGATCTTTGATTTTGTAATCCCATACATTTTCAGAAGTAACAACCGTCCAAGCTAGATTCATATATACGAGAAAATGGCCCTTATTTACAATACGTGATCATATATCTGAGCACAATCTGTCTGAAATGGAAAAAAAAATATTTTGTTACATGTAACCGCGAGTTATTGGCATTAAAGTTTAGTCCAGAATTGCCTAATTTGCCATAAAATGTAGTTCTTCATATAAATTAGAGTAGATTTAGCGATTTAACCGGTTGGGGTTTAAACTAAAGGGCCACACACTGCAGTTAGCTAATTTTTTTATTATAACAAACAGATATTCTTCGTTTTTGAATAATGCAACCACTTTCTCTAATTGAAGATATTTTGTCTCCATATTATTAAAAATCAATTAAAGTTTTGAATATGCGCTAACTTTTACACATTTGGCATTGATATCACTAAACTATGATTGGAAACTTATATACATAACGCTCTATATTCTGTCTCTCTCTCTCTTTTTTTTTTTTTTTTTTAACTTTTGGGGGAGATAGATAGCACAGCCATTCCTTGTAACCTGGTTTGCCTTGCAAGCTTTAAGGTAGACAGTACTGCGCAGACTAAGCGTTGTTTATAATTTCATTGTACGGTCATACAGTTCATCGCAGTTAAGCACATTGTTTTAGATAGGCTATGAGCGAATTATTTATTGGGTGTGTAAATGAAAATATATATGGATTAATATTCCAAATGAATTCAGAAGTGACTTGCGGTATTTGTGGAGCGTACATTTCCTAACTCAGGGACAGGATGCGAGAGGCTCCAGCATATACAGGGTTCATTGAGCAGCCTGAAGAGGAGATGGCCCAAATATTCGAACAGCGTAGATGTAGGACAACGTCTGATCAACATTGTATTTTAATCCACGAGTGAAGTTAGTGAAAGTGGAGAAAGGAACTTTGTTATAAGTGTTTCCCTTACGTCAAAAAGTGAATACTAGTGTGGTGACTATTGAATAGGAAGACGTTGCTCATATTAGTGTATGTGGTGTTGCTGTGTGTAATTGTCAACGGGATGAAGTTGCCTGGCGATGCAATAGATATTGCATCCTTCGAAGAAGGTGGACTAAGCAACTATATATACTGGAGCCTCTCAAAAGTAGTCCCGAGGATGGAAATAGTTTGTTCCCGAAACGCCGCTAGTATTTCTGAACTTCATTTGGTTACAGAAGAGATATGTAGCATCAAAGCAGGTATTCGGTTCTGATAAGTTTATAGAATAGGGAAATGATATATTATTTTATAAGGCGCACATATTCAGATTACACTTTATTAGTATTGTTTGGTTGCTCGTCTAACGAAAGCAGTACTGCGCAAGGTTAATCAAGAAAGAGGGATGACTGTGCTGTCGGTTTCCGCGTGGAGGGTGGGTAACTCTGCCGGGGCCAGTTCCAAGCCTGGCTGCAGTTAGTGAAAATAAATTAAATGAAAATAAAATCTGACCAAAGCAAATACCAAAATTGAAATAATATATTTTACAGTTTCGAGAATATATTATTGGCTCTATCAATGTGTGTTGAACGCAATAATATATTGCCGACAGTATTATATATTATAATGATATGGTATTTACTTCTACAATTTATGTATATTTAGGAGCAAATCAGTTATTTTCACTTACGAAAAGAGGAGGACCCACGGGACAGTAATAGTGAGCATTATGTATATAAACGTCAACTCTGGGCGCGTCTAACCTACCTATGTTGTTCTAAATGTGTGAATCAATTCAGAATTCAATACACTACATGTAAAAGTGTTCTTCCTACGTTAATGTATCCACTAATTTTTATTCGATTTCCATATTAAGGTACAATATGTTACTTTACGTGTAACTTTATGGTCCCATCTTGTGGGGCATGTCCATTTCATTATGTTATTGGCAGATTAAAACACTGTTACCCCTTTCCAGACCAACCAAATTTCACTGTAAATAATCAGAAAACGACATTAAACGAACCTTTCGTTTCCTCTTCCAGACAGTTATTTTGTTACCATTAATGATTGTATTAACACTGATTGCTGTGCAATATTAACTTGTATATCGGATAGCATTCTTGATGATAGAATCTAATATTGAATTCGATCTTTGATTTTGTAATCCCATACATTTTCAGAAGTAACAACCGTCCAAGCTAGATTCATATATACGAGAAAATGACCCTTATTTACAATACATGATCATATATCTGAGCATAATCTGTCAGAAATAGAATAGAAAATATTTTGTTATATGTAACCGCGAGTTATTGGCATTAAAGTTTAATCCAGAATTGCCTAATTTGCCATAAAATGTAGTTCTTCATATAAATTAGAGTAGATTTAGCGATTTAACCGGTTGGGGTTTAAACTAAAGGGGCACATACTGCAGTTAGCTAATTTTTTTATTGTAACAAACAGATATTCTTCGTTTTTGAATAATGCAACCACTTTCCCTAATTGAAGATATTTTGTCTCCATATTATTAAAAATCAATTAAAGTTTTGAATATGCGCTAACGTTTACACATTTGGCATTGATTTCACTAAACTATGATTGGAAACTTATATACATAACGCTCTATATTCTGTCTCTCTCTCTCTTTTTTTTTTTTTTAACTTTTGGGGGAGATCGATAGCACAGCCATTCCTTGTAACCTGGTTTGCCTTGCAAGCTTTAAGGTAGACAGTACTGCGCAGACTAAGCGTTGTTTATAATTTCATTGTACGGTCATACAGTTCATCGCAGTTAAGCACATTGTTTTAGATAGGCTATGAGCGAATTATTTATTGGGTGTGTAAATGAAAATATATTCGGATTAATATTCCGAATGAATTCAGAAGTGTCTTGCGGTATTTGTGGAGCGTACATTTCCTAACTCAGGGACAGGATGCGAGAGGCTCCAGCATATACAGGGTGCATTCAGCAGCCTGAACAGGAGATGGCCCAAATATTCGAACAGCGTAGATGTAGGACAACGTCTGATCAACATTGTATTTTAATCCAAGAGTGAAGTTAGTGAAAGTGGAGAAAGGAACTTTGTTATAAGTGTTTCCCTTACGTCAAAAAGTGAATACTAGTGTGGTGACTATTGAATAGGAAGACGTTGCTGATATTAGTGTATGTGGTGTTGCTGTGTGTAATTGTCAACGGGATGAAGTTGCCTGGCGATGGAATAGATATTGCATCCTTCGAAGAAGGTGGACTAAGCAACTATATATACTGGAGCCTCTCAAAACTAGTCCCGAGGATGGAAATAGTTTGTTCCCGAAACGCCGCTAGTATTTCTGAACTTCATTTGGTTACAGAATAGATATGTAGCATCAAAGCAGGTATTCGGTTCTGATAAGTTTATAGAATAGGGAAATGATATATTATTTTATAAGGCGCACATATTCAGATTACACTTTATTAGTATTGTTTGGTTGCTCGTCTAACGAAAGCAGTACTGCGCAAGGTTAATCAAGTAAGAGGGATGACTGTGCTGTCGGTTTCCGCGTGGAGGGTGGGTAACTCTGCCGGGGCCAGTTCCAAGCCTGGCTGCAGTTAGTGAAAATAAATTAAATGAAAATAAAATCTGACCAAAGCAAATACCAAAATTGAAATAATATGTTTAACAGTTTCGAGAATATATTATTGGCTCTATCAATGTGTGTTGAATGCAATAATATATTGCCGACAGTATTATATATTATAATGATATGGTATTTACTTCTACAATTTATGTATATTTAGGAGCAAATCAGTTATTTTCACTTACGAAAAGAGGAGGACCCACGGGACAGTAATAGTGAGCATTATGTATATAAACGTCAACTCTGGGCGCGTCTAACCTATCTATGTTGTTCTAAATGTGTGAATCAATTCAGAATTCAATACACTACATGTAAAAGTGTTCTTCCTACGTTAATGTATCCACTAATTTTTATTCGATTTCCATATTAAGGTACAATATGTTACTTTACGTGTAACTTTATGGTCCCATCTTGTGGGGCATGTCCATTTCATTATGTTATTGGCAGATTAAAACACTGTTACCCCTTTTCAGACCAACCAAATTTCACTGTAAATAATCAGAAAACGACATTAAACGAACCTTTCGTTTCCTCTTCCAGACAGTTATTTTGTTACCATTAATGATTGTATTAACACTGATTGCTGTGCAATATTAACTTGTATATCGGATAGCATTCTTGATGATATAATCTAATATTGAATTCGATCTTTGATTTTGTAATCCCATACATTTTCAGAAGTAATAACCGTCCAAGCTAGATTCATATATACGAGAAAATGACCCTTATTTACAATACATGATCATATATCTGAGCATAATCTGTCAAAAATAGAATAGAAAATATTTTGTTATATGTAGCCGCGAATTATTGGCATTAAAGTTTAGTCCAGAATTGCCTAATTTGCCATAAAATGTAGTTCTTCATATAAATTAGAGTAGATTTAGCGATTTAACCGGTTGGGGTTTAAACTAAAGGGGCACATACTGCAGTTAGCTAATTTTTTTATTATAACAAACAGATATTCTTCGTTTTTGAATAATGCAACCACTTTCCCTAATTGAAGATATTTTGTCTCCATATTTTTAAAAATCGATTAAATTTTTGAATATGCGCTAACGTTTACACATTTGGCATTGATTTCACTAAACTATGATTGGAAACTTATATACATAACGCTCTATATTCTGTCTCTCTCTTTTTTTTTTTTTTTTTTTTTTTTTTTAACTTTTGGGGGAGATCGATAGCACAGCCATTCCTTGTAACCTGGTTTGCCTTGCAAGCTTTAAGGTAGACAGTACTGCGCAGACTAAGCGTTGTTTATAATTTCATTGTACGGTCATACAGTTCATCGCAGTTAAGCACATTGTTTTAGATAGGCTATGAGCGAATTATTTATTGGGTGTGTAAATGAAAATATATTTGGATTAATATTCCAAATGAATTCAGAAGTGACTTGCGGTATTTGTGGAGCGTACATTTCCTAACTCAGGGACAGGATGCGAGAGGCTCCAGCATATACAGGGTGCATTCAGCAGCCTGAAGAGGAGATGGCCCAAATATTCGAACAGCGTAGATGTAGGACAACGTCTGATCAACATTGTATTTTAATCCACGAGTGAAGTTAGTGAAAGTGGAGAAAGGAACTTTGTTATAAGTGTTTCCCTTACGTCAAAAAGTGAATACTAGTGTGGTGACTATTGAATAGGAAGACGTTGCTCATATTAGTGTATGTGGTGTTGCTGTGTGTAATTGTCAACGGGATGAAGTTGCCTGGCGATGGAATAGATATTGCATCCTTCGAAGAAGGTGGACTAAGCAACTATATATACTGGAGCCTCTCATAACTAGTCCCGAGGATGGAAATAGTTTGTTCCCGAAACGCCGCTAGTATTTCTGAACTTCATTTGGTTACAGAATAGATATGTAGCATCAAAGCAGGTATTCGGTTCTGATAAGTTTATAGAATAGGGAAATGATATATTATTTTATAAGGCGCACATATTCAGATTACACTTTATTAGTATTGTTTGGTTGCTCGTCTAACGAAAGCAGTACTGCGCAAGGTTAATCAAGTAAGAGGGATGACTGTGCTGTCGGTTTCCGCGTGGAGGGTGGGTAACTCTGCCGGGGCCAGTTCCAAGCCTGGCTGCAGTTAGTGAAAATAAATTAAATGAAAATAAAATCTGACCAAAGCAAATACCAAAATTGAAATAATATGTTTTACAGTTTCGAGAATATATTATTGGCTCTATCAATGTGTGTTGAATGCAATAATATATTGCCGACAGTATTATATATTATAATGATATGGTATTTACTTCTACAATTTATGTATATTTAGGAGCAAATCAGTTATTTTCACTTACGAAAAGAGGAGGACCCACGGGACAGTAATAGTGAGCATTATGTATATAAACGTCAACTCTGGGCGCGTCTAACCTATCTATGTTGTTCTAAATGTGTGAATCAATTCAGAATTCAATACACTACATGTAAAAGTCTTCTTCCTACGTTAATGTATCCACTAATTTTTATTCGATTTCCATATTAAGGTACAATATGTTACTTTACGTGTAACTTTATGGTCCCATCTTGTGGGACATGTCCATTTCATTATGCTATTTGCAGATTAAAACACTGTTACCCCTTTCCAGACCAACCAAATTTCACTGTAAATAATCAGAAAACGACATTAAACGAACCTTTCGTTTCCTCTTCCAGACAGTTATTTTGTTACCATTAATGATTGTATTAACACTGATTGCTGTGCAATATTAACTTGTATATCGGATAGCATTCTTGATGATAGAATCTAATATTGAATTCGATCTTTGATTTTGTAATCCCATACATTTTCAGAAGTAACAACCGTCCAAGCTAGATTCATATATACGAGAAAATGACCCTTATTTACAATACATGATCATATATCTGAGCATAATCTGTCAAAAATAGAATAGAAAATATTTTGTTATATGTAACCGCGAGTTATTGGCATTAAAGTTTAGTCCAGAATTGCCTAATTTGCCATAAAATGTAGTTCTTCATATAAATTAGAGTAGATTTAGCGATTTAACCGGTTGGGGTTTAAACTAAAGGGGCACATACTGCAGTTAGCTAATTTTTTTATTATAACAAACAGATATTCTTCGTTTTTGAATAATGCAACCACTTTCCCTAATTGAAGATATTTTGTCTCCATATTTTTAAAAATCAATTAAAGTTTTGAATATGCGCTAACGTTTACACATTTGGCATTGATTTCACTAAACTATGATTGGAAACTTATATACATAACGCTCTATATTCTGTCTCTCTCTCTCTCTCTCTTTTTTTTTTTTTTTTTAACTTTTGGGGGAGATCGATAGCACAGCCATTCCTTGTAACCTGGTTTGCCTTGCAAGCTTTAAGGTAGACAGTACTGCGCAGACTAAGCGTTGTTTATAATTTCATTGTACGGTCATACGGTTCATCGCAGTTAAGCACATTGTTTTAGATAGGCTATGAGCGAATTATTTATTGGGTGTGTAAATGAAAATATATTTGGATTAATATTCCAAATGAATTCAGAAGTGACTTGCGGTATTTGTGGAGCGTACATTTCCTAACTCAGGGACAGGATGCGAGAGGCTCCAGCATATACAGGGTGCATTCAGCAGCCTGAACAGGAGATGGCCCAAATATTCGAACAGCGTAGATGTAGGACAACGTCTGATCAACATTGTATTTTAATCCACGAGTGAAGTTAGTGAAAGTGGAGAAAGGAACTTTGTTATAAGTGTTTCCCTTACGTCAAAAAGTGAATACTAGTGTGGTGACTATTGAATAGGAAGACGTTGCTGATATTAGTGTATGTGGTGTTGCTGTGTGTAATTGTCAACGGGATGAAGTTGCCTGGCGATGGAATAGATATTGCATCCTTCGAAGAAGGTGGACTAAGCAACTATATATACTGGAGCCTCTCAAAACTAGTCCCGAGGATGGAAATAGTTTGTTCCCGAAACGCCGCTAGTATTTCTGAACTTCATTTGGTTACAGAATAGATATGTAGCATCAAAGCAGGTATTCGGTTCTGATAAGTTTATAGAATAGGGAAGTGATATATTATTTTATAAGGCGCACATATTCAGATTACACTTTATTAGTATTGTTTGGTTGCTCGTCTAACGAAAGCAGTACTGCGCAAGGTTAATCAAGTAAGAGGGATGACTGTGCTGTCGGTTTCCGCGTGGAGGGTGGGTAACTCTGCCGGGGCCAGTTCCAAGCCTGGCTGCAGTTAGTGAAAATAAATTAAATGAAAATAAAATCTGACCAAAGCAAATACCAAAATTGAAATAATATGTTTTACAGTTTCGAGAATATATTATTGGCTCTATCAATGTGTGTTGAATGCAATAATATATTGCGGACAGTATTATATATTATAATAATATGGTATTTACTTCTACAATTTATGTATATTTAGCAGCAAATCAGTTATTTTCACTTACGAAAAGAGGAGGACCCACGGGACAGTAATAGTGAGCATTATGTATATAAACGTCAACTCTGGGCGCGTCTAACCTATCTATGTTGTTCTAAATGTGTGAATCAATTCAGAATTCAATACACTACATGTAAAAGTGTTCTTCCTACGTTAATGTATCCACTAATTTTTATTCGATTTCCATATTAAGGTACAATATGTTACTTTACGTGTAACTTTATGGTCCCATCTTGTGGGGCATGTCCATTTCATTATGTTATTGGCAGATTAAAACACTGTTACCCCTTTCCAGACCAACCAAATTTCACTGTAAATAATCAGAAAACGACATTAAACGAACCTTTCGTTTCCTCTTCCAGACAGTTATTTTGTTACCATTAATGATTGTATTAACACTGATTGCTGTGCAATATTAACTTGTATATCGGATAGCATTCTTGATGATAGAATCTAATATTGAATTCGATCTTTGATTTTGTAATCCCATACATTTTCAGAAGTAACAACCGTCCAAGCTAGATTCATATATACGAGAAAATGACCCTTATTTACAATACATGATCATATATCTGAGCATAATCTGTCAGAAATAGAATAGAAAATATTTTGTTATATGTAACCGCGAGTTATTGGCATTAAAGTTTAGTCCAGAATTGCCTAATTTGCCATAAAATGTAGTTCTTCATATAAATTAGAGTAGATTTAGCGATTTAACCGGTTGGGGTTTAAACTAAAAGGGCACATACTGCAGTTAGCTAATTTTTTTATTATAACAAACAGATATTCTTCGTTTTTGAATAATGCAACCACTTTCCCTAATTGAAGATATTTTGTCTCCATATTTTTAAAAATCAATTAAAGTTTTGAATATGCGCTAACGTTTACACATTTGGCATTGATTTCACTAAACTATGATTGGAAACTTATATACATAACGCTCTATATTCTGTCTCTCTCTCTCTCTTTTTTTTTTTTTTTAACTTTTGGGGGAGATCGATAGCAAAGCCATTCCTTGTAACCTGGTTTGCCTTGCAAGCTTTAAGGTAGACAGTACTGCGCAGACTAAGCGTTGTTTATAATTTCATTGTACGGTCATACGGTTCATCGCAGTTAAGCACATTGTTTTAGATAGGCTATGAGCGAATTATTTATTGGGTGTGTAAATGAAAATATATTTGGATTAATATTCCAAATGAATTCAGAAGTGACTTGCGGTATTTGTGGAGCGTACATTTCCTAACTCAGGGACAGGATGCGAGAGGCTCCAGCATATACAGGGTGCATTCAGCAGCCTGAAGAGGAGATGGCCCAAATATTCGAACAGCGTAGATGTAGGACAACGTCTGATCAACATTGTATTTTAATCCACGAGTGAAGTTAGTGAAAGTGGAGAAAGGAACTTTGTTATAAGTGTTTCCCTTACTTCAAAAAGTGAATACTAGTGTGGTGACTATTGAATAGGAAGACGTTGCTGATATTAGTGTATGTGGTGTTGCTGTGTGTACTTGTCAACGGGATGAAGTTGCCTGGCGATGGAATAGATATTGCATCCTTCGAAGAAGGTGGACTAAGCAACTATATATACTGGAGCCTCTCAAAACTAGTCCCGAGGATGGAAATAGTTTGTTCCCGAAACGCCGCTAGTATTTCTGAACTTCATTTGGTTACAGAATAGATATGTAGCATCAAAGCAGGTATTCGGTTCTGATAAGTTTATAGAATAGGGAAATGATATATTATTTTATAAGGCGCACATATTCAGATTACACTTTATTAGTATTGTTTGGTTGCTCGTCTAACGAAAGCAGTACTGCGCAAGGTTAATCAAGTAAGAGGGATGACTGTGCTGTCGGTTTCCGCGTGGAGGGTGGGTAACTCTGCCGGGGCCAGTTCCAAGCCTGGCTGCAGTTAGTGAAAATAAATTAAATGAAAATAAAATCTGACCAAAGCAAATACCCAAATTGAAATAATATGTTTTACAGTTTCGAGAATATATTATTGGCTCTATCAATGTGTGTTGAATGCAATAATATATTGCCGACAGTATTATATATTATAATGATATGGTATTTACTTCTACAATTTATGTATATTTAGGAGCAAATCAGTTATTTTCACTTACGAAAAGAGGAGGACCCACGGGACAGTAATAGTGAGCATTATGTATATAAACGTCAACTCTGGGCGCGTCTAACCTATCTATGTTGTTCTAAATGTGTGAATCAATTCAGAATTCAATACACTACATGTAAAAGTGTTCTTCCTACGTTAATGTATCCACTAATTTTTATTCGATTTCCATATTAAGGTACAATATGTTACTTTACGTGTAACTTTATGGTCCCATCTTGTAGTGCATGTCCATTTCATTATGTTATTGGCAGATTAAAATACTGTTACCCCTTTCCAGACCAACCAAATTTCACTGTAAATAATCAGAAAACGACATTAAACGAACCTTTCGTTTCCTCTTCCAGACAGTTATTTTGTTACCATTAATGATTGTATTAACACTGATTGCTGTGCAATATTAATTTGTATATCGGATAGCATTCTTGATGATAGAATCTAATATTGAAATCGATCTTTGATTTGGTAATCCCATACATTTTCAGAAGTAACAACCGTCCAAGCTAGATTCATATATACGAGAAAATGGCCCTTATTTACAATACATGATCATATATCTGAGCATAATCTGTCCGAAATAGAATAGAAAATATTTTGTTATATGTAACCGCGAGTTATTGGCATTAAAGTTTAGTCCAGAATTGCCTAATTTGCCATAAAATGTAGTTCTTCATATAAATTAGAGTAGATTTAGCGATTTAACCGGTTGGGGTTTAAACTAAAGGGCCACATAGTGCAGTTAGCTAATTTTTTTTATTATAACAAACAGATATTCTTCGTTTTTGAATAATGCAACCACTTTCCCTAATTGAAGATATTTTGTCTCCATATTTTTAAAAATCAATTAAAGTTTTGAATATGCGCTAACGTTTACACATTTGGCATTGATTTCACTAAACTATGATTGGAAACTTATATACATAACGCTCTATATTCTGTCTCTCTCTCTCTTTTTTTTTTTTAACTTTTGGGGGAGATCGATAGCACAGCCATTCCTTGTAACCTGGTTTGCCTTGCAAGCTTTAAGGTAGACAGTACTGCGCAGACTAAGCGTTGTTTATAATTTCATTGTACGGTCATACAGTTCATCGCAGTTAAGCACATTGTTTTAGATAGGCTATGAGCGAATTATTTATTGGGTGTGTAAATGAAAATATATTCGGATTAATATTCCAAATGAATTCAGAAGTGACTTGCGGTGTTTGTGGAGCGTACATTTCCTAACTCAGGGACAGGATGCGAGAGGCTCCAGCATATACAGGGTGCATTCAGCAGCCTGAAGAGGAGATGGCCCAAATATTCGAACAGCGTAGATGTAGGACAACGTCTGATCAACATTGTATTTTAATCCACGAGTGAAGTTAGTGAAAGTGGAGAAAGGAACTTTGTTATAAGTGTTTCCCTTACTTCAAAAAGTGAATACTAGTGTGGTGACTATTGAATAGGAAGACGTTGCTGATATTAGTGTATGTGGTGTTGCTGTGTGTACTTGTCAACGGGATGAAGTTGCCTGGCGATGGAATAGATATTGCATCCTTCGAAGAAGGTGGACTAAGCAACTATATATACTGGAGCCTCTCAAAACTAGTCCCGAGGATGGAAATAGTTTGTTCCCGAAACGCCGCTAGTATTTCTGAACTTCATTTGGTTACAGAATAGATATGTAGCATCAAAGCAGGTATTCGGTTCTGATAAGTTTATAGAATAGGGAAATGATATATTATTTTATAAGGCGCACATATTCAGATTACACTTTATTAGTATTGTTTGGTTGCTCGTCTAACGAAAGCAGTACTGCGCAAGGTTAATCAAGTAAGAGGGATGACTGTGCTGTCGGTTTCCGCGTGGAGGGTGGGTAACTCTGCCGGGGCCAGTTCCAAGCCTGGCTGCAGTTAGTGAAAATAAATTAAATGAAAATAAAATCTGACCAAAGCAAATACCAAAATTGAAATAATATGTTTTACAGTTTCGAGAATATATTATTGGCTCTATCAATGTGTGTTGAATGCAATAATATATTGCCGACAGTATTATATATTATAATGATATGGTATTTACTTCTACAATTTATGTATATTTAGCAGCAAATCAGTTATTTTCACTTACGAAAAGAGGAGGACCCACGGGACAGTAATAGTGAGCATTATGTATATAAACGTCAACTCTGGGCGCGTCTAACCTATCTATGTTGTTCTAAATGTGTGAATCAATTCAGAATTCAATACATTACATGTAAAAGTGTTCTTGCTACGTTAATGTATCCACTAATTTTTATTCGATTTCCATATTAAGGTACAATATGTTACTTTACGTGTAACTTTTTGGTCCCATCTTGTGGGGCATGTCCATTTCATTATGTTATTGGCAGATTAAAACACTGTTACCCCTTTCCAGACCAACCAAATTTCACTGTAAATAATCAGAAAACGACATTAAACGAACCTTTCGTTTCCTCTTCCAGACAGTTATTTTGTTACCATTAATGATTGTATTAACACTGATTGCTGTGCAATATTAACTTGTATATCGGATAGCATTCCTGATGATAGAATCTAATATTGAATTCGATCTTTGATTTTGTAATCCCATACATTTTCAGAAGTAATAACCGTCCAAGCTAGATTCATATATACGAGAAAATGACCCTTATTTACAATACATGATCATATATCTGAGCATAATCTGTCAAAAATAGAATAGAAAATATTTTGTTATATGTAGCCGCGAATTATTGGCATTAAAGTTTAGTCCAGAATTGCCTAATTTGCCATAAAATGTAGTTCTTCATATAAATTAGAGTAGATTTAGCGATTTAACCGGTTGGGGTTTAAACTAAAGGGGCACATACTGCAGTTAGCTAATTTTTTTATTATAACAAACAGATATTCTTCGTTTTTGAATAATGCAACCACTTTCCCTAATTGAAGATATTTTGTCTCCATATTTTTAAAAATCGATTAAAGTTTTGAATATGCGCTAACGTTTACACATTTGGCATTGATTTCACTAAACTATGATTGGAAACTTATATACATAACGCTCTATATTCTGTCTCTCTCTTTTTTTTTTTTTTTTTTTTTTAACTTTTGGGGGAGATCGATAGCACAGCCATTCCTTGTAACCTGGTTTGCCTTGCAAGCTTTAAGGTAGACAGTACTGCGCAGACTAAGCGTTGTTTATAATTTCATTGTACGGTCATACGGTTCATCGCAGTTAAGCACATTGTTTTAGATAGGCTATGAGCGAATTATTTATTGGGTGTGTAAATGAAAATATATTTGGATTAATATTCGAAATGAATTCAGAAGTGACTTGCGGTATTTGTGGAGCGTACATTTCCTAACTCAGGGACAGGATGCGAGAGGCTCCAGCATATACAGGGTGCATTCAGCAGCCTGAACAGGAGATGGCCCAAATATTCGAACAGCGTAGATGTAGGACAACGTCTGATCAACATTGTATTTTAATCCACGAGTGAAGTTAGTGAAAGTGGAGAAAGGAACTTTGTTATAAGTGTTTCCCTTACGTCAAAAAGTGAATACTAGTGTGGTGACTATTGAATAGGAAGACGTTGCTGATATTAGTGTATGTGGTGTTGCTGTGTGTAATTGTCAACGGGATGAAGTTGCCTGGCGATGGAATAGATATTGCATCCTTCGAAGAAGGTGGACTAAGCAACTATATATACTGGAGCCTCTCAAAACTAGTCCCGAGGATGGAAATAGTTTGTTCCCGAAACGCCGCTAGTATTTCTGAACTTCATTTGGTTACAGAATAGATATGTAGCATCAAAGCAGGTATTCGGTTCTGATAAGTTTATAGAATAGGGAAGTGATATATTATTTTATAAGGCGCACATATTCAGATTACACTTTATTAGTATTGTTTGGTTGCTCGTCTAACGAAAGCAGTACTGCGCAAGGTTAATCAAGTAAGAGGGATGACTGTGCTGTCGGTTTCCGCGTGGAGGGTGGGTAACTCTGCCGGGGCCAGTTCCAAGCCTGGCTGCAGTTAGTGAAAATAAATTAAATGAAAATAAAATCTGACCAAAGCAAATACCAAAATTGAAATAATATGTTTTACAGTTTCGAGAATATATTATTGGCTCTATCAATGTGTGTTGAATGCAATAATATATTGCCGACAGTATTATATATTATAATAATATGGTATTTACTTCTACAATTTATGTATATTTAGCAGCAAATCAGTTATTTTCACTTACGAAAAGAGGAGGACCCACGGGACAGTAATAGTGAGCATTATGTATATAAACGTCAACTCTGGGCGCGTCTAACCTATCTATGTTGTTCTAAATGTGTGAATCAATTCAGAATTCAATACACTACATGTAAAAGTGTTCTTCCTACGTTAATGTATCCACTAATTTTTATTCGATTTCCATATTAAGGTACAATATGTTACTTTACGTGTAACTTTATGGTCCCATCTTGTGGGGCATGTCCATTTCATTATGTTATTGGCAGATTAAAACACTGTTACCCCTTTCCAGACCAACCAAATTTCACTGTAAATAATCAGAAAACGACATTAAACGAACCTTTCGTTTCCTCTTCCAGACAGTTATTTTGTTACCATTAATGATTGTATTAACACTGATTGCTGTGCAATATTAACTTGTATATCGGATAGCATTCTTGATGATAGAATCTAATATTGAATTCGATCTTTGATTTTGTAATCCCATACATTTTCAGAAGTAACAACCGTCCAAGCTAGATTCATATATACGAGAAAATGACCCTTATTTACAATACATGATCATATATCTGAGCATAATCTGTCAGAAATAGAATAGAAAATATTTTGTTATATGTAACCGCGAGTTATTGGCATTAAAGTTTAGTCCAGAATTGCCTAATTTGCCATAAAATGTAGTTCTTCATATAAATTAGAGTAGATTTAGCGATTTAACCGGTTGGGGTTTAAACTAAAAGGGCACATACTGCAGTTAGCTAATTTTTTTATTATAACAAACAGATATTCTTCGTTTTTGAATAATGCAACCACTTTCCCTAATTGAAGATATTTTGTCTCCATATTTTTAAAAATCAATTAAAGTTTTGAATATGCGCTAACGTTTACACATTTGGCATTGATTTCACTAAACTATGATTGGAAACTTATATACATAACGCTCTATATTCTGTCTCTCTCTCTCTCTTTTTTTTTTTTTTTAACTTTTGGGGGAGATCGATAGCAAAGCCATTCCTTGTAACCTGGTTTGCCTTGCAAGCTTTAAGGTAGACAGTACTGCGCAGACTAAGCGTTGTTTATAATTTCATTGTACGGTCATACGGTTCATCGCAGTTAAGCACATTGTTTTAGATAGGCTATGAGCGAATTATTTATTGGGTGTGTAAATGAAAATATATTTGGATTAATATTCCAAATGAATTCAGAAGTGACTTGCGGTATTTGTGGAGCGTACATTTCCTAACTCAGGGACAGGATGCGAGAGGCTCCAGCATATACAGGGTGCATTCAGCAGCCTGAACAGGAGATGGCCCAAATATTCGAACAGCGTAGATGTAGGACAACGTCTGATCAACATTGTATTTTAATCCACGAGTGAAGTTAGTGAAAGTGGAGAAAGGAACTTTGTTATAAGTGTTTCCCTTACTTCAAAAAGTGAATACTAGTGTGGTGACTATTGAATAGGAAGACGTTGCTGATATTAGTGTATGTGGTGTTGCTGTGTGTACTTGTCAACGGGATGAAGTTGCCTGGCGATGGAATAGATATTGCATCCTTCGAAGAAGGTGGACTAAGCAACTATATATACTGGAGCCTCTCAAAACTAGTCCCGAGGATGGAAATAGTTTGTTCCCGAAACGCCGCTAGTATTTCTGAACTTCATTTGGTTACAGAATAGATATGTAGCATCAAAGCAGGTATTCGGTTCTGATAAGTTTATAGAATAGGGAAATGATATATTATTTTATAAGGCGCACATATTCAGATTACACTTTATTAGTATTGTTTGGTTGCTCGTCTAACGAAAGCAGTACTGCGCAAGGTTAATCAAGTAAGAGGGATGACTGTGCTGTCGGTTTCCGCGTGGAGGGTGGGTAACTCTGCCGGGGCCAGTTCCAAGCCTGGCTGCAGTTAGTGAAAATAAATTAAATGAAAATAAAATCTGACCAAAGCAAATACCAAAATTGAAATAATATGTTTTACAGTTTCGAGAATATATTATTGGCTCTATCAATGTGTGTTGAATGCAATAATATATTGCCGACAGTATTATATATTATAATGATATGGTATTTACTTCTACAATTTATGTATATTTAGGAGCAAATCAGTTATTTTCACTTACGAAAAGAGGAGGAACCACGGGACAGTAATAGTGAGCATTATGTATATAAACGTCAACTCTGGGCGCGTCTAACCTATCTATGTTGTTCTAAATGTGTGAATCAATTCAGAATTCAATACACTACATGTAAAAGTGTTCTTCCTACGTTAATGTATCCACTAATTTTTATTCGATTTCCATATTAAGGTACAATATGTTACTTTACGTGTAACTTTATGGTCCCATCTTGTAGTGCATGTCCATTTCATTATGTTATTGGCAGATTAAAACACTGTTACCCCTTTCCAGACCAACCAAATTTCACTGTAAATAATCAGAAAACGACATTAAACGAACCTTTCGTTTCCTCTTCCAGACAGTTATTTTGTTACCATTAATGATTGTATTAACACTGATTGCTGTGCAATATTAATTTGTATATCGGATAGCATTCTTGATGATAGAATCTAATATTGAAATCGATCTTTGATTTTGTAATCCCATACATTTTCAGAAGTAACAACCGTCCAAGCTAGATTCATATATACGAGAAAATGGCCCTTATTTACAATACATGATCATATATCTGAGCATAATCTGTCCGAAATAGAATAGAAAATATTTTGTTATATGTAACCGCGAGTTATTGGCATAAAAGTTTAGTCCAGAATTGCCTAATTTGCCATAAAATGTAGTTCTTCATATAAATTAGAGTAGATTTAGCGATTTAACCGGTTGGGGTTTAAACTAAATGGCCACATACTGCAGTTAGCTAATTTTTTTTATTATAACAAACAGATATTCTTCGTTTTTGAATAATGCAACCACTTTCCCTAATTGAAGATATTTTGTCTCCATATTTTTAAAAATCAATTAAAGTTTTGAATATGCGCTAACGTTTACACATTTGGCATTGATTTCACTAAACTATGATTGGAAACTTATATACATAACGCTCTATATTCTGTCTCTCTCTCTTTTTTTTTTTTTTTTAACTTTTGGGGGAGATCGATAGCACAGCCATTCCTTGTAACCTGGTTTGCCTTGCAAGCTTTAAGGTAGACAGTACTGCGCAGACTAAGCGTTGTTTATAATTTCATTGTACGGTCATACAGTTCATCGCAGTTAAGCACATTGTTTTAGATAGGCTATGAGCGAATTATTTATTGGGTGTGTAAATGAAAATATATTCGGATTAATATTCCAAATGAATTCAGAAGTGACTTGCGGTGTTTGTGGAGCGTACATTTCCTAACTCAGGGACAGGATGCGAGAGGCTCCAGCATATACAGGGTGCATTCAGCAGCCTGAAGAGGAGATGGCCCAAATATTCGAACAGCGTAGATGTAGGACAACGTCTGATCAACATTGTATTTTAATCCACGAGTGAAGTTAGTGAAAGTGGAGAAAGGAACTTTGTTATAAGTGTTTCCCTTACTTCAAAAAGTGAATACTAGTGTGGTGACTATTGAATAGGAAGACGTTGCTGATATTAGTGTATGTGGTGTTGCTGTGTGTACTTGTCAACGGGATGAAGTTGCCTGGCGATGGAATAGATATTGCATCCTTCGAAGAAGGTGGACTAAGCAACTATATATACTGGAGCCTCTCAAAACTAGTCCCGAGGATGGAAATAGTTTGTTCCCGAAACGCCGCTAGTATTTCTGAACTTCATTTGGTTACAGAATAGATATGTAGCATCAAAGCAGGTATTCGGTTCTGATAAGTTTATAGAATAGGGAAATGATATATTATTTTATAAGGCGCACATATTCAGATTACACTTTATTAGTATTGTTTGGTTGCTCGTCTAACGAAAGCAGTACTGCGCAAGGTTAATCAAGTAAGAGGGATGACTGTGCTGTCGGTTTCCGCGTGGAGGGTGGGTAACTCTGCCGGGGCCAGTTCCAAGCCTGGCTGCAGTTAGTGAAAATAAATGAAAATAAAATCTGACCAAAGCAAATACCAAAATTGAAATAATATGTTTTACAGTTTCGAGAATATATTATTGGCTCTATCAATGTGTGTTGA
The DNA here is from genome assembly GCF_964235325.1 of Thermobia domestica. Taxonomy (NCBI): domain Eukaryota; kingdom Metazoa; phylum Arthropoda; class Insecta; order Zygentoma; family Lepismatidae; genus Thermobia; species Thermobia domestica. Next base: position 306,983 of record NW_027655911.1, read on the forward strand.
ATGCAATAATATATTGCCGACAGTATTATATATTATAATGATATGGTATTTACTTCTACAATTTATGTATATTTAGGAGCAAATCAGTTATTTTCACTTACGAAAAGAGGAGGACCCACGGGACAGTAATAGTGAGCATTATGTATATAAACGTCAACTCTGGGCGCGTCTAACCTATCTATGTTGTTCTAAATGTGTGAATCAATTCAGAATTCAATACACTACATGTAAAAGTGTTCTTCCTACGTTAATGTATCCACTAATTTTTATTCGATTTCCATATTAAGGTACAATATGTTACTTTACGTGTAACTTTATGGTCCCATCTTGTGGGGCATGTCCATTTCATTATGTTATTGGCAGATTAAAACACTGTTACCCCTTTCCAGACCAACCAAATTTCACTGTAAATAATCAGAAAACGACATTAAACGAACCTTTCGTTTCCTCTTCCAGACAGTTATTTTGTTACCATTAATGATTGTATTAACACTGATTGCTGTGCAATATTAACTTGTATATCGGATAGCATTCTTGATGATAGAATCTAATATTGAATTCGATCTTTGATTTTGTAATCCCATACATTTTCAGAAGTAACAACCGTCCAAGCTAGATTCATATATACGAGAAAATGACCCTTATTTACAATACATGATCATATATATGAGCATAATCTGTCAGAAATAGAATAGAAAATATTTTGTTATATGTAACCGCGAGTTATTGGCATTAAAGTTTAGTCCAGAATTGCCTAATTTGCCATAAAATGTAGTTCTTCATATAAATTAGAGTAGATTTAGCGATTTAACCGGTTGGGGTTTAAACTAAAGGGGCACATACTGCAGTTAGCTAATTTTTTTATTATAACAAACAGATATTCTTCGTTTTTGAATAATGCAACCACTTTCCCTAATTGAAGATATTTTGTCTCCATATTTTTAAAAATCAATTAAAGCTTTGAATATGCGCTAACGTTTACACATTTGGCATTGATTTCATCTGTCTCTCTTGTTTTTTTTTTTTTTTTTTTTTTTTTTTTTTTTTTAAACTTTTGGGGGAGATCGATAGCACAGCCATTCCTTGTAACCTGGTTTGCCTTGCAAGCTTTAAGGTAGACAGTAATGCGCAGACTAAGCGTTGTTTATAATTTCATTGTACGGTCATACAGTTTATCGCAGTTAAGCACATTGTTTTAGATAGGCTATGAGCGAATTATTTATTGGGTGTGTAAATGAAAATATATTTGGATTAATATTCCAAATGAATTCAGAAGTGACTTGCGGTATTTGTGGAGCGTACATTTCCTAACTCAGGGACAGGATGCGAGAGGCTCCAGCATATACAGGTTGCATTCAGCAGCCTGAAGAGGAGATGGCCCAAATATTCGAACAGCGTAGATGTAGGACAACGTCTGATCAACATTGTATTTTAATCCACGAGTGAAGTTAGTGAAAGTGGAGAAAGGAACTTTGTTATAAGTGTTTCCCTTACGTCAAAAAGTGAATACTAGTGTGGTGACTATTGAATAGGAAGACGTTGCTGATATTAGTGTATGTGGTGTTGCTGTGTGTAATTGTCAACGGGATGAAGTTGCCTGGCGATGGAATAGATATTGCATCCTTCGAAGAAGGTGGACTAAGCAACTATATATACTGGAGCCTCTCAAAACTAGTCCCGAGGATGGAAATAGTTTGTTCCCGAAACGCCGCTAGTATTTCTGAACTTCATTTGGTTACAGAATAGATATGTAGCATCAAAGCAGGTATTCGGTTCTGATAAGTTTATAGAATAGGGAAATGATATATTATTTTATAAGGCGCACATATTCAGATTACACTTTATTAGTATTGTTTGGTTGCTCGTCTAACGAAAGCAGTACTGCGCAAGGTTAATCAAGTAAGAGGGATGACTGTGCTGTCGGTTTCCGCGTGGAGGGTGGGTAACTCTGCCGGGGCCAGTTCCAAGCCTGGCTGCAGTTAGTGAAAATAAATTAAATGAAAATAAAATCTGACCAAAGCAAATACCAAAATTGAAATAATATGTTTTACAGTTTCGAGAATATATTATTGGCTCTATCAATGTGTGTTGAATGCAATAATATATTGCTGACAGTATTATATATTATAATGATATGGTATTTACTTTTACAATTTATGTATATTTAGCAGCAAATCAGTTATTTTCACTTACGAAAAGAGGAAGACCCACGGGACAGTAATAGTGAGCATTATGTATATAAACGTCAACTCTGGGCGCGTCTAACCTATCTATGTTGTTCTAAATGTGTGAATCAATTCAGAATTCAATACACTACATGTAAAAGTGTTCTTCCTACGTTAATGTATCCACTAATTTTTATTCGATTTCCATATTAAGGTACAATATGTTACTTTACGTGTAACTTTATGGTCCCATCTTGTGGGGCATGTCCATTTCATTATGTTATTGGCAGATTAAAACAGTGTTACCCCTTTCCAGACCAACCAAATTTCACTGTAAATAATCAGAAAACGACATTAAACGAACCTTTCGTTTCCTCTTCCAGACAGTTATTTTGTTACCATTAATGATTGTATTAACACTGATTGCTGTGCAATATTAACTTGTATATCGGATAGCATTCTTGATGATAGAATCTAATATTGAATTCGATCTTTGATTTTGTAATCCCATACATTTTCAGAAGTAACAACCGTCCAAGCTAGATTCATATATACGAGAAAATGACCCTTATTTACAATACATGATCATATATATGAGCATAATCTGTCAGAAATAGAATAGAAAATATTTTGTTATATGTAACCGCGAGTTATTGGCATTAAAGTTTAGTCCAGAATTGCCTAATTTGCCATAAAATGTAGTTCTTCATATAAATTAGAGTAGATTTAGCGATTTAACCGGTTGGGGTTTAAACTAAAGGGGCACATACTGCAGTTAGCTAATTTTTTTATTATAACAAACAGATATTCTTCGTTTTTGAATAATGCAACCACTTTCCCTAATTGAAGATATTTTGTCTCCATATTTTTAAAAATCAATTAAAGTTTTGAATATGCGCTAACGTTTACACATTTGGCATTGATTTCACTAAACTATGATTGGAAACTTATATACATAACGCTCTATATTCTGTCTCTCTTTTTTTTTTTTTTTTTTTTTCTTTTAACCTTTAGGGGATATCGATAGCACAGCCATTCCTTGTAACCTGGTTTGCCTTGCAAGCTTTAAGGTAGACAGTACTGCGCAGACTAAGCGTTGTTTATAATTTCATTGTACGGTCATACAGTTCATCGCAGTTAAGCACATTGTTTTAGATAGGCTATGAGCGAATTATTTATTGGGTGTGTAAATGAAAATATATTTGGATTAATATTCCAAATGAATTCAGAAGTGACTTGCGGTATTTGTGGAGCGTACATTTCCTAACTCAGGGACAGGATGCGAGAGGCTCCAGCATATACAGGGTGCATTCAGCAGCCTGAAGAGGAGATGGCCCAAATATTCGAACAGCGTAGATGTAGGACAACGTCTGATCAACATTGTATTTTAATCCACGAGTGAAGTTAGTGAAAGTGGAGAAAGGAACTTTGTTATAAGTTTTTCCCTTACGTCAAAATGTGAATACTAGTGTGGTGACTATTGAATAGTAAGACGTTGCTGATATTAGTGTATGTGGTGTTGCTGTGTGTAATTGTCAACGGGATGAAGTTGCCTGGCGATGGAATAGATATTGCATCCTTCGAAGAAGGTGGACTAAGCAACTATATATACTGGAGCCTCTCAAAACTAGTCCCGAGGATGGAAATAGTTTGTTCCCGAAACGCCGCTAGTATTTCTGAACTTCATTTGGTTACAGAATAGATATGTAGCATCAAAGCAGGTATTCGGTTCTGATAAGTTTATAGAATAGGGAAATGATATATTATTTTATAAGGCGCACATATTCAGATTACACTTTATTAGTATTGTTTGGTTACTCGTCTAACGAAAGCAGTACTGCGCAAGGTTAATCAAGTAAGAGGGATGACTGTGCTGTCGGTTTCCGCGTGGAGAGTGGGTAACTCTGCCGGGGCCAGTTCCAAGCCTGGCTGCAGTTAGTGAAAATAAATTAAATGAAAATAAAATCTGACCAAAGCAAATACCAAAATTGAAATAATATGTTTTACAGTTTCGAGAATATATTATTTTCTTTATCAATGTGTGTTGAATGCAATAATATATTGCCGACAGTATTATATATTATAATGATATGGTATTTACTTCTACAATTTATGTATATTTAGCAGCAAATCAGTTACTTTCACTTACGAAAAGAGGAGGACCCACGGGACAGTAATAGTGAGCATTATGTATATAAACGTCAACTCTGGGCGCGTCTAACCTATCTATGTTGTTCTAAATGTGTGAATCAATTCTGAATTCAATACACTACATGTAAAAGTGTTCTTCCTACGTCAATGTATCCACTAATTTTTATTCGATTTCCATATTAGGGTACAGTATGTTACTTTACGTGTAATTTTATGGTCCCATCTTGTGGGGCACGTCCATTTCATTATGTTATTGGCAGATTAAAAAACTGTTACCCCTTTCCAGACCAACCAAATTTCACTGTGAATAATCAGAAAACGACATTAAACGAATCTTTCGTTTCCTCTTCCAGACAGTTATTTTGTTACCATTAATGATTGTATTAACACTGATTGCTGTGCAATATTAACTTGTATATCGGATAGCATTCTTGATGATAAAATCTAATATTGAATTCGATCTTTGATTTTGTAATCCCATACATTTTCAGAAGTAACAATCGTCCAAGCTAGAGATTCATATATACGAGAAAATGACCCTTATTTACAATACATGATCATATATCTGAGCATAATCTGTCAAAAATAGAATAGAAAATATTTTGTTATATGTAACCGCGAGTTATTGGCATTAAAGTTTAGTCCAGAATTGCCTAATTTGGCGCAAAATGTAGTTCTTCATATAAATTTGAGTAGATTTAGCGATTTAACCGGTTGGGGTTTAAACTAAAGGGGCACACTGCAGTTAGCTAAATTTTTTATTATAAGAAACAGATATTCTTCGTTTTTGAATAATGCAAGCACTTTCCCTAATTGAAGATATTTTGTCTACATAATTTTAAAAATCAATTAAAGTTTTGAATATGCGCTAACTTTTACACATTTGGCACTGATTTCACTAAACTATGATTGGAAACTTATATACATAACGCTCTATATACTGTCTCTCTTGCTTTTTTTTTTTTTTTTAACTTTTGGGGGAGATCGATAGCACAGCCATTCCTTGTAACCTGGTTTGCCTTGCAAACTTTAAAGTAGACAGTACTGCGCAGACTATTCGTAGTTTATAATTTCATTGTAAGGTCATACAGTTCATCGTAGTTAAGCACATTGTTTTAGATAGGCTATGAGCGAATTATTTATTGGGTGTGTAAATGAAAATATATTTGGATTAATATTCCAAATGAATTCAGAAGTGACTTCCGGTATTTGTGGGGCGTACATTTCCTAACTCAGGGACAGGATGCGAGAGGCTCCAGCATATACAGGGTGGATTCAGCAGCCTGAAGAGGAGATGGCCCAAATATTCGAACAGCGTAGATGTAGGACAACGTCTGATCAACATTGTATTTTAATTCACGAGTGAAGTTAGTGAAAGTGGAGAAAGGAACTTTGTTATAAGTTTTTCCCTTACGTCAAAATGTGAATACTAGTGTGGTGACTATTGAATAGGAAGACGTTGCTGATATTAGTGTATGTGGTGTTGCTGTGTGTAATTGTCAACGGGATGAAGTTGCCTGGCGATGGAATAGATATTGCATCCTTCGAAGAAGGTGGACTAAGCAACTATATATACTGGAGCCTCTCAAAACTAGTCCCGAGGATGGAAATAGTTTGTTTCCGAAACGCCGCTAGTATTTCTGAACTTCATTTGGTTACAGAATAGATATGTAGCATCAAAGCAGGTATTCGGTTCTGATAAGTTTATAGAATAGGGAAATGATATATTATTTTATAAGGCGCACATATTCAGATTACACTTTATTAGTATTGTTTGGTTGCTCGTCTAACGAAAGCAGTACTGCGCAAGGTTAATCAAGTAAGAGGGATGACTGTGCTGTCGGTTTCTGCGTGGAGGGTGGGTAACTCTGCCGGGGCCAGTTCCAAGCCTGGCTGCAGTTAGTGAAAATAAATGAAAATAAAATCTGACCAAAGCAAATACCAAAATTGAAATAATATGTTTTACAGTTTCGAGAATATATTATTGGCTCTATCAATGTGTGTTGAATGCAATAATATATTGCCGACAGTATTATATATTATAATGATATGGTATTTACTTCTACAATTTATGTATATTTAGCAGCAAATCAGTTATTTTCACTTACGAAAAGAGGAGGACCCACGGGACAGTAATAGTGAGCATTATGTATATAAACGTCAACTCTGGGCGCGTCTAACCTATCTATGTTGTTCTAAATGTGTGAATCAATTCAGAATTCAATACACTACATGTAAAAGTGTTCTTCCTACGTTAATGTATCCACTAATTTTTATTCGATTTCCATATTAAGGTACAATATGTTACTTTACGTGTAACTTTATGGTCCCATCTTGTGGGGCATGTCCATTTCATTATGTTATTGGCAGATTAAAACACTGTTACCCCTTTCCAGACCAACCAAATTTCACTGTAAATAATCAGAAAACGACATTAAACGAACCTTTCGTTTCCTCTTCCAGACAGTTATTTTGTTACCATTAATGATTGTATTAACACTGATTGCTGTGCAATATTAACTTGTATATCGGATAGCATTCTTGATGATAGAATCTAATATTGAATTCGATCTTTGATTTTGTAATCCCATACATTTTCAGAAGTAACAACCGTCCAAGCTAGATTCATATATACGAGAAAATGACCCTTATTTACAATACATGATCATATATATGAGCATAATCTGTCAGAAATAGAATAGAAAATATTTTGTTATATGTAACCGCGAGTTATTGGCATTAAAGTTTAGTCCAGAATTGCCTAATTTGCCATAAAATGTAGTTCTTCATATAAATTAGAGTAGATTTAGCGATTTAACCGGTTGGGGTTTAAACTAAAGGGGCACATACTGCAGTTAGCTAATTTTTTTATTATAACAAACAGATATTCTTCGTTTTTGAATAATGCAACCACTTTCCCTAATTGAAGATATTTTGTCTCCATATTTTTAAAAATCAATTAAAGCTTTGAATATGCGCTAACGTTTACACATTTGGCATTGATTTCATCTGTCTCTCTTGTTTTTTTTTTTTTTTTTTTTAAACTTTTGGGGGAGATCGATAGCACAGCCATTCCTTGTAACCTGGTTTGCCTTGCAAGCTTTAAGGTAGACAGTAATGCGCAGACTAAGCGTTGTTTATAATTTCATTGTACGGTCATACAGTTTATCGCAGTTAAGCACATTGTTTTAGATAGGCTATGAGCGAATTATTTATTGGGTGTGTAAATGAAAATATATTTGGATTAATATTCCAAATGAATTCAGAAGTGACTTGCGGTATTTGTGGAGCGTACATTTCCTAACTCAGGGACAGGATGCGAGAGGCTCCAGCATATACAGGTTGCATTCAGCAGCCTGAAGAGGAGATGGCCCAAATATTCGAACAGCGTAGATGTAGGACAACGTCTGATCAACATTGTATTTTAATCCACGAGTGAAGTTAGTGAAAGTGGAGAAAGGAACTTTGTTATAAGTGTTTCCCTTACGTCAAAAAGTGAATACTAGTGTGGTGACTATTGAATAGGAAGACGTTGCTGATATTAGTGTATGTGGTGTTGCTGTGTGTAATTGTCAACGGGATGAAGTTGCCTGGCGATGGAATAGATATTGCATCCTTCGAAGAAGGTGGACTAAGCAACTATATATACTGGAGCCTCTCAAAACTAGTCCCGAGGATGGAAATAGTTTGTTCCCGAAACGCCGCTAGTATTTCTGAACTTCATTTGGTTACAGAATAGATATGTAGCATCAAAGCAGGTATTCGGTTCTGATAAGTTTATAGAATAGGGAAATGATATATTATTTTATAAGGCGCACATATTCAGATTACACTTTATTAGTATTGTTTGGTTGCTCGTCTAACGAAAGCAGTACAGCGCAAGGTTAATCAAGTAAGAGGGATGACTGTGCTGTCGGTTTCCGCGTGGAGGGTGGGTAACTCTGCCGGGGCCAGTTCCAAGCCTGGCTGCAGTTAGTGAAAATAAATTAAATGAAAATAAAATCTGACCAAAGCAAATACCAAAATTGAAATAATATGTTTTACAGTTTCGAGAATATATTATTGGCTCTATCAATGTGTGTTGAATGCAATAATATATTGCTGACAGTATTATATATTATAATGATATGGTATTTACTTCTACAATTTATGTATATTTAGCAGCAAATCAGTTATTTTCACTTACGAAAAGAGGAAGACCCACGGGACAGTAATAGTGAGCATTATGTATATAAACGTCAACTCTGGGCGCGTCTAACCTATCTATGTTGTTCTAAATGTGTGAATCAATTCAGAATTCAATACACTACATGTAAAAGTGTTCTTCCTACGTTAATGTATCCACTAATTTTTATTCGATTTCCATATTAAGGTACAATATGTTACTTTACGTGTAACTTTATGGTCCCATCTTGTGGGGCATGTCCATTTCATTATGTTATTGGCAGATTAAAACACTGTTACCCCTTTCCAGACCAACCAAATTTCACTGTAAATAATCAGAAAACGACATTAAACGAACCTTTCGTTTCCTCTTCCAGACAGTTATTTTGTTACCATTAATGATTGTATTAACACTGATTGCTGTGCAATATTAACTTGTATATCGGATAGCATTCTTGATGATAGAATCTAATATTGAATTCGATCTTTGATTTTGTAATCCCATACATTTTCAGAAGTAACAACCGTCCAAGCTAGATTCATATATACGAGAAAATGACCCTTATTTACAATACATGATCATATATATGAGCATAATCTGTCAGAAATAGAATAGAAAATATTTTGTTATATGTAACCGCGAGTTATTGGCATTAAAGTTTAGTCCAGAATTGCCTAATTTGCCATAAAATGTAGTTCTTCATATAAATTAGAGTAGATTTAGCGATTTAACCGGTTGGGGTTTAAACTAAAGGGGCACATACTGCAGTTAGCTAATTTTTTTATTATAACAAACAGATATTCTTCGTTTTTGAATAATGCAACCACTTTCCCTAATTGAAGATATTTTGTCTCCATATTTTTAAAAATCAATTAAAGTTTTGAATATGCGCTAACGTTTACACATTTGGCATTGATTTCACTAAACTATGATTGGAAACTTATATACATAACGCTCTATATTCTGTCTCTCTCTCTTTTTTTTTTTTTTTTTTTTAAACTTTTGGGGGAGATCGATAGCACAGCCATTCCTTGTAACCTGGTTTGCCTTGCAAGTTTTAAGGTAGACAGTACTGCGCAGACTAAGCGTTGTTTATTATTTCATTGTACGGTCATACAGTTCATCGCAGTTAAGTATATTGTTATAGATAGGCTATGAGCGAATTATTTATTGGGTGTGTAAATGAAAATATATTTGGATTAATATTCCAAATGAATTCAGAAGTGACTTGCGGTATTTGTGGAGCGTACATTTCCTAACTCAGGGACAGGATGCGAGAGGCTCCAGCATATACAGGGTGCATTCAGCAGCCTGAAGAGGAGATGGCCCAAATATTCGAACAGCGTAGATGTAGGACAACGTCTGATCAACATTGTATTTTAATCCACGAGTGAAGTTAGTGAAAGTGGAGAAAGGAACTTTGTTATAAGTGTTTCCCTTACGTCAAAAAGTGAATACTAGTGTGGTGACTATTGAATAGGAAGACGTTGCTGATATTAGTGTATGTGGTGTTGCTGTGTGTACTTGTCAACGGGATGAAGTTGCCTGGCGATGGAATAGATATTGCATCCTTCGAAGAAGGTGGACTAAGCAACTATATATACTGGAGCCTCTCAAAACTAGTCCCGAGGATGGAAATAGTTTGTTCCCGAAACGCCGCTAGTATTTCTGAACTTCATTTGGTTACAGAATAGATATGTAGCATCAAAGCAGGTATTCGGTTCTGATAAGTTTATAGAATAGGGAAATGATATATTATTTTATAAGGCGCACATATTCAGATTACACTTTATTAGTATTGTTTGGTTACTCGTCTAAAGAAAGCAGTACTGCGCAAGGTTAATCAAGTAAGAGGGATGACTGTGCTGTCGGTTTCCGCGTGGAGGGTGGGTAACTCTGCCGGGGCCAGTTCCAAGCCTGGCTGCAGTTAGTGAAAATAAATTAAATGAAAATAAAATCTGACCAAAGCAAATACCAAAATTGAAATAATATGTTTTACAGTTTCGAGAATACATTATTGTCTTTACCAATGTGTGTTGAATGCAATAATATATTGCCGACAGTATTATATATTATAATGATATGGTATTTACTTCTAGAATTTATGTATATTTAGCAGCAAATCAGTTATTTTCACTTACGAAAAGAGGAGGACCCACGGGACAGTAATAGTGAGCATTATGTATATAAACGTCAACTCTGGGCGCGTCTAACCTATCTATGTTGTTCTAAATGTGTGAATCAATTCAGAATTCAATACACTACATGTAAAAGTCTTCTTCCTACGTTAATGTATCCACTAATTTTTATTCGATTTCCATATTAAGGTACAATATGCTACTTTACGTGTAACTTTATGGTCCCATCTTGTGGGGCATGTCCATTTCATTATGTTATTGGCAGATTAAAACACTGTTACCCCTTTCCAGACCAACCAAATTTCACTGTAAATAATCAGAAAACGACATTAAACGAACCTTTCGTTTCCTCTTCCAGACAGTTATTTTGTTACCATTAATGATTGTATTAACACTGATTGCTGTGCAATATTAACTTGTATATCAGATAGCATTCTTGATGATAAAATCTAATATTGAATTCGATCTTTGATTTTGTAATCCCATACATTTTCAGAAGTAACAACCGTCCAAGCTAGATTCATATATACGAGAAAATGACCCTTATTTACAATACATGATCATATATCTGAGCATAATCTGTCAGAAATAGAATAGAAAATATTTTGTTATATGTAACCGCGAGTTATTGGCATTAAAGTTTAGTCCAGAATTGCCTAATTTGCCATAAAATGTAGTTCTTCATATAAATTAGAGTAGATTTAGCGATTTAACCGGTTGGGGTTTAAACTAAAGGGGCACATACTGCAGTTAGCTAATTTTTTTATTATAACAAACAGATATTCTTCGTTTTTGAATAATACAACCACTTTCCCTAATTGAAGATATTTTGTCTCCATTTTTTTAAAAATCAATTAAAGTTTTGAATATGCGCTAACGTTTACACATTTGGCATTGATTTCACTAAACTATGATTGGAAACTTATATACATAACGCTCTATATTCTGTCTCTCTTTTTTTTTTTTTTTTTTTCTTTTAACCTTTAGGGGAGATCGATAGCACAGCCATTCCTTGTAACCTGGTTTGCCTTGCAAGCTTTAAGGTAGACAGTACTGCGCAGACTAAGCGTTGTTTATAATTTCATTGTACGGTCATACAGTTCATCGCAGTTAAGCACATTGTTTTAGATAGGCTATGAGCGAATTATTTATTGGGTGTGTAAATGAAAATATATTTGGATTAATATTCCAAATGAATTCAGAAGTGACTTGCGGTATTTGTGGAGCGTACATTTCCTAACTCAGGGACAGGATGCGAGAGGCTCCAGCATATACAGGGTGCATTCAGCAGCCTGAAGAGGAGATGGCCCAAATATTCGAACAGCGTAGATGTAGGACAACGTCTGATCAACATTGTATTTTAATCCACGAGTGAAGTTAGTGAAAGTGGAGAAAGGAACTTTGTTATAAGTTTTTCCCTTACGTCAAAATGTGAATACTAGTGTGGTGACTATTGAATAGTAAGACGTTGCTGATATTAGTGTATGTGGTGTTGCTGTGTGTAATTGTCAACGGGATGAAGTTGCCTGGCGATGGAATAGATATTGCATCCTTCGAAGAAGGTGGACTAAGCAACTATATATACTGGAGCCTCTCAAAACTAGTCCCGAGGATGGAAATAGTTTGTTCCCGAAACGCCGCTAGTATTTCTGAACTTCATTTGGTTACAGAATAGATATGTAGCATCAAAGCAGGTATTCGGTTCTGATAAGTTTATAGAATAGGGAAATGATATATTATTTTATAAGGCGCACATATTCAGATTACACTTTATTAGTATTGTTTGGTTACTCGTCTAACGAAAGCAGTACTGCGCAAGGTTAATCAAGTAAGAGGGATGACTGTGCTGTCGGTTTCCGCGTGGAGAGTGGGTAACTCTGCCGGGGCCAGTTCCAAGCCTGGCTGCAGTTAGTGAAAATAAATTAAATGAAAATAAAATCTGACCAAAGCAAATACCAAAATTGAAATAATATGTTTTACAGTTTCGAGAATATATTATTTTCTTTATCAATGTGTGCTGAATGCAATAATATATTGCCGACAGTATTATATATTATAATGATATGGTATTTACTTCTACAATTTATGTATATTTAGCAGCAAATCAGTTACTTTCACTTACGAAAAGAGGAGGACCCACGGGACAGTAATAGTGAGCATTATGTATATAAACGTCAACTCTGGGCGCGTCTAACCTATCTATGTTGTTCTAAATGTGTGAATCAATTCTGAATTCAATACACTACATGTAAAAGTGTTCTTCCTACGTCAATGTATCCACTAATTTTTATTCGATTTCCATATTAGGGTACAGTATGTTACTTTACGTGTAATTTTATGGTCCCATCTTGTGGGGCACGTCCATTTCATTATGTTATTGGCAGATTAAAAAACTGTTACCCCTTTCCAGACCAACCAAATTTCACTGTGAATAATCAGAAAACGACATTAAACGAATCTTTCGTTTCCTCTTCCAGACAGTTATTTTGTTACCATTAATGATTGTATTAACACTGATTGCTGTGCAATATTAACTTGTATATCGGATAGCATTCTTGATGATAAAATCTAATATTGAATTCGATCTTTGATTTTGTAATCCCATACATTTTCAGAAGTAACAATCGTCCAAGCTAGAGATTCATATATACGAGAAAATGACCCTTATTTACAATACATGATCATATATCTGAGCATAATCTGTCAAAAATAGAATAGAAAATATTTTGTTATATGTAACCGCGAGTTATTGGCATTAAAGTTTAGTCCAGAATTGCCTAATTTGGCGCAAAATGTAGTTCTTCATATAAATTTGAGTAGATTTAGCGATTTAACCGGTTGGGGTTTAAACTAAAGGGGCACACTGCAGTTAGCTAAATTTTTTATTATAAGAAACAGATATTCTTCGTTTTTGAATAATGCAAGCACTTTCACTAATTGAAGATATTTTGTCTACATATTTTTAAAAATCAATTAAAGTTTTGAATATGCGCTAACTTTTACACATTTGGCACTGATTTCACTAAACTATGATTGGAAACTTATATACATAACGCTCTATATACTGTCTCTCTTGCTTTTTTTTTTTTTTTTTAACTTTTGGGGGAGATCGATAGCACAGCCATTCCTTGTAACCTGGTTTGCCTTGCAAACTTTAAAGTAGACAGTACTGCGCAGACTATTCGTAGTTTATAATTTCATTGTAAGGTCATACAGTTCATCGTAGTTAAGCACATTGTTTTAGATAGGCTATGAGCGAATTATTTATTGGGTGTGTAAATGAAAATATATTTGGATTAATATTCCAAATGAATTCAGAAGTGACTTGCGGTATTTGTGGGGCGTACATTTCCTAACTCAGGGACAGGATGCGAGAGGCTCCAGCATATACAGGGTGCATTCAGCAGCCTGAAGAGGAGATGGCCCAAATATTCGAACAGCGTAGATGTACGACAACGTCTGATCAACATTGTATTTTAATTCACGAGTGAAGTTAGTGAAAGTGGAGAAAGGAACTTTGTTATAAGTGTTTCCCTTACGTCAAAAAGTGAATACTAGTGTGGTGACTATTGAATAGTAAGACGTTGCTGATATTAGTGTATGTGGTGTTGCTGTGTGTAATTGTCAACGGGATGAAGTTGCCTGGCGATGGAATAGATATTGCATCCTTCGAAGAAGGTGGACTAAGCAACTATATATACTGGAGCCTCTCAAAACTAGTCCCGAGGATGGAAATAGTTTGTTCCCGAAACGCCGCTAGTATTTCTGAACTTCATTTGGTTACAGAATAGATATGTAGCATCAAAGCAGGTATTCGGTTCTGATAAGTTTATAGAATAGGGAAATGATATATTATTTTATAAGGCGCACATATTCAGATTACACTTTATTAGTATTGTTTGGTTGCTCGTCTAACGAAAGCAGTACTGCGCAAGGTTAATCAAGTAAGAGGGATGACTGTGCTGTCGGTTTCTGCGTGGAGGGTGGGTAACTCTGCCGGGGCCAGTTCCAAGCCTGGCTGCAGTTAGTGAAAATAAATGAAAATAAAATCTGACCAAAGCAAATACCAAAATTGAAATAATATGTTTTACAGTTTCGAGAATATATTATTGGCTCTATCAATGTGTGTTGAATGCAATAATATATTGCCGACAGTATTATATATTATAATGATATGGTATTTACTTCTACAATTTATGTATATTTAGCAGCAAATCAGTTATTTTCACTTACGAAAAGAGGAGGACCCACGGGACAGTAATAGTGAGCATTATGTATATAAACGTCAACTCTGGGCGCGTCTAACCTATCTATGTTGTTCTAAATGTGTGAATCAATTCAGAATTCAATACACTACATGTAAAAGTCTTCTTCCTACGTTAATGTATCCACTAATTTTTATTCGATTTCCATATTAAGGTACAATATGTTACTTTACGTGTAACTTTATGGTCCCATCTTGTGGGGCATGTCCATTTCATTATGTTATTGGCAGATTAAAACACTGTTACCCCTTTCCAGACCAACCAAATTTCAATGTAAATAATCAGAAAACGACATTAAACGAACCTTTCGTTTCCTCTTCCAGACAGTTATTTTGTTACCATTAATGATTGTATTAACACTGATTGCTGTGCAATATTAACTTGTATATCGGATAGCATTCTTGATGATAGAATCTAATATTGAATTCGATCTTTGATTTTGTAATCCCATACATTTTCAGAAGTAACAACCGTCCAAGCTAGATTCATATATACGAGAAAATGACCCTTATTTACAATACATGATCATATATATGAGCATAATCTGTCAGAAATAGAATAGAAAATATTTTGTTATATGTAACCGCGAGTTATTGGCATTAAAGTTTAGTCCAGAATTGCCTAATTTGCCATAAAATGTAGTTCTTCATATAAATTAGAGTAGATTTAGCGATTTAACCGGTTGGGGTTTAAACTAAAGGGGCACATACTGCAGTTAGCTAATTTTCTTATTATAACAAACAGATATTCTTCGTTTTTGAATAATGCATCCACTTTCCCTAATTGAAGATATTTTGTCTCCATATTTTTAAAAATCAATTAAAGTTTTGAATATGCGCTAACGTTTACACATTTGGCATTGATTTCACTAAACTATGATTGGAAACTTATATACATAACGCTCTATATTCTGTCTCTCTCTTTTTTTTTTTTTTTTTTTAACTTTTGGGGGAGATCGATAGCACAGCCATTCCTTGTAACGTGGTTTGCCTTGCAAGCTTTAAGGTAGACAGTACTGCGCAGACTAAGCGTTGTTTATAATTTCATTGTACGGTCATACAGTTCATCGCAGTTAAGTACATTGTTTTAGATAGGCTATGAGCGAATTATTTATTGGGTGTGTAAATGAAAATATATTTGGATTAATATTCCAAATGAATTCAGAAGTGACTTGCGGTATTTGTGGGGCGTACATTTCCTAACTCAGGGACAGGATGCGAGAGGCTCCAGCATATACAGGGTGCATTCAGCAGCCTGAAGAGGAGATGGCCCAAATATTCGAACAGCGTAGATGTACGACAACGTCTGATCAACATTGTATTTTAATTCACGAGTGAAGTTAGTGAAAGTGGAGAAAGGAACTTTGTTATAAGTTTTTCCCTTACGTCAAAATGTGAATACTAGTGTGGTGACTATTGAATAGGAAGACGTTGCTGATATTAGTGTATGTGGTGTTGCTGTGTGTAATTGTCAACGGGATGAAGTTGCCTGGCGATGGAATAGATATTGCATCCTTCGAAGAAGGTGGACTAAGCAACTATATATACTGGAGCCTCTCAAAACTAGTCCCGAGGATGGAAATAGTTTGTTTCCGAAACGCCGCTAGTATTTCTGAACTTCATTTGGTTACAGAATAGATATGTAGCATCAAAGCAGGTATTCGGTTCTGATAAGTTTATAGAATAGGGAAATGATATATTATTTTATAAGGCGCACATATTCAGATTACACTTTATTAGTATTGTTTGGTTGCTCGTCTAACGAAAGCAGTACTGCGCAAGGTTAATCAAGTAAGAGGGATGACTGTGCTGTCGGTTTCCGCGTGGAGGGTGGGTAACTCTGCCGGGGCCAGTTCCAAGCCTGGCTGCAGTTAGTGAAAATAAATTAAATGAAAATAAAATCTGACCAAAGCAAATACCAAAATTGAAATAATATGTTTTACAGTTTCGAGAATATATTATTCTCTTTATCAATGTGTGTTGAATGCAATAATATATTGCCGACAGTATTATATATTATAATGATATGGTATTTACTTCTACAATTTATGTATATTTAGCAGCAAATCAGTTATTTTCACTTACGAAAAGAGGAGGACCCACGGGACAGTAATAGTGAGCATTATGTATATAAACGTCAACTCTGGGCGCGTCTAACCTATCTATGTTGTTCTAAATGTGTGAATCAATTCAGAATTCAATACACTACATGTAAAAGTGTTCTTCCTACGTTAATGTATCCACTAATTTTTATTCGATTTCCATATTAAGGTACAATATGTTACTTTACGTGTAACTTTATGGTCCCATCTTGTGGGGCATGTCCATTTCATTATGTTATTGGCAGATTAAAACACTGTTACCCCTTTCCAGACCAACCAAATTTCACTGTAAATAATCAGAAAACGACATTAAACGAACCTTTCGTTTCCTCTTCCAGACAGTTATTTTGTTACCATTAATGATTGTATTAACACTGATTGCTGTTTAATATTAACTTGTATATCGGATAGCATTCTTGATGATAGAATCTAATATTGAATTCGATCTTTGATTTTGTAATCCCATACATTTTCAGAAGTAACAACCGTCCAAGCTAGATTCATATATACGAGAAAATGACCCTTATTTACAATACATGATCATATATCTGAGCATAATCTGTCAAAAATAGAATAGAAAATATTTTGTTATATGTAACCGCGAGTTATTGGCATTAAAGTTTAGTCCAGAATTGCCTAATTTGCCATAAAATGTAGTTCTTCATATAAATTAGAGTAGATTTAGCGATTTAACCGGTTGGGGTTTAAACTAAAGGGGCACATACTGCAGTTAGCTAATTTTCTTATTATAACAAACAGATATTCTTCGTTTTTGAATAATGCATCCACTTTCCCTAATTGAAGATATTTTGTCTCCATATTTTTAAAAATCAATTAAAGTTTTGAATATGCGCTAACGTTTACACATTTGGCATTGATTTCACTAAACTATGATTGGAAACTTATATACATAACGCTCTATATTCTGTCTCTCTCTTTTTTTTTTTTTTTTTTTTTTACTTTTGGGGGAGATCGATAGCACAGCCATTCCTTGTAACGTGGTTTGCCTTGCAAGCTTTAAGGTAGACAGTACTGCGCAGACTAAGCGTTGTTTATAATTTCATTGTACGGTCATACAGTTCATCGCAGTTAAGTACATTGTTTTAGATAGGCTATGAGCGAATTATTTATTGGGTGTGTAAATGAAAATATATTTGGATTAATATTCCAAATGAATTCAGAAGTGACTTGCGGTATTTGTGGGGCGTACATTTCCTAACTCAGGGACAGGATGCGAGAGGCTCCAGCATATACAGGGTGGATTCAGCAGCCTGAAGAGGAGATGGCCCAAATATTCGAACAGCGTAGATGTAGGACAACGTCTGATCAACATTGTATTTTAATCCACGAGTGAAGTTAGTGAAAGTGGAGAAAGGAACTTTGTTATAAGTTTTTCCCTTACGTCAAAATGTGAATACTAGTGTGGTGACTATTGAATAGTAAGACGTTGCTGATATTAGTGTATGTGGTGTTGCTGTGTGTAATTGTCAACGGGATGAAGTTGCCTGGCGATGGAATAGATATTGCATCCTTCGAAGAAGGTGGACTAAGCAACTATATATACTGGAGCCTCTCAAAACTAGTCCCGAGGATGGAAATAGTTTGTTCCCGAAACGCCGCTAGTATTTCTGAACTTCATTTGGTTACAGAATAGATATGTAGCATCAAAGCAGGTATTCGGTTCTGATAAGTTTATAGAATAGGGAAATGATATATTATTTTATAAGGCGCACATATTCAGATTACACTTTATTAGTATTGTTTGGTTGCTCGTCTAACGAAAGCAGTACTGCGCAAGGTTAATCAAGTAAGAGGGATGACTGTGCTGTCGGTTTCCGCGTGGAGGGTGGGTAACTCTGCCGGGGCCAGTTCCAAGCCTGGCTGCAGTTAGTGAAAATAAATTAAATGAAAATAAAATCTGACCAAAGCAAATACCAAAATTGAAATAATATGTTTTACAGTTTCGAGAATATATTATTGGCTCTATCAATGTGTGTTGAATGCAATAATATATTGCTGACAGTATTATATATTATAATGATATGGTATTTACTTCTACAATTTATGTATATTTAGCAGCAAATCAGTTATTTTCACTTACGAAAAGAGGAAGACCCACGGGACAGTAATAGTGAGCATTATGTATATAAACGTCAACTCTGGGCGCGTCTAACCTATCTATGTTGTTCTAAATGTGTGAATCAATTCAGAATTCAATACACTACATGTAAAAGTGTTCTTCCTACGTTAATGTATCCACTAATTTTTATTCGATTTCCATATTAAGGTACAATATGTTACTTTACGTGTAACTTTATGGTCCCATCTTGTGGGGCATGTCCATTTCATTATGTTATTGGCAGATTAAAACACTGTTACCCCTTTCCAGACCAACCAAATTTCACTGTAAATAATCAGAAAACGACATTAAACGAACCTTTCGTTTCCTCTTCCAGACAGTTATTTTGTTACCATTAATGATTGTATTAACACTGATTGCTGTGCAATATTAACTTGTATATCGGATAGCATTCTTGATGATAGAATCTAATATTGAATTCGATCTTTGATTTTGTAATCCCATACATTTTCAGAAGTAACAACCGTCCAAGCTAGATTCATATATACGAGAAAATGACCCTTATTTACAATACATGATCATATATATGAGCATAATCTGTCAGAAATAGAATAGAAAATATTTTGTTATATGTAACCGCGAGTTATTGGCATTAAAGTTTAGTCCAGAATTGCCTAATTTGCCATAAAATGTAGTTCTTCATATAAATTAGAGTAGATTTAGCGATTTAACCGGTTGGGGTTTAAACTAAAGGGGCACATACTGCAGTTAGCTAATTTTTTTATTATAACAAACAGATATTCTTCGTTTTTGAATAATGCAACCACTTTCCCTAATTGAAGATATTTTGTCTCCATATTTTTAAAAATCAATTAAAGTTTTGAATATGCGCTAACGTTTACACATTTGGCATTGATTTCACTAAACTATGATTGGAAACTTATATACATAACGCTCTATATTCTGTCTCTCTCTTTTTTTTTTTTTTTTTTTTAAACTTTTGGGGGAGATCGATAGCACAGCCATTCCTTGTAACCTGGTTTGCCTTGCAAGCTTTAAGGTAAACAGTACTGCGCAGACTAAGCGTTGTTTATAATTTCATTGTACGGTCATACAGTTCATCGCAGTTAAGTACATTGTTTTAGATAGGCTATGAGCGAATTATTTATTGGGTGTGTAAATGAAAATATATATGGATTAATATTCCAAATGAATTCAGAAGTGACTTGCGGTATTTGTGGAGCGTACATTTCCTAACTCAGGGACAGGATCCGAGAGGCTCCAGCATATACAGGGTGCATTCAGCAGCCTGAAGAGGAGATGGCCCAAATATTCGAACAGCGTAGATGTAGGACAACGTCTGATCAACATTGTATTTTAATCCACGAGTGAAGTTAGTGAAAGTGGAGAAAGGAACTTTGTTATAAGTGTTTACCTTACGTCAAAAAGTGAATACTAGTGTGGTGACTATTGAATAGGAAGACGTTGCTGATATTAGTGTATGTGGTGTTGCTGTGTGTAATTGTCAACGGGATGAAGTTGCCTGGCGATGGAATAGATATTGCATCCTTCGAAGAAGGTGGACTAAGCAACTATATATACTGGAGCCTCTCAAAACTAGTCCCGAGGATGGAAATAGTTTGTTCCCGAAACGCCGCTAGTATTTCTGAACTTCATTTGGTTACAGAATAGATATGTAGCATCAAAGCAGGTATTCGGTTCTGATAAGTTTATAGAATAGGGAAATGATATATTATTTTATAAGGCGCACATATTCAGATTACACTTTATTAGTATTGTTTGGTTACTCGTCTAACGAAAGCAGTACTGCGCAAGGTTAATCAAGTAAGAGGGATGACTGTGCTGTCGGTTTCCGCGTGGAGGGTGGGTAACTCTGCCGGGGCCAGTTCCAAGCCTGGCTGCAGTTAGTGAAAATAAATTAAATGAAAATAAAATCTGACCAAAGCAAATACCAAAATTGAAATAATATGTTTTACAGTTTCGAGAATACATTATTGTCTTTACCAATGTGTGTTGAATGCAATAATATATTGCCGACAGTATTATATATTATAATGATATGGTATTTACTTCTACAATTTATGTATATTTAGCAGCAAATCAGTTATTTTCACTTACGAAAAGAGGAGGACCCACGGGACAGTAATAGTGAGCATTATGTATATAAACGTCAACTCTGGGCGCGTCTAACCTATCTATGTTGTTCTAAATGTGTGAATCAATTCAGAATTCAATACACTACATGTAAAAGTCTTCTTCCTACGTTAATGTATCCACTAATTTTTATTCGATTTCCATATTAAGGTACAGTATGCTACTTTACGTGTAACTTTATGGTCCCATCTTGTGGGGCATGTCCATTTCATTATGTTATTGGCAGATTAAAACACTGTTACCCCTTTCCAGACCAACCAAATTTCACTGTAAATAATCAGAAAACGACATTAAACGAACCTTTCGTTTCCTCTTCCAGACAGTTATTTTGTTACCATTAATGATTGTATTAACACTGATTGCTGTGCAATATTAACTTGTATATCGGATAGCATTCTTGATGATAGAATCTAATATTGAATTCGATCTTTGATTTTGTAATCCCATACATTTTCAGAAGTAACAATCGTCCAAGCTAGATTCATATATACGAGAAAATGACCCTTATTTACAATACATGATCATATATCTGAGCATAATCTGTCAGAAATAGAATAGAAAATATTTTGTTATATGTAACCGCGAGTTATTGGCATTAAAGTTTAGTCCAGAATTGCCTAATTTGCCATAAAATGTAGTTCTTCATATAAATTAGAGTAGATTTAGCGATTTAACCGGTTGGGGTTTAAACTAAAGGGGCACATACTGCAGTTAGCTAATTTTTTTATTATAACAAACAGATATTCTTCGTTTTTGAATAATGCAACCACTTTCCCTAATTGAAGATATTTTGTCTCCATATTTTTAAAAATCAATTAAAGTTTTGAATATGCGCTAACGTTTACACATTTGGCATTGATTTCACTAAACTATGATTGGAAACTTATATACATAACGCTCTATATTCTGTCTCTCTCTCTTTTTTTTTTTTTTTTTTTTTTTAAACTTTTGGGGGAGATCGATAGCACAGCCATTCCTTGTAACCTGGTTTGCCTTGCAAGCTTTAAGGTAAACAGTACTGCGCAGACTAAGCGTTGTTTATAATTTCATTGTACGGTCATACAGTTCATCGCAGTTAAGTACATTGTTTTAGATAGGCTATGAGCGAATTATTTATTGGGTGTGTAAATGAAAATATATTTGGATTAATATTCCAAATGAATTCAGAAGTGACTTGCGGTATTTGTGGAGCGTACATTTCCTAACTCAGGGACAGGATGCGAGAGGCTCCAGCATATACAGGGTGCATTCAGCAGCCTGAAGAGGAGATGGCCCAAATATTCGAACAGCGTAGATGTAGGACAACGTCTGATCAACATTGTATTTTAATCCACGAGTGAAGTTAGTGAAAGTGGAGAAAGGAACTTTGTTATAAGTTTTTCCCTTACGTCAAAATGTGAATACTAGTGTGGTGACTATTGAATAGGAAGACGTTGCTGATATTAGTGTATGTGGTGTTGCTGTGTGTAATTGTCAACGGGATGAAGTTGCCTGGCGATGGAATAGATATTGCATCCTTCGAAGAAGGTGGACTAAGCAACTATATATACTGGAGCCTCTCAAAACTAGTCCCGAGGATGGAAATAGTTTGTTTCCGAAACGCCGCTAGTATTTCTGAACTTCATTTGGTTACAGAATAGATATGTAGCATCAAAGCAGGTATTCGGTTCTGATAAGTTTATAGAATAGGGAAATGATATATTATTTTATAAGGCGCACATATTCAGATTACACTTTATTAGTATTGTTTGGTTGCTCGTCTAACGAAAGCAGTACTGCGCAAGGTTAATCAAGTAAGAGGGATGACTGTGCTGTCGGTTTCCGCGTGGAGGGTGGGTAACTCTGCCGGGGCCAGTTCCAAGCCTGGCTGCAGTTAGTGAAAATAAATTAAATGAAAATAAAATCTGACCAAAGCAAATACCAAAATTGAAATAATATGTTTTACAGTTTCGAGAATATATTATTCTCTTTATCAATGTGTGTTGAATGCAATAATATATTGCCGACAGTATTATATATTATAATGATATGGTATTTACTTCTACAATTTATGTATATTTAGCAGCAAATCAGTTATTTTCACTTACGAAAAGAGGAGGACCCACGGGACAGTAATAGTGAGCATTATGTATATAAACGTCAACTCTGGGCGCGTCTAACCTATCTATGTTGTTCTAAATGTGTGAATCAATTCAGAATTCAATACACTACATGTAAAAGTGTTCTTCCTACGTTAATGTATCCACTAATTTTTATTCGATTTCCATATTAAGGTACAATATGTTACTTTACGTGTAACTTTATGGTCCCATCTTGTGGGGCATGTCCATTTCATTATGTTATTGGCAGATTAAAACACTGTTACCCCTTTCCAGACCAACCAAATTTCACTGTAAATAATCAGAAAACGACATTAAACGAACCTTTCGTTTCCTCTTCCAGACAGTTATTTTGTTACCATTAATGATTGTATTAACACTGATTGCTGTTTAATATTAACTTGTATATCGGATAGCATTCTTGATGATAGAATCTAATATTGAATTCGATCTTTGATTTTGTAATCCCATACATTTTCAGAAGTAACAACCGTCCAAGCTAGATTCATATATACGAGAAAATGACCCTTATTTACAATACATGATCATATATCTGAGCATAATCTGTCAAAAATAGAATAGAAAATATTTTGTTATATGTAACCGCGAGTTATTGGCATTAAAGTTTAGTCCAGAATTGCCTAATTTGCCATAAAATGTAGTTCTTCATATAAATTAGAGTAGATTTAGCGATTTAACCGGTTGGGGTTTAAACTAAAGGGGCACATACTGCAGTTAGCTAATTTTCTTATTATAACAAACAGATATTCTTCGTTTTTGAATAATGCATCCACTTTCCCTAATTGAAGATATTTTGTCTCCATATTTTTAAAAATCAATTAAAGTTTTGAATATGCGCTAACGTTTACACATTTGGCATTGATTTCACTAAACTATGATTGGAAACTTATATACATAACGCTCTATATTCTGTCTCTCTCTTTTTTTTTTTTTTTTTTTTTTACTTTTGGGGGAGATCGATAGCACAGCCATTCCTTGTAACGTGGTTTGCCTTGCAAGCTTTAAGGTAGACAGTACTGCGCAGACTAAGCGTTGTTTATAATTTCATTGTACGGTCATACAGTTCATCGCAGTTAAGTACATTGTTTTAGATAGGCTATGAGCGAATTATTTATTGGGTGTGTAAATGAAAATATATTTGGATTAATATTCCAAATGAATTCAGAAGTGACTTGCGGTATTTGTGGGGCGTACATTTCCTAACTCAGGGACAGGATGCGAGAGGCTCCAGCATATACAGGGTGCATTCAGCAGCCTGAAGAGGAGATGGCCCAAATATTCGAACAGCGTAGATGTAGGACAACGTCTGATCAACATTGTATTTTAATCCACGAGTGAAGTTAGTGAAAGTGGAGAAAGGAACTTTGTTATAAGTTTTTCCCTTACGTCAAAATGTGAATACTAGTGTGGTGACTATTGAATAGGAAGACGTTGCTGATATTAGTGTATGTGGTGTTGCTGTGTGTAATTGTCAACGGGATGAAGTTGCCTGGCGATGGAATAGATATTGCATCCTTCGAAGAAGGTGGACTAAGCAACTATATATACTGGAGCCTCTCAAAACTAGTCCCGAGGATGGAAATAGTTTGTTCCCGAAACGCCGCTAGTATTTCTGAACTTCATTTGGTTACAGAATAGATATGTAGCATCAAAGCAGGTATTCGGTTCTGATAAGTTTATAGAATAGGGAAATGATATATTATTTTATAAGGCGCACATATTCAGATTACACTTTATTAGTATTGTTTGGTTGCTCGTCTAACGAAAGCAGTACTGCGCAAGGTTAATCAAGTAAGAGGGATGACTGTGCTGTCGGTTTCCGCGTGGAGGGTGGGTAACTCTGCCGGGGCCAGTTCCAAGCCTGGCTGCAGTTAGTGAAAATAAATTAAATGAAAATAAAATCTGACCAAAGCAAATACCAAAATTGAAATAATATGTTTTACAGTTTCGAGAATATATTATTGGCTCTATCAATGTGTGTTGAATGCAATAATATATTGCTGACAGTATTATATATTATAATGATATGGTATTTACTTCTACAATTTATGTATATTTAGCAGCAAATCAGTTATTTTCACTTACGAAAAGAGGAAGACCCACGGGACAGTAATAGTGAGCATTATGTATATAAACGTCAACTCTGGGCGCGTCTAACCTATCTATGTTGTTCTAAATGTGTGAATCAATTCAGAATTCAATACACTACATGTAAAAGTGTTCTTCCTACGTTAATGTATCCACTAATTTTTATTCGATTTCCATATTAAGGTACAATATGTTACTTTACGTGTAACTTTATGGTCCCATCTTGTGGGGCATGTCCATTTCATTATGTTATTGGCAGATTAAAACACTGTTACCCCTTTCCAGACCAACCAAATTTCACTGTAAATAATCAGAAAACGACATTAAACGAACCTTTCGTTTCCTCTTCCAGACAGTTATTTTGTTACCATTAATGATTGTATTAACACTGATTGCTGTGCAATATTAACTTGTATATCGGATAGCATTCTTGATGATAGAATCTAATATTGAATTCGATCTTTGATTTTGTAATCCCATACATTTTCAGAAGTAACAACCGTCCAAGCTAGATTCATATATACGAGAAAATGACCCTTATTTACAATACATGATCATATATATGAGCATAATCTGTCAGAAATAGAATAGAAAATATTTTGTTATATGTAACCGCGAGTTATTGGCATTAAAGTTTAGTCCAGAATTGCCTAATTTGCCATAAAATGTAGTTCTTCATATAAATTAGAGTAGATTTAGCGATTTAACCGGTTGGGGTTTAAACTAAAGGGGCACATACTGCAGTTAGCTAATTTTTTTATTATAACAAACAGATATTCTTCGTTTTTGAATAATGCAACCACTTTCCCTAATTGAAGATATTTTGTCTCCATATTTTTAAAAATCAATTAAAGTTTTGAATATGCGCTAACGTTTACACATTTGGCATTGATTTCACTAAACTATGATTGGAAACTTATATACATAACGCTCTATATTCTGTCTCTCTCTTTTTTTTTTTTTTTTTTTTAAACTTTTGGGGGAGATCGATAGCACAGCCATTCCTTGTAACCTGGTTTGCCTTGCAAGCTTTAAGGTAAACAGTACTGCGCAGACTAAGCGTTGTTTATAATTTCATTGTACGGTCATACAGTTCATCGCAGTTAAGTACATTGTTTTAGATAGGCTATGAGCGAATTATTTATTGGGTGTGTAAATGAAAATATATATGGATTAATATTCCAAATGAATTCAGAAGTGACTTGCGGTATTTGTGGAGCGTACATTTCCTAACTCAGGGACAGGATCCGAGAGGCTCCAGCATATACAGGGTGCATTCAGCAGCCTGAAGAGGAGATGGCCCAAATATTCGAACAGCGTAGATGTAGGACAACGTCTGATCAACATTGTATTTTAATCCACGAGTGAAGTTAGTGAAAGTGGAGAAAGGAACTTTGTTATAAGTGTTTACCTTACGTCAAAAAGTGAATACTAGTGTGGTGACTATTGAATAGGAAGACGTTGCTGATATTAGTGTATGTGGTGTTGCTGTGTGTAATTGTCAACGGGATGAAGTTGCCTGGCGATGGAATAGATATTGCATCCTTCGAAGAAGGTGGACTAAGCAACTATATATACTGGAGCCTCTCAAAACTAGTCCCGAGGATGGAAATAGTTTGTTCCCGAAACGCCGCTAGTATTTCTGAACTTCATTTGGTTACAGAATAGATATGTAGCATCAAAGCAGGTATTCGGTTCTGATAAGTTTATAGAATAGGGAAATGATATATTATTTTATAAGGCGCACATATTCAGATTACACTTTATTAGTATTGTTTGGTTACTCGTCTAACGAAAGCAGTACTGCGCAAGGTTAATCAAGTAAGAGGGATGACTGTGCTGTCGGTTTCCGCGTGGAGGGTGGGTAACTCTGCCGGGGCCAGTTCCAAGCCTGGCTGCAGTTAGTGAAAATAAATTAAATGAAAATAAAATCTGACCAAAGCAAATACCAAAATTGAAATAATATGTTTTACAGTTTCGAGAATACATTATTGTCTTTACCAATGTGTGTTGAATGCAATAATATATTGCCGACAGTATTATATATTATAATGATATGGTATTTACTTCTACAATTTATGTATATTTAGCAGCAAATCAGTTATTTTCACTTACGAAAAGAGGAGGACCCACGGGACAGTAATAGTGAGCATTATGTATATAAACGTCAACTCTGGGCGCGTCTAACCTATCTATGTTGTTCTAAATGTGTGAATCAATTCAGAATTCAATACACTACATGTAAAAGTCTTCTTCCTACGTTAATGTATCCACTAATTTTTATTCGATTTCCATATTAAGGTACAGTATGCTACTTTACGTGTAACTTTATGGTCCCATCTTGTGGGGCATGTCCATTTCATTATGTTATTGGCAGATTAAAACACTGTTACCCCTTTCCAGACCAACCAAATTTCACTGTAAATAATCAGAAAACGACATTAAACGAACCTTTCGTTTCCTCTTCCAGACAGTTATTTTGTTACCATTAATGATTGTATTAACACTGATTGCTGTGCAATATTAACTTGTATATCGGATAGCATTCTTGATGATAGAATCTAATATTGAATTCGATCTTTGATTTTGTAATCCCATACATTTTCAGAAGTAACAATCGTCCAAGCTAGATTCATATATACGAGAAAATGACCCTTATTTACAATACATGATCATATATCTGAGCATAATCTGTCAGAAATAGAATAGAAAATATTTTGTTATATGTAACCGCGAGTTATTGGCATTAAAGTTTAGTCCAGAATTGCCTAATTTGCCATAAAATGTAGTTCTTCATATAAATTAGAGTAGATTTAGCGATTTAACCGGTTGGGGTTTAAACTAAAGGGGCACATACTGCAGTTAGCTAATTTTTTTATTATAACAAACAGATATTCTTCGTTTTTGAATAATGCAACCACTTTCCCTAATTGAAGATATTTTGTCTCCATATTTTTAAAAATCAATTAAAGTTTTGAATATGCGCTAACGTTTACACATTTGGCATTGATTTCACTAAACTATGATTGGAAACTTATATACATAACGCTCTATATTCTGTCTCTCTCTCTTTTTTTTTTTTTTTTTTTTTTAAACTTTTGGGGGAGATCGATAGCACAGCCATTCCTTGTAACCTGGTTTGCCTTGCAAGCTTTAAGGTAAACAGTACTGCGCAGACTAAGCGTTGTTTATAATTTCATTGTACGGTCATACAGTTCATCGCAGTTAAGTACATTGTTTTAGATAGGCTATGAGCGAATTATTTATTGGGTGTGTAAATGAAAATATATTTGGATTAATATTCCAAATGAATTCAGAAGTGACTTGCGGTATTTGTGGAGCGTACATTTCCTAACTCAGGGACAGGATGCGAGAGGCTCCAGCATATACAGGGTGCATTCAGCAGCCTGAAGAGGAGATGGCCCAAATATTCGAACAGCGTAGATGTAGGACAACGTCTGATCAACATTGTATTTTAATCCACGAGTGAAGTTAGTGAAAGTGGAGAAAGGAACTTTGTTATAAGTGTTTACCTTACGTCAAAAAGTGAATACTAGTGTGGTGACTATTGAATAGGAAGACGTTGCTGATATTAGTGTATGTGGTGTTGCTGTGTGTAATTGTCAACGGGATGAAGTTGCCTGGCGATGGAATAGATATTGCATCCTTCGAAGAAGGTGGACTAAGCAACTATATATACTGGAGCCTCTCAAAACTAGTCCCGAGGATGGAAATAGTTTGTTCCCGAAACGCCGCTAGTATTTCTGAACTTCATTTGGTTACAGAATAGATATGTAGCATCAAAGCAGGTATTCGGTTCTGATAAGTTTATAGAATAGGGAAATGATATATTATTTTATAAGGCGCACATATTCAGATTACACTTTATTAGTATTGTTTGGTTACTCGTCTAACGAAAGCAGTACTGCGCAAGGTTAATCAAGTAAGACGGATGACTGTGCTGTCGGTTTCCGCGTGGAGGGTGGGTAACTCTGCCGGGGCCAGTTCCAAGCCTGGCTGCAGTTAGTGAAAATAAATTAAATGAAAATAAAATCTGACCAAAGCAAATACCAAAATTGAAATAATATGTTTTACAGTTTCGAGAATACATTATTGTCTTTACCAATGTGTGTTGAATGCAATAATATATTGCCGACAGTATTATATATTATAATGATATGGTATTTACTTCTACAATTTATGTATATTTAGCAGCAAATCAGTTATTTTCACTTACGAAAAGAGGAGGACCCACGGGACAGTAATAGTGAGCATTATGTATATAAACGTCAACTCTGGGCGCGTCTAACCTATCTATGTTGTTCTAAATGTGTGAATCAATTCAGAATTCAATACACTACATGTAAAAGTCTTCTTCCTACGTTAATGTATCCACTAATTTTTATTCGATTTCCATATTAAGGTACAATATGCTACTTTACGTGTAACTTTATGGTCCCATCTTGTGGGGCATGTCCATTTCATTATGTTATTGGCAGATTAAAACACTGTTACCCCTTTCCAGACCAACCAAATTTCACTGTAAATAATCAGAAAACGACATTAAACGAACCTTTCGTTTCCTCTTCCAGACAGTTATTTTGTTACCATTAATGATTGTATTAACACTGATTGCTGTGCAATATTAACTTGTATATCGGATAGCATTCTTGATGATAGAATCTAATATTGAATTCGATCTTTGATTTTGTAATCCCATACATTTTCAGAAGTAACAATCGTCCAAGCTAGATTCATATATACGAGAAAATGACCCTTATTTACAATACATGATCATATATCTGAGCATAATCTGTCAGAAATAGAATAGAAAATATTTTGTTATATGTAACCGCGAGTTATTGGCATTAAAGTTTAGTCCAGAATTGCCTAATTTGCCATAAAATGTAGTTCTTCATATAAATTAGAGTAGATTTAGCGATTTAACCGGTTGGGGTTTAAACTAAAGGGGCACATACTGCAGTTAGCTAATTTTTTTATTATAACAAACAGATATTCTTCGTTTTTGAATAATACAACCACTTTCCCTAATTGAAGATATTTTGTCTCCATTTTTTTAAAAATCAATTAAAGTTTTGAATATGCGCTAACGTTTACACATTTGGCATTGATTTCACTAAACTATGATTGGAAACTTATATACATAACGCTCTATATTCTGTCTCTCTCTTTTTTTTTTCTTTTAACTTTTGGGTTAGATCGATAGCACAGCCATTCCTTGTAACCTGGTTTGCCTTGCAAGCTTTAAGGTAGACAGTACTGCGCAGACTAAGCGTTGTTTATAATTTCATTGTACGGTCATACAGTTCATCGCAGTTAAGCACATTGTTTTAGATAGGCTATGAGCGAATTATTTATTGGGTGTGTAAATGAAAATATATTTGGATTAATATTCCAAATGAATTCAGAAGTGACTTGCGGTATTTGTGGAGCGTACATTTCCTAACTCAGGGACAGGATGCGAGAGGCTCCAGCATATACAGGGTGCATTCAGCAGCCTGAAGAGGAGATGGCCCAAATATTCGAACAGCGTAGATGTAGGACAACGTCTGATCAACATTGTATTTTAATTCACGAGTGAAGTTAGTGAAAGTGGAGAAAGGAACTTTGTTATAAGTTTTTCCCTTACGTCAAAATGTGAATACTAGTGTGGTGACTATTGAATAGTAAGACGTTGCTGATATTAGTGTATGTGGTGTTGCTGTGTGTAATTGTCAACGGGATGAAGTTGCCTGGCGATGGAATAGATATTGCATCCTTCGAAGAAGGTGGACTAAGCAACTATATATATTGGAGCCTCTCAAAACTAGTCCCGAGGATGGAAATAGTTTGTTCCCGAAACGCCGCTAGTATTTCTGAACTTCATTTGGTTACAGAATAGATATGTAGCATCAAAGCAGGTATTCGGTTCTGATCAGTTTATAAAATAGGGAAATGATATATTATTTTATAAGGCGCACATATTCAGATTACACTTTATTAGTATTGTTTGGTTGCTCGTCTAACGAAAGCAGTACTGCGCAAGGTTAATTAAGTAAGAGGGATGACTGTGCTGTCGGTTTCCGCGTGGAGAGTGGGTAACTCTGCCGGGGCCAGTTCCAAGCCTGGCTGCAGTTAGTGAAAATAAATTAAATGAAAATAAAATCTGACCAAAGCAAATACCAAAATTGAAATAATATGTTTTACAGTTTCGAGAATATATTATTTTCTTTATCAATGTGTGTTGAATGCAATAATATATTGCCGACAGTATTATATATTATAATGATATGGTATTTACTTCTACAATTTATGTATATTTAGCAGCAAATCAGTTACTTTCACTTACGAAAAGAGGAGGACCCACGGGACAGTAATAGTGAGCATTATGTATATAAACGTCAACTCTGGGCGCGTCTAACCTATCTATGTTGTTCTTAATGGGTGAATCAATTCAGAATTCAATACACTACATGTAAAAGTGTTCTTCCTACGTCAATGTATCCACTAATTTTTATTCGATTTCCATATTAAGGTACAGTATGTTACTTTACGAGTAATTTTATGGTCCCATCTTGTGGGGCACGTCCATTTCATTATGTTATTGGCAGATTAAAAAACTGTTACCCCTTTCCAGACCAACCAAATTTCACTGTGAATAATCAGAAAACGACATTAAACGAATCTTTCGTTTCCTCTTCCAGACAGTTATTTTGTTACCATTAATGATTGTATTAACACTGATTGCTGTGCAATATTAACTTGTATATCGGATAGCATTCTTGATTATAAAATCTAATATTGAATTCGATCTTTGATTTTGTAATCCCATACATTTTCAGAAGTAACAATCGTCCAAGCTAGAGATTCATATATACGAGAAAATGACCCTTATTTACAATACATGATCATATATCTGAGCATAATCTGTCAAAAATAGAATAGAAAATATTTTGTTATATGTAACCGCGAGTTATTGGCATTAAAGTTTAGTCCAGAATTGCCTAATTTGCCATAAAATGTAGTTCTTCATATAAATTAGAGTAGATTTAGCGATTTAACCGGTTGCGGTTTAAACTAAAGGGGCACATACTGCAGTTAGCTAATTTTTTTATTATAACAAACAGATATTCTTCGTTTTTGAATAATGCAAGCACTTTCCCTAATTGAAGATATTTTGTCTCCATATTTTTAAAAATCAATTAAAGTTTTGAATATGCGCTAACTTTTACACATTTGGCACTGATTTCACTAAACTATGATTGGAAACTTATATACATAACGCTCTATATACTGTCTCTCTTGCTTTTTTTTTTTTTTTTTAACTTTTGGGGGAGATCGATAGCACAGCCATTCCTTGTAACCTGGTTTGCCTTGCAAACTTTAAAGTAGACAGTACTGCGCAGACTATTCGTAGTTTATAATTTCATTGTAAGGTCATACAGTTCATCGTAGTTAAGCACATTGTTTTAGATAGGCTATGAGCGAATTATTTATTGGGTGTGTAAATGAAAATATATTTGGATTAATATTCCAAATGAATTCAGAAGTGACTTGCGGTACTTGTGGGGCGTACATTTCCTAACTCAGGGACAGGATGCGAGAGGCTCCAGCATATACAGGGTGCATTCAGCAGCCTGAAGAGGAGATGGCCCAAATATTCGAACAGCGTAGATGTAGGACAACGTCTGATCAACATTGTATTTTAATCCACGAGTGAAGTTAGTGAAAGTGGAGAAAAGAACTTTGTTATAAGTGTTTCCCTTACGTCAAAATGTGAATACTAGTGTGGTGACTATTGAATAGGAAGACGTTGCTGATATTAGTGTATGTCGTGTTGCTGTGTGTAATTGTCAACGGGATGAAGTTGCCTGGCGATGGAATAGATATTGCATCCTTCGAAGAAGGTGGACTAAGCAACTATATATACTGGAGCCTTTCAAAACTAGTCACGAGGATGGAAATAGTTTGTTCCCGAAACGCCGCTAGTATTTCTGAACTTCATTTGGTTACAGAATAGATATGTAGCATCAAAGCAGGTATTCGGTTCTGATAAGTTTATAGAATAGGGAAATGATATATTATTTTATAAGGCGCACATATTCAGATTACACTTTATTAGTATTGTTTGGTTGCTCGTCTAACGAAAGCAGTACTGCGCAAGGTTAATCAAGTAAGAGGGATGACTGTGCTGTCGGTTTCCGCGTGGAGGGTGGGTAACTCTGCCGGGGCCAGTTCCAAGCCTGGCTGCAGTTAGTGAAAATAAATTAAATGAAAATAAAATCTGACCAAAGCAAATACCCAAATTGAAATAATATGTTTTACAGTTTCGAGAATATATTATTGGCTCTATCAATGTGTGTTGAATGCAATAATATATTGCCGACAGTATTATATATTATAATGATATGGTATTTACTTCTACAATTTATGTATATTTAGGAGCAAATCAGTTATTTTCACTTACGAAAAGAGGAGGACCCACGGGACAGTAATAGTGAGCATTATGTATATAAACGTCAACTCTGGGCGCGTCTAACCTATCTATGTTGTTCTAAATGTGTGAATCAATTCAGAATTCAATACACTACATGTAAAAGTGTTCTTCCTACGTTAATGTATCCACTAATTTTTATTCGATTTCCATATTAAGGTACAATATGTTACTTTACGTGTAACTTTATGGTCCCATCTTGTAGTGCATGTCCATTTCATTATGTTATTTGCAGATTAAAACACTGTTACCCCTTTCCAGACCAACCAAATTTCACTGTAAATAATCAGAAAACGACATTAAACGAACCTTTCGTTTCCTCTTCCAGACAGTTATTTTGTTACCATTAATGATTGTATTAACACTGATTGCTGTGCAATATTAATTTGTATATCGGATAGCATTCTTGATGATAGAATCTAATATTGAAATCGATCTTTGATTTTGTAATCCCATACATTTTCAGAAGTAACAACCGTCCAAGCTAGATTCATATATACGAGAAAATGGCCCTTATTTACAATACATGATCATATATCTGAGCATAATCTGTCCGAAATAGAATAGAAAATATTTTGTTATATGTAACCGCGAGTTATTGGCATTAAAGTTTAGTCCAGAATTGCCTAATTTGCCATAAAATGTAGTTCTTCATATAAATTAGAGTAGATTTAGCGATTTAACCGGTTGGGGTTTAAACTAAAGGGCCACATACTGCAGTTAGCTAATTTTTTTTATTATAACAAACAGATATTCTTCGTTTTTGAATAATGCAACCACTTTCCCTAATTGAAGATATTTTGTCTCCATATTTTTAAAAATCAATTAAAGTTTTGAATATGCGCTAACGTTTACACATTTGGCATTGATTTCACTAAACTATGATTGGAAACTTATATACATAACGCTCTATATTCTCTCTCTCTCTCTTTTTTTTTTTTTAACTTTTGGGGGAGATCGATAGCACAGCCATTCCTTGTAACCTGGTTTGCCTTGCAAGCTTTAAGGTAGACAGTACTGCGCAGACTAAGCGTTGTTTATAATTTCATTGTACGGTCATACAGTTCATCGCAGTTAAGCACATTGTTTTAGATAGGCTATGAGCGAATTATTTATTGGGTGTGTAAATGAAAATATATTCGGATTAATATTCCAAATGAATTCAGAAGTGACTTGCGGTGTTTGTGGAGCGTACATTTCCTAACTCAGGGACAGGATGCGAGAGGCTCCAGCATATACAGGGTGCATTCAGCAGCCTGAAGAGGAGATGGCCCAAATATTCGAACAGCGTAGATGTAGGACAACGTCTGATCAACATTGTATTTTAATCCACGAGTGAAGTTAGTGAAAGTGGAGAAAGGAACTTTGTTATAAGTGTTTCCCTTACTTCAAAAAGTGAATACTAGTGTGGTGACTATTGAATAGGAAGACGTTGCTGATATTAGTGTATGTGGTGTTGCTGTGTGTACTTGTCAACGGGATGAAGTTGCCTGGCGATGGAATAGATATTGCATCCTTCGAAGAAGGTGGACTAAGCAACTATATATACTGGAGCCTCTCAAAACTAGTCCCGAGGATGGAAATAGTTTGTTCCCGAAACGCCGCTAGTATTTCTGAACTTCATTTGGTTACAGAATAGATATGTAGCATCAAAGCAGGTATTCGGTTCTGATAAGTTTATAGAATAGGGAAATGATATATTATTTTATAAGGCGCACATATTCAGATTACACTTTATTAGTATTGTTTGGTTGCTCGTCTAACGAAAGCAGTACTGCGCAAGGTTAATCAAGTAAGAGGGATGACTGTGCTGTCGGTTTCCGCGTGGAGGGTGGGTAACTCTGCCGGGGCCAGTTCCAAGCCTGGCTGCAGTTAGTGAAAATAAATGAAAATAAAATCTGACCAAAGCAAATACCAAAATTGAAATAATATGTTTTACAGTTTCGAGAATATATTATTGGCTCTATCAATGTGTGTTGAATGCAATAATATATTGCCGACAGTATTATATATTATAATGATATGGTATTTACTTCTACAATTTATGTATATTTAGGAGCAAATCAGTTATTTTCACTTACGAAAAGAGGAGGACCCACGGGACAGTAATAGTGAGCATTATGTATATAAACGTCAACTCTGGGCGCGTCTAACCTATCTATGTTGTTCTAAATGTGTGAATCAATTCAGAATTCAATACACTACATGTAAAAGTGTTCTTCCTACGTTAATGTATCCACTAATTTTTATTCGATTTCCATATTAAGGTACAATATGTTACTTTACGTGTAACTTTATGGTCCCATCTTGTGGGGCATGTCCATTTCATTATGTTATTGGCAGATTAAAACACTGTTACCCCTTTCCAGACCAACCAAATTTCACTGTAAATAATCAGAAAACGACATTAAACGAACCTTTCGTTTCCTCTTCCAGACAGTTATTTTGTTACCATTAATGATTGTATTAACACTGATTGCTGTGCAATATTAACTTGTATATCGGATAGCATTCTTGATGATAGAATCTAATATTGAATTCGATCTTTGATTTTGTAATCCCATACATTTTCAGAAGTAACAACCGTCCAAGCTAGATTCATATATACGAGAAAATGACCCTTATTTACAATACATGATCATATATATGAGCATAATCTGTCAGAAATAGAATAGAAAATATTTTGTTATATGTAACCGCGAGTTATTGGCATTAAAGTTTAGTCCAGAATTGCCTAATTTGCCATAAAATGTAGTTCTTCATATAAATTAGAGTAGATTTAGCGATTTAACCGGTTGGGGTTTAAACTAAAGGGGCACATACTGCAGTTAGCTAATTTTTTTATTATAACAAACAGATATTCTTCGTTTTTGAATAATGCAACCACTTTCCCTAATTGAAGATATTTTGTCTCCATATTTTTAAAAATCAATTAAAGTTTTGAATATGCGCTAACGTTTACACATTTGGCATTGATTTCACTAAACTATGATTGGAAACTTATATACATAACGCTCTATATTCTGTCTCTCTTTTTTTTTTTCTTTTTCTTTTAACCTTTAGGGGAGATCGATAGCACAGCCATTCCTTGTAACCTGGTTTGCCTTGCAAGCTTTAAGGTAGACAGTACTGCGCAGACTAAGCGTTGTTTATAATTTCATTGTACGGTCATACAGTTCATCGCAGTTAAGCACATTGTTTTAGATAGGCTATGAGCGAATTATTTATTGGGTGTGTAAATGAAAATATATTTGGATTAATATTCCAAATGAATTCAGAAGTGACTTGCGGTATTTGTGGAGCGTACATTTCCTAACTCAGGGACAGGATGCGAGAGGCTCCAGCATATACAGGGTGCATTCAGCAGCCTGAAGAGGAGATGGCCCAAATATTCGAACAGCGTAGATGTAGGACAACGTCTGATCAACATTGTATTTTAATCCACGAGTGAAGTTAGTGAAAGTGGAGAAAGGAACTTTGTTATAAGTTTTTCCCTTACGTCAAAATGTGAATACTAGTGTGGTGACTATTGAATAGTAAGACGTTGCTGATATTAGTGTATGTGGTGTTGCTGTGTGTAATTGTCAACGGGATGAAGTTGCCTGGCGATGGAATAGATATTGCATCCTTCGAAGAAGGTGGACTAAGCAACTATATATACTGGAGCCTCTCAAAACTAGTCCCGAGGATGGAAATAGTTTGTTCCCGAAACGCCGCTAGTATTTCTGAACTTCATTTGGTTACAGAATAGATATGTAGCATCAAAGCAGGTATTCGGTTCTGATAAGTTTATAGAATAGGGAAATGATATATTATTTTATAAGGCGCACATATTCAGATTACACTTTATTAGTATTGTTTGGTTACTCGTCTAACGAAAGCAGTACTGCGCAAGGTTAATCAAGTAAGAGGGATGACTGTGCTGTCGGTTTCCGCGTGGAGAGTGGGTAACTCTGCCGGGGCCAGTTCCAAGCCTGGCTGCAGTTAGTGAAAATAAATTAAATGAAAATAAAATCTGACCAAAGCAAATACCAAAATTGAAATAATATGTTTTACAGTTTCGAGAATATATTATTTTCTTTATCAATGTGTGTTGAATGCAATAATATATTGCCGACAGTATTATATATTATAATGATATGGTATTTACTTCTACAATTTATGTATATTTAGCAGCAAATCAGTTACTTTCACTTACGAAAAGAGGAGGACCCACGGGACAGTAATAGTGAGCATTATGTATATAAACGTCAACTCTGGGCGCGTCTAACCTATCTATGTTGTTCTAAATGTGTGAATCAATTCAGAATTCAATACACTACATGTAAAAGTGTTCTTCCTACGTCAATGTATCCACTAATTTTTATTCGATTTCCATATTAGGGTACAGTATGTTACTTTACGTGTAATTTTATGGTCCCATCTTGTGGGGCACGTCCATTTCATTATGTTATTGGCAGATTAAAAAACTGTTACCCCTTTCCAGACCAACCAAATTTCACTGTGAATAATCAGAAAACGACATTAAACGAATCTTTCGTTTCCTCTTCCAGACAGTTATTTTGTTACCATTAATGATTGTATTAACACTGATTGCTGTGCAATATTAACTTGTATATCGGATAGCATTCTTGATGATAAAATCTAATATTGAATTCGATCTTTGATTTTGTAATCCCATACATTTTCAGAAGTAACAATCGTCCAAGCTAGAGATTCATATATACGAGAAAATGACCCTTATTTACAATACATGATCATATATCTGAGCATAATCTGTCAAAAATAGAATAGAAAATATTTTGTTATATGTAACCGCGAGTTATTGGCATTAAAGTTTAGTCCAGAATTGCCTAATTTGGCGCAAAATGTAGTTCTTCATATAAATTTGAGTAGATTTAGCGATTTAACCGGTTGGGGTTTAAACTAAAGGGGCACACTGCAGTTAGCTAAATTTTTTATTATAAGAAACAGATATTCTTCGTTTTTGAATAATGCAAGCACTTTCCCTAATTGAAGATATTTTGTCTACATATTTTTAAAAATCAATTAAAGTTTTGAATATGCGCTAACTTTTACACATTTGGCACTGATTTCACTAAACTATGATTGGAAACTTATATACATAACGCTCTATATACTGTCTCTCTTGCTTTTTTTTTTTTTTTTAACTTTTGGGGGAGATCGATAGCACAGCCATTCCTTGTAACCTGGTTTGCCTTGCAAACTTTAAAGTAGACAGTACTGCGCAGACTATTCGTAGTTTATAATTTCATTGTAAGGTCATACAGTTCATCGTAGTTAAGCACATTGTTTTAGATAGGCTATGAGCGAATTATTTATTGGGTGTGTAAATGAAAATATATTTGGATTAATATTCCAAATGAATTCAGAAGTGACTTGCGGTATTTGTGGGGCGTACATTTCCTAACTCAGGGACAGGATGCGAGAGGCTCCAGCATATACAGGGTGGATTCAGCAGCCTGAAGAGGAGATGGCCCAAATATTCGAACAGCGTAGATGTAGGACAACGTCTGATCAACATTGTATTTTAATTCACGAGTGAAGTTAGTGAAAGTGGAGAAAGGAACTTTGTTATAAGTTTTTCCCTTACGTCAAAATGTGAATACTAGTGTGGTGACTATTGAATAGGAAGACGTTGCTGATATTAGTGTATGTGGTGTTGCTGTGTGTAATTGTCAACGGGATGAAGTTGCCTGGCGATGGAATAGATATTGCATCCTTCGAAGAAGGTGGACTAAGCAACTATATATACTGGAGCCTCTCAAAACTAGTCCCGAGGATGG
This sequence comes from Thermobia domestica, assembly GCF_964235325.1. Lineage (NCBI taxonomy): Eukaryota > Metazoa > Arthropoda > Insecta > Zygentoma > Lepismatidae > Thermobia > Thermobia domestica. The sequence continues at coordinate 346,732 of NW_027655911.1, forward strand.
AAATAGTTTGTTTCCGAAACGCCGCTAGTATTTCTGAACTTCATTTGGTTACAGAATAGATATGTAGCATCAAAGCAGGTATTCGGTTCTGATAAGTTTATAGAATAGGGAAATGATATATTATTTTATAAGGCGCACATATTCAGATTACACTTTATTAGTATTGTTTGGTTGCTCGTCTAACGAAAGCAGTACTGCGCAAGGTTAATCAAGTAAGAGGGATGACTGTGCTGTCGGTTTCTGCGTGGAGGGTGGGTAACTCTGCCGGGGCCAGTTCCAAGCCTGGCTGCAGTTAGTGAAAATAAATGAAAATAAAATCTGACCAAAGCAAATACCAAAATTGAAATAATATGTTTTACAGTTTCGAGAATATATTATTGGCTCTATCAATGTGTGTTGAATGCAATAATATATTGCCGACAGTATTATATATTATAATGATATGGTATTTACTTCTACAATTTATGTATATTTAGCAGCAAATCAGTTATTTTCACTTACGAAAAGAGGAGGACCCACGGGACAGTAATAGTGAGCATTATGTATATAAACGTCAACTCTGGGCGCGTCTAACCTATCTATGTTGTTCTAAATGTGTGAATCAATTCAGAATTCAATACACTACATGTAAAAGTGTTCTTCCTACGTTAATGTATCCACTAATTTTTATTCGATTTCCATATTAAGGTACAATATGTTACTTTACGTGTAACTTTATGGTCCCATCTTGTGGGGCATGTCCATTTCATTATGTTATTGGCAGATTAAAACACTGTTACCCCTTTCCAGACCAACCAAATTTCACTGTAAATAATCAGAAAACGACATTAAACGAACCTTTCGTTTCCTCTTCCAGACAGTTATTTTGTTACCATTAATGATTGTATTAACACTGATTGCTGTGCAATATTAACTTGTATATCGGATAGCATTCTTGATGATAGAATCTAATATTGAATTCGATCTTTGATTTTGTAATCCCATACATTTTCAGAAGTAACAACCGTCCAAGCTAGATTCATATATACGAGAAAATGACCCTTATTTACAATACATGATCATATATATGAGCATAATCTGTCAGAAATAGAATAGAAAATATTTTGTTATATGTAACCGCGAGTTATTGGCATTAAAGTTTAGTCCAGAATTGCCTAATTTGCCATAAAATGTAGTTCTTCATATAAATTAGAGTAGATTTAGCGATTTAACCGGTTGGGGTTTAAACTAAAGGGGCACATACTGCAGTTAGCTAATTTTTTTATTATAACAAACAGATATTCTTCGTTTTTGAATAATGCAACCACTTTCCCTAATTGAAGATATTTTGTCTCCATATTTTTAAAAATCAATTAAAGCTTTGAATATGCGCTAACGTTTACACATTTGGCATTGATTTCATCTGTCTCTCTTGTTTTTTTTTTTTTTTTTTTTTTTTTTTTTAAACTTTTGGGGGAGATCGATAGCACAGCCATTCCTTGTAACCTGGTTTGCCTTGCAAGCTTTAAGGTAGACAGTAATGCGCAGACTAAGCGTTGTTTATAATTTCATTGTACGGTCATACAGTTTATCGCAGTTAAGCACATTGTTTTAGATAGGCTATGAGCGAATTATTTATTGGGTGTGTAAATGAAAATATATTTGGATTAATATTCCAAATGAATTCAGAAGTGACTTGCGGTATTTGTGGAGCGTACATTTCCTAACTCAGGGACAGGATGCGAGAGGCTCCAGCATATACAGGTTGCATTCAGCAGCCTGAAGAGGAGATGGCCCAAATATTCGAACAGCGTAGATGTAGGACAACGTCTGATCAACATTGTATTTTAATCCACGAGTGAAGTTAGTGAAAGTGGAGAAAGGAACTTTGTTATAAGTGTTTCCCTTACGTCAAAAAGTGAATACTAGTGTGGTGACTATTGAATAGGAAGACGTTGCTGATATTAGTGTATGTGGTGTTGCTGTGTGTAATTGTCAACGGGATGAAGTTGCCTGGCGATGGAATAGATATTGCATCCTTCGAAGAAGGTGGACTAAGCAACTATATATACTGGAGCCTCTCAAAACTAGTCCCGAGGATGGAAATAGTTTGTTCCCGAAACGCCGCTAGTATTTCTGAACTTCATTTGGTTACAGAATAGATATGTAGCATCAAAGCAGGTATTCGGTTCTGATAAGTTTATAGAATAGGGAAATGATATATTATTTTATAAGGCGCACATATTCAGATTACACTTTATTAGTATTGTTTGGTTGCTCGTCTAACGAAAGCAGTACTGCGCAAGGTTAATCAAGTAAGAGGGATGACTGTGCTGTCGGTTTCCGCGTGGAGGGTGGGTAACTCTGCCGGGGCCAGTTCCAAGCCTGGCTGCAGTTAGTGAAAATAAATTAAATGAAAATAAAATCTGACCAAAGCAAATACCAAAATTGAAATAATATGTTTTACAGTTTCGAGAATATATTATTGGCTCTATCAATGTGTGTTGAATGCAATAATATATTGCTGACAGTATTATATATTATAATGATATGGTATTTACTTCTACAATTTATGTATATTTAGCAGCAAATCAGTTATTTTCACTTACGAAAAGAGGAAGACCCACGGGACAGTAATAGTGAGCATTATGTATATAAACGTCAACTCTGGGCGCGTCTAACCTATCTATGTTGTTCTAAATGTGTGAATCAATTCAGAATTCAATACACTACATGTAAAAGTGTTCTTCCTACGTTAATGTATCCACTAATTTTTATTCGATTTCCATATTAAGGTACAATATGTTACTTTACGTGTAACTTTATGGTCCCATCTTGTGGGGCATGTCCATTTCATTATGTTATTGGCAGATTAAAACACTGTTACCCCTTTCCAGACCAACCAAATTTCACTGTAAATAATCAGAAAACGACATTAAACGAACCTTTCGTTTCCTCTTCCAGACAGTTATTTTGTTACCATTAATGATTGTATTAACACTGATTGCTGTGCAATATTAACTTGTATATCGGATAGCATTCTTGATGATAGAATCTAATATTGAATTCGATCTTTGATTTTGTAATCCCATACATTTTCAGAAGTAACAACCGTCCAAGCTAGATTCATATATACGAGAAAATGACCCTTATTTACAATACATGATCATATATATGAGCATAATCTGTCAGAAATAGAATAGAAAATATTTTGTTATATGTAACCGCGAGTTATTGGCATTAAAGTTTAGTCCAGAATTGCCTAATTTGCCATAAAATGTAGTTCTTCATATAAATTAGAGTAGATTTAGCGATTTAACCGGTTGGGGTTTAAACTAAAGGGGCACATACTGCAGTTAGCTAATTTTTTTATTATAACAAACAGATATTCTTCGTTTTTGAATAATGCAACCACTTTCCCTAATTGAAGATATTTTGTCTCCATATTTTTAAAAATCAATTAAAGTTTTGAATATGCGCTAACGTTTACACATTTGGCATTGATTTCACTAAACTATGATTGGAAACTTATATACATAACGCTCTATATTCTGTCTCTCTCTCTCTTTTTTTTTTTTTTAAACTTTTGGGGGAGATCGATAGCACAGCCATTCCTTGTAACCTGGTTTGCCTTGCAAGTTTTAAGGTAGACAGTACTGCGCAGACTAAGCGTTGTTTATTATTTCATTGTACGGTCATACAGTTCATCGCAGTTAAGTATATTGTTTTAGATAGGCTATGAGCGAATTATTTATTGGGTGTGTAAATGAAAATATATTTGGATTAATATTCCAAATGAATTCAGAAGTGACTTGCGGTATTTGTGGAGCGTACATTTCCTAACTCAGGGACAGGATGCGAGAGGCTCCAGCATATACAGGGTGCATTCAGCAGCCTGAAGAGGAGATGGCCCAAATATTCGAACAGCGTAGATGTAGGACAACGTCTGATCAACATTGTATTTTAATCCACGAGTGAAGTTAGTGAAAGTGGAGAAAGGAACTTTGTTATAAGTGTTTCCCTTACGTCAAAAAGTGAATACTAGTGTGGTGACTATTGAATAGGAAGACGTTGCTGATATTAGTGTATGTGGTGTTGCTGTGTGTACTTGTCAACGGGATGAAGTTGCCTGGCGATGGAATAGATATTGCATCCTTCGAAGAAGGTGGACTAAGCAACTATATATACTGGAGCCTCTCAAAACTAGTCCCGAGGATGGAAATAGTTTGTTCCCGAAACGCCGCTAGTATTTCTGAACTTCATTTGGTTACAGAATAGATATGTAGCATCAAAGCAGGTATTCGGTTCTGATAAGTTTATAGAATAGGGAAATGATATATTATTTTATAAGGCGCACATATTCAGATTACACTTTATTAGTATTGTTTGGTTACTCGTCTAACGAAAGCAGTACTGCGCAAGGTTAATCAAGTAAGAGGGATGACTGTGCTGTCGGTTTCCGCGTGGAGGGTGGGTAACTCTGCCGGGGCCAGTTCCAAGCCTGGCTGCAGTTAGTGAAAATAAATTAAATGAAAATAAAATCTGACCAAAGCAAATACCAAAATTGAAATAATATGTTTTACAGTTTCGAGAATACATTATTGTCTTTACCAATGTGTGTTGAATGCAATAATATATTGCCGACAGTATTATATATTATAATAATATGGTATTTACTTCTACAATTTATGTATATTTAGCAGCAAATCAGTTATTTTCACTTACGAAAAGAGGAGGACCCACGGGACAGTAATAGTGAGCATTATGTATATAAACGTCAACTCTGGGCGCGTCTAACCTATCTATGTTGTTCTAAATGTGTGAATCAATTCAGAATTCAATACACTACATGTAAAAGTCTTCTTCCTACGTTAATGTATCCACTAATTTTTATTCGATTTCCATATTAAGGTACAATATGCTACTTTACGTGTAACTTTATGGTCCCATCTTGTGGGGCATGTCCATTTCATTATGTTATTGGCAGATTAAAACACTGTTACCCCTTTCCAGACCAACCAAATTTCACTGTAAATAATCAGAAAACGACATTAAACGAACCTTTCGTTTCCTCTTCCAGACAGTTATTTTGTTACCATTAATGATTGTATTAACACTGATTGCTGTGCAATATTAACTTGTATATCGGATAGCATTCTTGATGATAAAATCTAATATTGAATTCGATCTTTGATTTTGTAATCCCATACATTTTCAGAAGTAACAACCGTCCAAGCTAGATTCATATATACGAGAAAATGACCCTTATTTACAATACATGATCATATATCTGAGCATAATCTGTCAGAAATAGAATAGAAAATATTTTGTTATATGTAACCGCGAGTTATTGGCATTAAAGTTTAGTCCAGAATTGCCTAATTTGCCATAAAATGTAGTTCTTCATATAAATTAGAGTAGATTTAGCGATTTAACCGGTTGGGGTTTAAACTAAAGGGGCACATACTGCAGTTAGCTAATTTTTTTATTATAACAAACAGATATTCTTCGTTTTTGAATAATGCAACCACTTTCCCTAATTGAAGATATTTTGTCTCCATATTTTTAAAAATCAATTAAAGTTTTGAATATGCGCTAACGTTTACACATTTGGCATTGATTTCACTAAACTATGATTGGAAACTTATATACATAACGCTCTATATTCTGTCTCTCTTTTTTTTTTTTTTTTTTTTTTTTCTTTTAACCTTTAGGGGAGATCGATAGCACAGCCATTCCTTGTAACCTGGTTTGCCTTGCAAGCTTTAAGGTAGACAGTACTGCGCAGACTAAGCGTTGTTTATAATTTCATTGTACGGTCATACAGTTCATCGCAGTTAAGCACATTGTTTTAGATAGGCTATGAGCGAATTATTTATTGGGTGTGTAAATGAAAATATATTTGGATTAATATTCCAAATGAATTCAGAAGTGACTTGCGGTATTTGTGGAGCGTACATTTCCTAACTCAGGGACAGGATGCGAGAGGCTCCAGCATATACAGGGTGCATTCAGCAGCCTGAAGAGGAGATGGCCCAAATATTCGAACAGCGTAGATGTAGGACAACGTCTGATCAACATTGTATTTTAATCCACGAGTGAAGTTAGTGAAAGTGGAGAAAGGAACTTTGTTATAAGTTTTTCCCTTACGTCAAAATGTGAATACTAGTGTGGTGACTATTGAATAGGAAGACGTTGCTGATATTAGTGTATGTGGTGTTGCTGTGTGTAATTGTCAACGGGATGAAGTTGCCTGGCGATGGAATAGATATTGCATCCTTCGAAGAAGGTGGACTAAGCAACTATATATACTGGAGCCTCTCAAAACTAGTCCCGAGGATGGAAATAGTTTGTTCCCGAAACGCCGCTAGTATTTCTGAACTTCATTTGGTTACAGAATAGATATGTAGCATCAAAGCAGGTATTCGGTTCTGATAAGTTTATAGAATAGGGAAATGATATATTATTTTATAAGGCGCACATATTCAGATTACACTTTATTAGTATTGTTTGGTTACTCGTCTAACGAAAGCAGTACTGCGCAAGGTTAATCAAGTAAAAGGGATGACTGTGCTGTCGGTTTCCGCGTGGAGAGTGGGTAACTCTGCCGGGGCCAGTTCCAAGCCTGGCTGCAGTTAGTGAAAATAAATTAAATGAAAATAAAATCTGACCAAAGCAAATACCAAAATTGAAATAATATGTTTTACAGTTTCGAGAATATATTATTTTCTTTATCAATGTGTGTTGAATGCAATAATATATTGCCGACAGTATTATATATTATAATGATATGGTATTTACTTCTACAATTTATGTATATTTAGCAGCAAATCAGTTACTTTCACTTACGAAAAGATGAGGACCCACGGGACAGTAATAGTGAGCATTATGTATATAAACGTCAACTCTGGGCGCGTCTAACCTATCTATGTTGTTCTAAATGTGTGAATCAATTCTGAATTCAATACACTACATGTAAAAGTGTTCTTCCTACGTCAATGTATCCACTAATTTTTATTCGATTTCCATATTAGGGTACAGTATGTTACTTTACGTGTAATTTTATGGTCCCATCTTGTGGGGCACGTCCATTTCATTATGTTATTGGCAGATTAAAAAACTGTTACCCCTTTCCAGACCAACCAAATTTCACTGTGAATAATCAGAAAACGACATTAAACGAATCTTTCGTTTCCTCTTCCAGACAGTTATTTTGTTACCATTAATGATTGTATTAACACTGATTGCTGTGCAATATTAACTTGTATATCGGATAGCATTCTTGATGATAAAATCTAATATTGAATTCGATCTTTGATTTTGTAATCCCATACATTTTCAGAAGTAACAATCGTCCAAGCTAGAGATTCATATATACGAGAAAATGACCCTTATTTACAATACATGATCATATATCTGAGCATAATCTGTCAAAAATAGAATAGAAAATATTTTGTTATATGTAACCGCGAGTTATTGGCATTAAAGTTTAGTCCAGAATTGCCTAATTTGGCGCAAAATGTAGTTCTTCATATAAATTTGAGTAGATTTAGCGATTTAACCGGTTGGGGTTTAAACTAAAGGGGCACACTGCAGTTAGCTAAATTTTTTATTATAAGAAACAGATATTCTTCGTTTTTGAATAATGCAAGCACTTTCACTAATTGAAGATATTTTGTCTACATATTTTTAAAAATCAATTAAAGTTTTGAATATGCGCTAACTTTTACACATTTGGCACTGATTTCACTAAACTATGATTGGAAACTTATATACATAACGCTCTATATACTGTCTCTCTTGCTTTTTTTTTTTTTTTTAACTTTTGGGGGAGATCGATAGCACAGCCATTCCTTGTAACCTGGTTTGCCTTGCAAACTTTAAAGTAGACAGTACTGCGCAGACTATTCGTAGTTTATAATTTCATTGTAAGGTCATACAGTTCATCGTAGTTAAGCACATTGTTTTAGATAGGCTATGAGCGAATTATTTATTGGGTGTGTAAATGAAAATATATTTGGATTAATATTCCAAATGAATTCAGAAGTGACTTGCGGTATTTGTGGGGCGTACATTTCCTAACTCAGGGACAGGATGCGAGAGGCTCCAGCATATACAGGGTGGATTCAGCAGCCTGAAGAGGAGATGGCCCAAATATTCGAACAGCGTAGATGTAGGACAACGTCTGATCAACATTGTATTTTAATTCACGAGTGAAGTTAGTGAAAGTGGAGAAAGGAACTTTGTTATAAGTTTTTCCCTTACGTCAAAATGTGAATACTAGTGTGGTGACTATTGAATAGGAAGACGTTGCTGATATTAGTGTATGTGGTGTTGCTGTGTGTAATTGTCAACGGGATGAAGTTGCCTGGCGATGGAATAGATATTGCATCCTTCGAAGAAGGTGGACTAAGCAACTATATATAGTGGAGCCTCTCAAAACTAGTCCCGAGGATGGAAATAGTTTGTTTCCGAAACGCCGCTAGTATTTCTGAACTTCATTTGGTTACAGAATAGATATGTAGCATCAAAGCAGGTATTCGGTTCTGATAAGTTTATAGAATAGGGAAATGATATATTATTTTATAAGGCGCACATATTCAGATTACACTTTATTAGTATTGTTTGGTTGCTCGTCTAACGAAAGCAGTACTGCGCAAGGTTAATCAAGTAAGAGGGATGACTGTGCTGTCGGTTTCTGCGTGGAGGGTGTGTAACTCTGCCGGGGCCAGTTCCAAGCCTGGCTGCAGTTAGTGAAAATAAATGAAAATAAAATCTGACCAAAGCAAATACCAAAATTGAAATAATATGTTTTACAGTTTCGAGAATATATTATTGGCTCTATCAATGTGTGTTGAATGCAATAATATACCCGACAGTATTATATATTATAATGATATGGTATTTACTTCTACAATTTATGTATATTTAGCAGCAAATCAGTTATTTTCACTTACGAAAAGAGGAGGACCCACGGGACAGTAATAGTGAGCATTATGTATATAAACGTCAACTCTGGGCGCGTCTAACCTATCTATGTTGTTCTAAATGTGTGAATCAATTCAGAATTCAATACACTACATGTAAAAGTCTTCTTCCTACGTTAATGTATCCACTAATTTTTATTCGATTTCCATATTAAGGTACAATATGTTACTTTACGTGTAACTTTATGGTCCCATCTTGTGGGGCATGTCCATTTCATTATGTTATTGGCAGATTAAAACACTGTTACCCCTTTCCAGACCAACCAAATTTCACTGTAAATAATCAGAAAACGACATTAAACGAACCTTTCGTTTCCTCTTCCAGACAGTTATTTTGTTACCATTAATGATTGTATTAACACTGATTGCTGTGCAATATTAACTTGTATATCGGATAGCATTCTTGATGATAGAATCTAATATTGAATTCGATCTTTGATTTTGTAATCCCATACATTTTCAGAAGTAACAACCGTCCAAGCTAGATTCATATATACGAGAAAATGACCCTTATTTACAATACATGATCATATATCTGAGCATAATCTGTCAGAAATAGAATAGAAAATATTTTGTTATATGTAACCGCGAGTTATTGGCATTAAAGTTTAGTCCAGAATTGCCTAATTTGCCATAAAATGTAGTTCTTCATATAAATTAGAGTAGATTTAGCGATTTAACCGGTTGGGGTTTAAACTAAAGGGGCACATACTGCAGTTAGCTAATTTTCTTATTATAACAAACAGATATTCTTCGTTTTTGAATAATGCATCCACTTTCCCTAATTGAAGATATTTTGTCTCCATATTTTTAAAAATCAATTAAAGTTTTGAATATGCGCTAACGTTTACACATTTGGCATTGATTTCACTAAACTATGATTGGAAACTTATATACATAACGCTCTATATTCTGTCTCTCTCTTTTTTTTTTTTTTTTTAACTTTTGGGGGAGATCGATAGCACAGCCATTCCTTGTAACGTGGTTTGCCTTGCAAGCTTTAAGGTAGACAGTACTGCGCAGACTAAGCGTTGTTTATAATTTTATTGTACGGTCATACAGTTCATCGCAGTTAAGTACATTGTTTTAGATAGGCTATGAGCGAATTATTTATTGGGTGTGTAAATGAAAATATATTTGGATTAATATTCCAAATGAATTCAGAAGTGACTTGCGGTATTTGTGGGGCGTACATTTCCTAACTCAGGGACAGGATGCGAGAGGCTCCAGCATATACAGGGTGCATTCAGCAGCCTGAAGAGGAGATGGCCCAAATATTCGAACAGCGTAGATGTACGACAACGTCTGATCAACATTGTATTTTAATTCACGAGTGAAGTTAGTGAAAGTGGAGAAAGGAACTTTGTTATAAGTTTTTCCCTTACGTCAAAATGTGAATACTAGTGTGGTGACTATTGAATAGGAAGACGTTGCTGATATTAGTGTATGTGGTGTTGCTGTGTGTAATTGTCAACGGGATGAAGTTGCCTGGCGATGGAATAGATATTGCATCCTTCGAAGAAGGTGGACTAAGCAACTATATATACTGGAGCCTCTCAAAACTAGTCCCGAGGATGGAAATAGTTTGTTTCCGAAACGCCGCTAGTATTTCTGAACTTCATTTGGTTACAGAATAGATATGTAGCATCAAAGCAGGTATTCGGTTCTGATAAGTTTATAGAATAGGGAAATGATATATTATTTTATAAGGCGCACATATTCAGATTACACTTTATTAGTATTGTTTGGTTGCTCGTCTAACGAAAGCAGTACTGCGCAAGGTTAATCAAGTAAGAGGGATGACTGTGCTGTCGGTTTCCGCGTGGAGGGTGGGTAACTCTGCCGGGGCCAGTTCCAAGCCTGGCTGCAGTTAGTGAAAATAAATGAAAATAAAATCTGACCAAAGCAAATACCAAAATTGAAATAATATGTTTTACAGTTTCGAGAATATATTATTGGCTCTATCAATGTGTGTTGAATGCAATAATATATTGCCGACAGTATTATATATTATAATGATATGGTATTTACTTCTACAATTTATGTATATTTAGCAGCAAATCAGTTATTTTCACTTACGAAAAGAGGAGGTCCCACGGGACAGTAATAGTGAGCATTATGTATATAAACGTCAACTCTGGGCGCGTCTAACCTATCTATGTTGTTCTAAATGTGTGAATCAATTCAGAATTCAATACACTACATGTAAAAGTGTTCTTCCTACGTTAATGTATCCACTAATTTTTATTCGATTTCCATATTAAGGTACAATATGTTACTTTACGTGTAACTTTATGGTCCCATCTTGTGGGGCATGTCCATTTCATTATGTTATTGGCAGATTAAAACACTGTTACCCCTTTCCAGACCAACCAAATTTCACTGTAAATAATCAGAAAACGACATTAAACGAACCTTTCGTTTCCTCTTCCAGACAGTTATTTTGTTACCATTAATGATTGTATTAACACTGATTGCTGTGCAATATTAACTTGTATATCGGATAGCATTCTTGATGATAGAATCTAATATTGAATTCGATCTTTGATTTTGTAATCCCATACATTTTCAGAAGTAACAACCGTCCAAGCTAGATTCATATATACGAGAAAATGACCCTTATTTACAATACATGATCATATATATGAGCATAATCTGTCAGAAATAGAATAGAAAATATTTTGTTATATGTAACCGCGAGTTATTGGCATTAAAGTTTAGTCCAGAATTGCCTAATTTGCCATAAAATGTAGTTCTTCATATAAATTAGAGTAGATTTAGCGATTTAACCGGTTGGGGTTTAAACTAAAGGGGCACATACTGCAGTTAGCTAATTTTCTTATTATAACAAACAGATATTCTTCGTTTTTGAATAATGCATCCACTTTCCCTAATTGAAGATATTTTGTCTCCATATTTTTAAAAATCAATTAAAGTTTTGAATATGCGCTAACGTTTACACATTTGGCATTGATTTCACTAAACTATGATTGGAAACTTATATACATAACGCTCTATATTCTGTCTCTCTCTCTTTTTTTTTTTTTTTTTTTACTTTTGGGGGAGATCGATAGCACAGCCATTCCTTGTAACGTGGTTTGCCTTGCAAGCTTTAAGGTAGACAGTACTGCGCAGACTAAGCGTTGTTTATAATTTCATTGTACGGTCATACAGTTCATCGCAGTTAAGTACATTGTTTTAGATAGGCTATGAGCGAATTATTTATTGGGTGTGTAAATGAAAATATATTTGGATTAATATTCCAAATGAATTCAGAAGTGACTTGCGGTATTTGTGGGGCGTACATTTCCTAACTCAGGGACAGGATGCGAGAGGCTCCAGCATATACAGGGTGCATTCAGCAGCCTGAAGAGGAGATGGCCCAAATATTCGAACAGCGTAGATGTAGGACAACGTCTGATCAACATTGTATTTTAATCCACGAGTGAAGTTAGTGAAAGTGGAGAAAGGAACTTTGTTATAAGTTTTTCCCTTACGTCAAAATGTGAATACTAGTGTGGTGACTATTGAATAGGAAGACGTTGCTGATATTAGTGTATGTGGTGTTGCTGTGTGTAATTGTCAACGGGATGAAGTTGCCTGGCGATGGAATAGATATTGCATCCTTCGAAGAAGGTGGACTAAGCAACTATATATACTGGAGCCTCTCAAAACTAGTCCCGAGGATGGAAATAGTTTGTTCCCGAAACGCCGCTAGTATTTCTGAACTTCATTTGGTTACAGAATAGATATGTAGCATCAAAGCAGGTATTCGGTTCTGATAAGTTTATAGAATAGGGAAATGATATATTATTTTATAAGGCGCACATATTCAGATTACACTTTATTAGTATTGTTTGGTTACTCGTCTAACGAAAGCAGTACTGCGCAAGGTTAATCAAGTAAGAGGGATGACTGTGCTGTCGGTTTCCGCGTGGAGGGTGGGTAACTCTGCCGGGGCCAGTTCCAAGCCTGGCTGCAGTTAGTGAAAATAAATTAAATGAAAATAAAATCTGACCAAAGCAAATACCAAAATTGAAATAATATGTTTTACAGTTTCGAGAATACATTATTGTCTTTACCAATGTGTGTTGAATGCAATAATATATTGCCGACAGTATTATATATTATAATGATATGGTATTTACTTCTACAATTTATGTATATTTAGCAGCAAATCAGTTATTTTCACTTACGAAAAGAGGAGGACCCACGGGACAGTAATAGTGAGCATTATGTATATAAACGTCAACTCTGGGCGCGTCTAACCTATCTATGTTGTTCTAAATGTGTGAATCAATTCAGAATTCAATACACTACATGTAAAAGTCTTCTTCCTACGTTAATGTATCCACTAATTTTTATTCGATTTCCATATTAAGGTACAGTATGCTACTTTACGTGTAACTTTATGGTCCCATCTTGTGGGGCATGTCCATTTCATTATGTTATTGGCAGATTAAAACACTGTTACCCCTTTCCAGACCAACCAAATTTCACTGTAAATAATCAGAAAACGACATTAAACGAACCTTTCGTTTCCTCTTCCAGACAGTTATTTTGTTACCATTAATGATTGTATTAACACTGATTGCTGTGCAATATTAACTTGTATATCGGATAGCATTCTTGATGATAGAATCTAATATTGAATTCGATCTTTGATTTTGTAATCGCATACATTTTCAGAAGTAACAATCGTCCAAGCTAGATTCATATATACGAGAAAATGACCCTTATTTACAATACATGATCATATATCTGAGCATAATCTGTCAGAAATAGAATAGAAAATATTTTGTTATATGTAACCGCGAGTTATTGGCATTAAAGTTTAGTCCAGAATTGCCTAATTTGCCATAAAATGTAGTTCTTCATATAAATTAGAGTAGATTTAGCGATTTAACCGGTTGGGGTTTAAACTAAAGGGGCACATACTGCAGTTAGCTAATTTTTTTATTATAACAAACAGATATTCTTCGTTTTTGAATAATGCAACCACTTTCCCTAATTGAAGATATTTTGTCTCCATATTTTTAAAAATCAATTAAAGTTTTGAATATGCGCTAACGTTTACACATTTGGCATTGATTTCACTAAACTATGATTGGAAACTTATATACATAACGCTCTATATTCTGTCTCTCTCTCTTTTTTTTTTTTTTTTTTTTTTTAAACTTTTGGGGGAGATCGATAGCACAGCCATTCCTTGTAACCTGGTTTGCCTTGCAAGCTTTAAGGTAAACAGTACTGCGCAGACTAAGCGTTGTTTATAATTTCATTGTACGGTCATACAGTTCATCGCAGTTAAGTACATTGTTTTAGATAGGCTATGAGCGAATTATTTATTGGGTGTGTAAATGAAAATATATTTGGATTAATATTCCAAATGAATTCAGAAGTGACTTGCGGTATTTGTGGAGCGTACATTTCCTAACTCAGGGACAGGATGCGAGAGGCTCCAGCATATACAGGGTGCATTCAGCAGCCTGAAGAGGAGATGGCCCAAATATTCGAACAGCGTAGATGTAGGACAACGTCTGATCAACATTGTATTTTAATCCACGAGTGAAGTTAGTGAAAGTGGAGAAAGGAACTTTGTTATAAGTGTTTACCTTACGTCAAAAAGTGAATACTAGTGTGGTGACTATTGAATAGGAAGACGTTGCTGATATTAGTGTATGTGGTGTTGCTGTGTGTAATTGTCAACGGGATGAAGTTGCCTGGCGATGGAATAGATATTGCATCCTTCGAAGAAGGTGGACTAAGCAACTATATATACTGGAGCCTCTCAAAACTAGTCCCGAGGATGGAAATAGTTTGTTCCCGAAACGCCGCTAGTATTTCTGAACTTCATTTGGTTACAGAATAGATATGTAGCATCAAAGCAGGTATTCGGTTCTGATAAGTTTATAGAATAGGGAAATGATATATTATTTTATAAGGCGCACATATTCAGATTACACTTTATTAGTATTGTTTGGTTACTCGTCTAACGAAAGCAGTACTGCGCAAGGTTAATCAAGTAAGAGGGATGACTGTGCTGTCGGTTTCCGCGTGGAGGGTGGGTAACTCTGCCGGGGCCAGTTCCAAGCCTGGCTGCAGTTAGTGAAAATAAATTAAATGAAAATAAAATCTGACCAAAGCAAATACCAAAATTGAAATAATATGTTTTACAGTTTCGAGAATACATTATTGTCTTTACCAATGTGTGTTGAATGCAATAATATATTGCCGACAGTATTATATATTATAATGATATGGTATTTACTTCTACAATTTATGTATATTTAGCAGCAAATCAGTTATTTTCACTTACGAAAAGAGGAGGACCCACGGGACAGTAATAGTGAGCATTATGTATATAAACGTCAACTCTGGGCGCGTCTAACCTATCTATGTTGTTCTAAATGTGTGAATCAATTCAGAATTCAATACACTACATGTAAAAGTCTTCTTCCTACGTTAATGTATCCACTAATTTTTATTCGATTTCCATATTAAGGTACAATATGCTACTTTACGTGTAACTTTATGGTCCCATCTTGTGGGGCATGTCCATTTCATTATGTTATTGGCAGATTAAAACACTGTTACCCCTTTCCAGACCAACCAAATTTCACTGTAAATAATCAGAAAACGACATTAAACGAACCTTTCGTTTCCTCTTCCAGACAGTTATTTTGTTACCATTAATGATTGTATTAACACTGATTGCTGTGCAATATTAACTTGTATATCGGATAGCATTCTTGATGATAGAATCTAATATTGAATTCGATCTTTGATTTTGTAATCCCATACATTTTCAGAAGTAACAATCGTCCAAGCTAGATTCATATATACGAGAAAATGACCCTTATTTACAATACATGATCATATATCTGAGCATAATCTGTCAGAAATAGAATAGAAAATATTTTGTTATATGTAACCGCGAGTTATTGGCATTAAAGTTTAGTCCAGAATTGCCTAATTTGCCATAAAATGTAGTTCTTCATATAAATTAGAGTAGATTTAGCGATTTAACCGGTTGGGGTTTAAACTAAAGGGGCACATACTGCAGTTAGCTAATTTTTTTATTATAACAAACAGATATTCTTCGTTTTTGAATAATACAACCACTTTCCCTAATTGAAGATATTTTGTCTCCATTTTTTTAAAAATCAATTAAAGTTTTGAATATGCGCTAACGTTTACACATTTGGCATTGATTTCACTAAACTATGATTGGAAACTTATATACATAACGCTCTATATTCTGTCTCTCTCTTTTTTTTTTTTCTTTTAACTTTTGGGTTAGATCGATAGCACAGCCATTCCTTGTAACCTGGTTTGCCTTGCAAGCTTTAAGGTAGACAGTACTGCGCAGACTAAGCGTTGTTTATAATTTCATTGTACGGTCATACAGTTCATCGCAGTTAAGCACATTGTTTTAGATAGGCTATGAGCGAATTATTTATTGGGTGTGTAAATGAAAATATATTTGGATTAATATTCCAAATGAATTCAGAAGTGACTTGCGGTATTTGTGGAGCGTACATTTCCTAACTCAGGGACAGGATGCGAGAGGCTCCAGCATATACAGGGTGCATTCAGCAGCCTGAAGAGGAGATGGCCCAAATATTCGAACAGCGTAGATGTAGGACAACGTCTGATCAACATTGTATTTTAATTCACGAGTGAAGTTAGTGAAAGTGGAGAAAGGAACTTTGTTATAAGTTTTTCCCTTACGTCAAAATGTGAATACTAGTGTGGTGACTATTGAATAGTAAGACGTTGCTGATATTAGTGTATGTGGTGTTGCTGTGTGTAATTGTCAACGGGATGAAGTTGCCTGGCGATGGAATAGATATTGCATCCTTCGAAGAAGGTGGACTAAGCAACTATATATATTGGAGCCTCTCAAAACTAGTCCCGAGGATGGAAATAGTTTGTTCCCGAAACGCCGCTAGTATTTCTGAACTTCATTTGGTTACAGAATAGATATGTAGCATCAAAGCAGGTATTCGGTTCTGATAAGTTTATAAAATAGGGAAATGATATATTATTTTATAAGGCGCACATATTCAGATTACACTTTATTAGTATTGTTTGGTTGCTCGTCTAACGAAAGCAGTACTGCGCAAGGTTAATTAAGTAAGAGGGATGACTGTGCTGTCGGTTTCCGCGTGGAGAGTGGGTAACTCTGCCGGGGCCAGTTCCAAGCCTGGCTGCAGTTAGTGAAAATAAATTAAATGAAAATAAAATCTGACCAAAGCAAATACCAAAATTGAAATAATATGTTTTACAGTTTCGAGAATATATTATTTTCTTTATCAATGTGTGTTGAATGCAATAATATATTGCCGACAGTATTATATATTATAATGATATGGTATTTACTTCTACAATTTATGTATATTTAGCAGCAAATCAGTTACTTTCACTTACGAAGAGAGGAGGACCCACGGGACAGTAATAGTGAGCATTATGTATATAAACGTCAACTCTGGGCGCGTCTAACCTATCTATGTTGTTCTTAATGGGTGAATCAATTCAGAATTCAATACACTACATGTAAAAGTGTTCTTCCTACGTCAATGTATCCACTAATTTTTATTCGATTTCCATATTAAGGTACAGTATGTTACTTTACGAGTAATTTTATGGTCCCATCTTGTGGGGCACGTCCATTTCATTATGTTATTGGCGGATTAAAAAACTGTTACCCCTTTCCAGACCAACCAAATTTCACTGTGAATAATCAGAAAACGACATTAAACGAATCTTTCGTTTCCTCTTCCAGACAGTTATTTTGTTACCATTAATGATTGTATTAACACTGATTGCTGTGCAATATTAACTTGTATATCGGATAGCATTCTTGATTATAAAATCTAATATTGAATTCGATCTTTGATTTTGTAATCCCATACATTTTCAGAAGTAACAATCGTCCAAGCTAGAGATTCATATATAGGAGAAAATGACCCTTATTTACAATACATGATCATATATCTGAGCATAATCTGTCAAAAATAGAATAGAAAATATTTTGTTATATGTAACCGCGAGTTATTGGCATTAAAGTTTAGTCCAGAATTGCCTAATTTGCCATAAAATGTAGTTCTTCATATAAATTAGAGTAGATTTAGCGATTTAACCGGTTGCGGTTTAAACTAAAGGGGCACATACTGCAGTTAGCTAATTTTTTTATTATAACAAACAGATATTCTTCGTTTTTGAATAATGCAAGCACTTTCCCTAATTGAAGATATTTTGTCTCCATATTTTTAAAAATCAATTAAAGTTTTGAATATGCGCTAACTTTTACACATTTGGCACTGATTTCACTAAACTATGATTGGAAACTTATATACATAACGCTCTATATACTGTCTCTCTTGCTTTTTTTTTTTTTTTTTTTTTAACTTTTGGGGGAGATCGATAGCACAGCCATTCCTTGTAACCTGGTTTGCCTTGCAAACTTTAAAGTAGACAGTACTGCGCAGACTATTCGTAGTTTATAATTTCATTGTAAGGTCATACAGTTCATCGTAGTTAAGCACATTGTTTTAGATAGGCTATGAGCGAATTATTTATTGGGTGTGTAAATGAAAATATATTTGGATTAATATTCCAAATGAATTCAGAAGTGACTTGCGGTACTTGTGGGGCGTACATTTCCTAACTCAGGGACAGGATGCGAGAGGCTCCAGCATATACAGGGTGCATTCAGCAGCCTGAAGAGGAGATGGCCCAAATATTCGAACAGCGTAGATGTAGGACAACGTCTGATCAACATTGTATTTTAATCCACGAGTGAAGTTAGTGAAAGTGGAGAAAAGAACTTTGTTATAAGTGTTTCCCTTACGTCAAAATGTGAATACTAGTGTGGTGACTATTGAATAGGAAGACGTTGCTGATATTAGTGTATGTCGTGTTGCTGTGTGTAATTGTCAACGGGATGAAGTTGCCTGGCGATGGAATAGATATTGCATCCTTCGAAGAAGGTGGACTAAGCAACTATATATACTGGAGCCTTTCAAAACTAGTCACGAGGATGGAAATAGTTTGTTCCCGAAACGCCGCTAGTATTTCTGAACTTCATTTGGTTACAGAATAGATATGTAGCATCAAAGCAGGTATTCGGTTCTGATAAGTTTATAGAATAGGGAAATGATATATTATTTTATAAGGCGCACATATTCAGATTACACTTTATTAGTATTGTTTGGTTGCTCGTCTTACAAAAGCAGTACTGCGCAAGGGTAATCAAGTAAGAGGGATGACTGTGCTGTCGGTTTCCGCGTGGAGGGTGGGTAACTCTGCCGGGGCCAGTTCCAAGCCTGGCTGCAGTTAGTGAAAATAAATTAAATGAAAATAAAATCTGACCAAAGCAAATACCAAAATTGAAATAATATGTTTTACAGTTTCGAGAATATATTATTGGCTTTATCACTGTGTGTTGAATGCAATAATATATTGCCGACAGTATTATATATTATAATGATATGGTATTTACTTCTACAATTTATGTATATTTAGCAGCAAATCAGTTATTTTCACTTACGAAAAGAGGAGGACCCACGGGACAGTAATAGTGAGCATTATGTATATAAACGTCAACTCTGGGCGCGTCTAACCTATCTATGTTGTTCTAAATGTGTGAATCAATTCTGAATTCAATACACTACATGTAAAAGTGTTCTTCCTACGTCAATGTATCCACTAATTTTTATTCGATTTCCATATGATGGTAGAGTATGTTACTTTACGAGTAATTTTATGGTCCCATCTTGTGGGGCACGTCCATTTCATTATGTTATTGGCAGATTAAAAAACTGTTACCACTTTCCAGACCAACCAAATTTCACTGTGAATAATCAGAAAACGACATTAAACGAATCTTTCGTTTCCTCTTCCAGACAGTTATTTTGTTACCATTAATGATTGTATTAACACTGATTGCTGTGCAATATTAACTTGTATATCGGATAGCATTCTTGATGATAAAATCTAATATTGAATTCGATCTTTGATTTTGTAATCCCATACATTTTCAGGAGTAACAATCGTCGAAGCTAGAGATTCATATATACGAGAAAATGACCCTTATTTACAATACATGATCATATATCTAAGCATAATCTGTCAGAAATAGAATAGAAAATATTTTGTTATATGTAACCGCGAGTTATTGGCATTAAAGTTTAGTCCAGAATTGCCTAGTTTGCCATAAAATGTAGTTCTTCATATAAATTAGAGTAGATTTAGCGATTTAACCGGTTGGGGTTTAAACTAAAGGGGCACATACTGCAGTTAGCTAAATTTTTTATTATAACAAACAGATATTCTTCGTTTTTGAATAATGCAAGCACTTTCCCCAATTGAAGATATTTTGTCTCCATATTTTTAAAAATCAATTAAAGTTTTGAATATGCGCTAACTTTTACACATTTGGCATTGATTTCACTAAGCTATGATTGGAAACTTATATACATAACGCTCTATATTCTGTCTCTCTCTCTTTTTTTTTTTTTAACTTTTGGGGGAGATCGATAGCACAGCCATTCCTTGTAACCTGGTTTACCTAGCAAACTTAAAAGTACACAGTTCTGCGCAGACTATTCGTTGTTTATAATTTCATTGTAAGGTCATACAGTTCATCGTAGTTAAGCACATATTTTTAGATAGGCTATGAGCGAATTATTTATTGGGTGTGTAAATGAAGATACATTTGGATTAATATTCCAAATGAATTCAGAAGTGACTTGCGGTATTTGTGGAGCGTACATTTCCTAACTCAGGGACAGGATGCGAGAGGCTCCAGCATATACAGGGTGCATTCAGCAGCCTGAAGAGGAGATGGCCCAAATATTCGAACAGCGTAGATGTAGGACAACGTCTGATCAACATTGTATTTTAATCCACGAGTGAAGTTAGTGAAAGTGGAGAAAGGAACTTTGTTATAAGTGTTTCCCTTACGTCAAAAAGTGAATACTAGTGTGGTGACTATTGAATAGGAAGACGTTGCTGATATTAGTGTATGTGGTGTTGCTGTGTGTAATTGTCAACGGGATGAAGTTGCCTGGCGATGGAATAGATATTGCATTCTTCGAAGAAGGTGGACTAAGCAACTATATATACTGGAGCCTCTCAAAACTAGTCCCGAGGATGGAAATAGTTTGTTCCCGAAACGCCGCTAGTATTTCTGAACTTCATTTGGTTACAGAATAGATATGTAGCATCAAAGAAGGTATTCGGTTCTGATAAGTTTATAGAATAGGGAAATGATATATTATTTTATAAGGCGCACATATTCAGATTACAACTTATTAGTATTGATTGGTTGCTCGTCTAACGAAAGCAGTACTGCGCAAGGTTAATCAAGTAAGAGGAATGACTGTTCTGTCGGTTTCCGCGTGGAGGGTGGGTAACTCTGCCGGGGCCAGTTCCAAGCCTGGCTGCAGTTAGTGAAAATAAATTAAATGAAAATAAAATCTGACCAAAGCAAATACCAAATTTGAAATAATATGTTTTACAGTTTCGAGAATACATTATTGTCTTTACCAATGTGTGTTGAATGCAATAATATATTGCCGACAGTATTATATATTATAATGATATGGTATTTACTTCTACAATTTATGTATATTTAGCAGCAAATCAGTTATTTTCACTTACGAAAAGAGGAGGACCCACGGGACAGTAATAGTGAGCATTATGTATATAAACGTCAACTCTGGGCGCGTCTAACCTATCTATGTTGTTCTAAATATGTGAATCAATTCTGAATTCAATACACTACATGTAAAAGTGTTCTTCCTACGTCAATGTATCCATCAATTTTTTTTCTATTTCCATATTAAGGTATGCTACTTTACGTGTAATTTTATGGTCTCATCTTGTGGGGCACGTCCATTCCATTATGTTATTCGCAGATTAAAAAACTGTTACCCCTTTCCAGACCAACCAAATTTCACTGTGAATAATCAGAAAACGACATTAAACGAATCTTTCGTTTCCTCTTCCAGACAGTTATTTTGTTACCATTAATGATTGTATTAACACTGATTGCTGTGCAATATTAACTTGTATATCGGATAGCATTCTTGATGATAGAATCTAATATTGAATTCGATCTTTGATTTTGTAATCCCATACATTTTCTGAAGTAACAATCGTCCAAGCTAGAGATTCATATATACGAGAAAATGACCCTTATTTACAATACATGATCATATATCTGAGCATAATCTGTCAGAAATAGAATAGAAAATATTTTGTTATATGTAACCGCGAGTTATTGGCATTAAAGTTTAGTCCAGAATTGCCTAATTTGCCATAAAATGTAGTTCTTCATATAAATTTGAGTAGATTTAGCGATTTAACCGGTTGGGGTTTAAACTAAAGGGGCACATACTGCAGTTAGCTAAATTTTTTATTATAAGAAACAGATATTCTTCGTTTTTGAATAATGGAAGCACCTTCCCCAATTGAAGATATTTTTTGTCCATATTTTTAAAAATCAATTAAAGTTTTGAATATGCGCTAACTTTTACACATTTGGCACTGATTTCACTAAACTATGATTGGAAACTTATATACATAACGCTCTATATTCTGTCTCACTTGTTTTTTTTTTTTTTTTTTTTTTTAACTTTTGAGGGAGATCGATAGCACAGCCATTCCTTGTAACCTGGTTTGCCTAGCAAACTTTAAAGTAGACAGTACTGCGCAGACTATTCGTTGTTTATAATTTCATTGTAAGGTCATACAGTTCATCGTAGTTAAGCACATTGTTTTAGATAGGCTATGAGCGAATTATTTATTGGGTGTGTAAATGAAAATATATTTGGATTAATATTCCAAATGAATTCAGAAGTGACTTGCGGTATTTGTGGAGCGTACATTTCCTAACTCAGGGACAGGATTCGAGAGGCTCCAGCATATACAGGGTGCATTCAGCAGCCTGAAGAGGAGATGGCCAAAATACTCGAACAGCGTAGATGTAGGACAACGTCTGATCAACATTGTATTTTAATCCACGAGTGAAGTTAGTGAAATTGGAGAAAGGAACTTTGTTATAAGTATTTCCCTTACGTCAAAAAGTGAATACTAGTGTGGTGACTATTGAATAGGAAGACGTTGCTGATATTAGTGTATGTGGTGTTGCTGTGTGTAATTGTCAACGGGATGAAGTTGCCTGGCTATGGAATAGATATTGCATCCTTCGAAGAAGGTGGACTAAGCAACTATATATACTGGAGCCTCTCAAAACTAGTCGCAAGGATGGAAATAGTTTGTTCCCGAAACGCCGCTAGTGTTTCTGAACTTCATTTGGTTACAGAATAGATATGTAGCATTAAAGCAGGTATTCGGTTCAGATAAATGTATAGAATAGGGAAATGATATATTATTTTATAAGGCGCACATATTCAGATTACACTTTATTAGTATTGTTTGGTTGCTCGTCTAACGAAAGCAGTACTGCGCAAGGTTAATCAAGTAAGAGGGATGACTGTGCTGTCGGTTTCCGCGTGGAGGGTGGGTAACTCTGCCGGGGCCAGTTCCAAGCCTGGCTGCAGTTAGTGAAAATAAATTAAATGAAAATAAAATCTGACCAAAGCAAGTACCAAAATAAAATAATATGTTTTACAGTCTCGAGAATATATTATTGTCTTTACCAATGTGTGTTGAATGCAATAATATATTGCCAACAGTAATATATATTATAATGATATGGTATTTACTTCTACAATTTATGTATATTTAGCAGCAAATCAGTTATTTTTACTTACGAAAAGAGGAGGACCCACGGGACAGTAATAGTGAGCATTATGTATATAAACGTCAACTCTGGGCGCGTCTAACCTATCTATGTTGTTCTAAATGTGTGAATCAATTCTGAATTCAATACACTACATGTAAAAGTGTTCTTCCTACGTCAATGTATCCACTAATTTATATTCGATTTCCATATTAAGGTACAGTATGTTACTTTACGTGTAATTTTATGGTCCCATCTTGTGGGGCACGTCCATTTCATTATGTTATTGGCAGATTAAAAAACTGTTACCCCTTTCCAGACCAACCAAATTTCACTGTGAATAATCAGAAAACGACATTAAACGAATCTTTCGTTTCCTCTTCCAGACAGTTATTTTGTTACCATTAATGATTGTATTAACACTGATTGCTGTGCAATATTAACTTGTATATCGGATAGCATTCTTGATGATAGAATCTAATATTGAATTCGATTTTTGATTTTGTAATCCCATACATTTTCAGAAGTAACAATCGTCGAAGCTAGAGATTCATATATACGAGAAAATGACCCTTATTTACAATACATGATCATATATATAAGCATAATCTGTCAGAAATAGAATAGAAAATATTTTGTTATATGTAACCGCGAGTTATTGGCATTAAAGTTTAGTCCAGAATTGCCTAATTTGCCATAAAATGTAGTTCTTCATATAAATTTGAGTAGATTTAGCGATTTAACCGGTTGGGGTTTAAACTAAAGGGGCACATACTGCAGTTAGCTAAATTTTTTATTATAAGAAACAGATATCCTTCGTTTTTGAATAATGCAAGCACTTTCCCTAATTGAAGATATTTTTTTTCCATATTTTTAAAAATCAATTAAAGTTTTGAATCTGCGCTAACTTTTACACATTTGGCACTGATTTCACTAAACTATGATTGGAAACTTATATACATAACGCTCTATATTCTGTCTCACTTTTTTTTTTTTTTTTTTTTTTTTGTTTTTCTTTAACTTTTGGAGGAGATCGATAGCACAGCCATTCCTTGCAACCTGGTTTGGCTTGAAACTTTAAGGTAGACAATACTGCGCAGACTAAGCGTTGTTTATAATTTCATTGTACGGTCATACAGTTCATCGTAGTTAAGCACATATTTTTAGATAGGCTATGAGCGAATTATTTATTGGGTGTGTAAATGAAAATATATTTGGATTAATATTCCAAATGAATTCAGAAGTGACTTGCGGTATTTGTGGATCGTACATTTCCTAACTCAGGGACAGGATGCGAGAGGCTCCAGCATATACAGGGTGCATTCAGCAGCCTGAAGAGGAGATGGCCCAAATATTCGAACAGCGTAGATGTAGGACAACGTCTGATCAACATTGTATTTATATCCACGAGTGAAGTTAGTGAAAGTGGAGAAAGGAACTTTGTTATAAGTGTTTCCCTTACGTCAAAAAGTGAATACTAGTGTGGTGACTATTGAATAGGAAGACGTTGCTGATATTAGTGTATGTGGTGTTGCTGTGTGTAATTGTCAACGGGATGAAGTTGCCTGGCGATGGAATAGATATTGCATACTTCGAAGAAGGTGGACTAAGCAACTATATATACTGGAGCCTCTCAAAACTAGTCCCGAGGATGGAAATAGTTTGTTCCCGAAACGCCGCTAGTATTTCTGAACTTCATTTGGTTACAGAATAGATATGTAGCATCAAAGCAGGTATTCGGTTCTGATAAGTTTATAGAATAGGGAAATGATATATTATTTTATAAGGCGCACATATTCAGATTACACTTTATTAGTATTGTTTGGTTGCTCGTCTAACGAAAGCAGTACTGCGCAAGGTTAATCAAGTAAGAGGGATGACTGTGCTGTCGGTTTCCGCGTGGAGGGTGGGTAACTCTGCCGGGGCCAGTTCCAAGCCTGGCTGCAGTTAGTGAAAATAAATTAAATGAAAATAAAATCTGACCAAAGCAAATACCAAAATTGAAATAATATGTTTTACAGTTTCGAGAATACATTATTGTCTTTACCAATGTGTGTTGAATGCAATAATATATTGCCGACAGTATTATATATTATAATGATATGGTATTTACTTCTACAATTTATGTATATTTACCAGCAAATCAGTTATTTTCACTTACGAAAAGAGGAGGACCCACGGGACAGTAATAGTGAGCATTATGTATATAAACGTCAACTCTGGGCGCGTCTAACCTATCTATGTTGTTCTAAATGTGTGAATCAATTCAGAATTCAATACACTACATGTAAAAGTCTTCTTCCTACGTTAATGTATCCACTAATTTTTATTCGATTTCCATATTAAGGTACAGTATGCTACTTTACGTGTAACTTTATGGTCCCATCTTGTGGGGCATGTCCATTTCATTATGTTATTGGCAGATTAAAACACTGTTACCCCTTTCCAGACCAACCAAATTTCACTGTAAATAATCAGAAAACGACATTAAACGAACCTTTCGTTTCCTCTTCCAGACAGTTATTTTGTTACCATTAATGATTGTATTAACACTGATTGCTGTGCAATATTAACTTGTATATCGGATAGCATTCTTGATGATAGAATCTAATATTGAATTCGATCTTTGATTTTGTAATCGCATACATTTTCAGAAGTAACAATCGTCCAAGCTAGATTCATATATACGAGAAAATGACCCTTATTTACAATACATGATCATATATCTGAGCATAATCTGTCAGAAATAGAATAGAAAATATTTTGTTATATGTAACCGCGAGTTATTGGCATTAAAGTTTAGTCCAGAATTGCCTAATTTGCCATAAAATGTAGTTCTTCATATAAATTAGAGTAGATTTAGCGATTTAACCGGTTGGGGTTTAAACTAAAGGGGCACATACTGCAGTTAGCTAATTTTTTTATTATAACAAACAGATATTCTTCGTTTTTGAATAATGCAACCACTTTCCCTAATTGAAGATATTTTGTCTCCATATTTTTAAAAATCAATTAAAGTTTTGAATATGCGCTAACGTTTACACATTTGGCATTGATTTCACTAAACTATGATTGGAAACTTATATACATAACGCTCTATATTCTGTCTCTCTCTCTTTTTTTTTTTTTTTTTTTTTAAACTTTTGGGGGAGATCGATAGCACAGCCATTCCTTGTAACCTGGTTTGCCTTGCAAGCTTTAAGGTAAACAGTACTGCGCAGACTAAGCGTTGTTTATAATTTCATTGTACGGTCATACAGTTCATCGCAGTTAAGTACATTGTTTTAGATAGGCTATGAGCGAATTATTTATTGGGTGTGTAAATGAAAATATATTTGGATTAATATTCCAAATGAATTCAGAAGTGACTTGCGGTATTTGTGGAGCGTACATTTCCTAACTCAGGGACAGGATGCGAGAGGCTCCAGCATATACAGGGTGCATTCAGCAGCCTGAAGAGGAGATGGCCCAAATATTCGAACAGCGTAGATGTAGGACAACGTCTGATCAACATTGTATTTTAATCCACGAGTGAAGTTAGTGAAAGTGGAGAAAGGAACTTTGTTATAAGTGTTTACCTTACGTCAAAAAGTGAATACTAGTGTGGTGACTATTGAATAGGAAGACGTTGCTGATATTAGTGTATGTGGTGTTGCTGTGTGTAATTGTCAACGGGATGAAGTTGCCTGGCGATGGAATAGATATTGCATCCTTCGAAGAAGGTGGACTAAGCAACTATATATACTGGAGCCTCTCAAAACTAGTCCCGAGGATGGAAATAGTTTGTTCCCGAAACGCCGCTAGTATTTCTGAACTTCATTTGGTTACAGAATAGATATGTAGCATCAAAGCAGGTATTCGGTTCTGATAAGTTTATAGAATAGGGAAATGATATATTATTTTATAAGGCGCACATATTCAGATTACACTTTATTAGTATTGTTTGGTTACTCGTCTAACGAAAGCAGTACTGCGCAAGGTTAATCAAGTAAGAGGGATGACTGTGCTGTCGGTTTCCGCGTGGAGGGTGGGTAACTCTGCCGGGGCCAGTTCCAAGCCTGGCTGCAGTTAGTGAAAATAAATTAAATGAAAATAAAATCTGACCAAAGCAAATACCAAAATTGAAATAATATGTTTTACAGTTTCGAGAATACATTATTGTCTTTACCAATGTGTGTTGAATGCAATAATATATTGCCGACAGTATTATATATTATAATGATATGGTATTTACTTCTACAATTTATGTATATTTAGCAGCAAATCAGTTATTTTCACTTACGAAAAGAGGAGGACCCACGGGACAGTAATAGTGAGCATTATGTATATAAACGTCAACTCTGGGCGCGTCTAACCTATCTATGTTGTTCTAAATGTGTGAATCAATTCAGAATTCAATACACTACATGTAAAAGTCTTCTTCCTACGTTAATGTATCCACTAATTTTTATTCGATTTCCATATTAAGGTACAATATGCTACTTTACGTGTAACTTTATGGTCCCATCTTGTGGGGCATGTCCATTTCATTATGTTATTGGCAGATTAAAACACTGTTACCCCTTTCCAGACCAACCAAATTTCACTGTAAATAATCAGAAAACGACATTAAACGAACCTTTCGTTTCCTCTTCCAGACAGTTATTTTGTTACCATTAATGATTGTATTAACACTGATTGCTGTGCAATATTAACTTGTATATCGGATAGCATTCTTGATGATAGAATCTAATATTGAATTCGATCTTTGATTTTGTAATCCCATACATTTTCAGAAGTAACAATCGTCCAAGCTAGATTCATATATACGAGAAAATGACCCTTATTTACAATACATGATCATATATCTGAGCATAATCTGTCAGAAATAGAATAGAAAATATTTTGTTATATGTAACCGCGAGTTATTGGCATTAAAGTTTAGTCCAGAATTGCCTAATTTGCCATAAAATGTAGTTCTTCATATAAATTAGAGTAGATTTAGCGATTTAACCGGTTGGGGTTTAAACTAAAGGGGCACATACTGCAGTTAGCTAATTTTTTTATTATAACAAACAGATATTCTTCGTTTTTGAATAATACAACCACTTTCCCTAATTGAAGATATTTTGTCTCCATTTTTTTAAAAATCAATTAAAGTTTTGAATATGCGCTAACGTTTACACATTTGGCATTGATTTCACTAAACTATGATTGGAAACTTATATACATAACGCTCTATATTCTGTCTCTCTCTTTTTTTTTTTTCTTTTAACTTTTGGGTTAGATCGATAGCACAGCCATTCCTTGTAACCTGGTTTGCCTTGCAAGCTTTAAGGTAGACAGTACTGCGCAGACTAAGCGTTGTTTATAATTTCATTGTACGGTCATACAGTTCATCGTAGTTAAGCACATTGTTTTAGATAGGCTATGAGCGAATTATTTATTGGGTGTGTAAATGAAAATATATTTGGATTAATATTCCAAATGAATTCAGAAGTGACTTGCGGTATTTGTGGAGCGTACATTTCCTAACTCAGGGACAGGATGCGAGAGGCTCCAGCATATACAGGGTGCATTCAGCAGCCTGAAGAGGAGATGGCCCAAATATTCGAACAGCGTAGATGTAGGACAACGTCTGATCAACATTGTATTTTAATTCACGAGTGAAGTTAGTGAAAGTGGAGAAAGGAACTTTGTTATAAGTTTTTCCCTTACGTCAAAATGTGAATACTAGTGTGGTGACTATTGAATAGTAAGACGTTGCTGATATTAGTGTATGTGGTGTTGCTGTGTGTAATTGTCAACGGGATGAAGTTGCCTGGCGATGGAATAGATATTGCATCCTTCGAAGAAGGTGGACTAAGCAACTATATATATTGGAGCCTCTCAAAACTAGTCCCGAGGATGGAAATAGTTTGTTCCCGAAACGCCGCTAGTATTTCTGAACTTCATTTGGTTACAGAATAGATATGTAGCATCAAAGCAGGTATTCGGTTCTGATAAGTTTATAAAATAGGGAAATGATATATTATTTTATAAGGCGCACATATTCAGATTACACTTTATTAGTATTGTTTGGTTGCTCGTCTAACGAAAGCAGTACTGCGCAAGGTTAATTAAGTAAGAGGGATGACTGTGCTGTCGGTTTCCGCGTGGAGAGTGGGTAACTCTGCCGGGGCCAGTTCCAAGCCTGGCTGCAGTTAGTGAAAATAAATTAAATGAAAATAAAATCTGACCAAAGCAAATACCAAAATTGAAATAATATGTTTTACAGTTTCGAGAATATATTATTTTCTTTATCAATGTGTGTTGAATGCAATAATATATTGCCGACAGTATTATATATTATAATGATATGGTATTTACTTCTACAATTTATGTATATTTAGCAGCAAATCAGTTACTTTCACTTACGAAGAGAGGAGGACCCACGGGACAGTAATAGTGAGCATTATGTATATAAACGTCAACTCTGGGCGCGTCTAACCTATCTATGTTGTTCTTAATGGGTGAATCAATTCAGAATTCAATACACTACATGTAAAAGTGTTCTTCCTACGTCAATGTATCCACTAATTTTTATTCGATTTCCATATTAAGGTACAGTATGTTACTTTACGAGTAATTTTATGGTCCCATCTTGTGGGGCACGTCCATTTCATTATGTTATTGGCAGATTAAAAAACTGTTACCCCTTTCCAGACCAACCAAATTTCACTGTGAATAATCAGAAAACGACATTAAACGAATCTTTCGTTTCCTCTTCCAGACAGTTATTTTGTTACCATTAATGATTGTATTAACACTGATTGCTGTGCAATATTAACTTGTATATCGGATAGCATTCTTGATTATAAAATCTAATATTGAATTCGATCTTTGATTTTGTAATCCCATACATTTTCAGAAGTAACAATCGTCCAAGCTAGAGATTCATATATAGGAGAAAATGACCCTTATTTACAATACATGATCATATATCTGAGCATAATCTGTCAAAAATAGAATAGAAAATATTTTGTTATATGTAACCGCGAGTTATTGGCATTAAAGTTTAGTCCAGAATTGCCTAATTTGCCATAAAATGTAGTTCTTCATATAAATTAGAGTAGATTTAGCGATTTAACCGGTTGCGGTTTAAACTAAAGGGGCACATACTGCAGTTAGCTAATTTTTTTATTATAACAAACAGATATTCTTCGTTTTTGAATAATGCAAGCACTTTCCCTAATTGAAGATATTTTGTCTCCATATTTTTAAAAATCAATTAAAGTTTTGAATATGCGCTAACTTTTACACATTTGGCACTGATTTCACTAAACTATGATTGGAAACTTATATACATAACGCTCTATATACTGTCTCTCTTGCTTTTTTTTTTTTTTTTTTTTAACTTTTGGGGGAGATCGATAGCACAGCCATTCCTTGTAACCTGGTTTGCCTTGCAAACTTTAAAGTAGACAGTACTGCGCAGACTATTCGTAGTTTATAATTTCATTGTAAGGTCATACAGTTCATCGTAGTTAAGCACATTGTTTTAGATAGGCTATGAGCGAATTATTTATTGGGTGTGTAAATGAAAATATATTTGGATTAATATTCCAAATGAATTCAGAAGTGACTTGCGGTACTTGTGGGGCGTACATTTCCTAACTCAGGGACAGGATGCGAGAGGCTCCAGCATATACAGGGTGCATTCAGCAGCCTGAAGAGGAGATGGCCCAAATATTCGAACAGCGTAGATGTAGGACAACGTCTGATCAACATTGTATTTTAATCCACGAGTGAAGTTAGTGAAAGTGGAGAAAAGAACTTTGTTATAAGTGTTTCCCTTACGTCAAAATGTGAATACTAGTGTGGTGACTATTGAATAGGAAGACGTTGCTGATATTAGTGTATGTCGTGTTGCTGTGTGTAATTGTCAACGGGATGAAGTTGCCTGGCGATGGAATAGATATTGCATCCTTCGAAGAAGGTGGACTAAGCAACTATATATACTGGAGCCTTTCAAAACTAGTCACGAGGATGGAAATAGTTTGTTCCCGAAACGCCGCTAGTATTTCTGAACTTCATTTGGTTACAGAATAGATATGTAGCATCAAAGCAGGTATTCGGTTCTGATAAGTTTATAGAATAGGGAAATGATATATTATTTTATAAGGCGCACATATTCAGATTACACTTTATTAGTATTGTTTGGTTGCTCGTCTTACAAAAGCAGTACTGCGCAAGGGTAATCAAGTAAGAGGGATGACTGTGCTGTCGGTTTCCGCGTGGAGGGTGGGTAACTCTGCCGGGGCCAGTTCCAAGCCTGGCTGCAGTTAGTGAAAATAAATTAAATGAAAATAAAATCTGACCAAAGCAAATACCAAAATTGAAATAATATGTTTTACAGTTTCGAGAATATATTATTGGCTTTATCACTGTGTGTTGAATGCAATAATATATTGCCGACAGTATTATATATTATAATGATATGGTATTTACTTCTACAATTTATGTATATTTAGCAGCAAATCAGTTATTTTCACTTACGAAAAGAGGAGGACCCACGGGACAGTAATAGTGAGCATTATGTATATAAACGTCAACTCTGGGCGCGTCTAACCTATCTATGTTGTTCTAAATGTGTGAATCAATTCTGAATTCAATACACTACATGTAAAAGTGTTCTTCCTACGTCAATGTATCCACTAATTTTTATTCGATTTCCATATGATGGTAGAGTATGTTACTTTACGAGTAATTTTATGGTCCCATCTTGTGGGGCACGTCCATTTCATTATGTTATTGGCAGATTAAAAAACTGTTACCACTTTCCAGACCAACCAAATTTCACTGTGAATAATCAGAAAACGACATTAAACGAATCTTTCGTTTCCTCTTCCAGACAGTTATTTTGTTACCATTAATGATTGTATTAACACTGATTGCTGTGCAATATTAACTTGTATATCGGATAGCATTCTTGATGATAAAATCTAATATTGAATTCGATCTTTGATTTTGTAATCCCATACATTTTCAGGAGTAACAATCGTCGAAGCTAGAGATTCATATATACGAGAAAATGACCCTTATTTACAATACATGATCATATATCTAAGCATAATCTGTCAGAAATAGAATAGAAAATATTTTGTTATATGTAACCGCGAGTTATTGGCATTAAAGTTTAGTCCAGAATTGCCTAGTTTGCCATAAAATGTAGTTCTTCATATAAATTAGAGTAGATTTAGCGATTTAACCGGTTGGGGTTTAAACTAAAGGGGCACATACTGCAGTTAGCTAAATTTTTTATTATAACAAACAGATATTCTTCGTTTTTGAATAATGCAAGCACTTTCCCCAATTGAAGATATTTTGTCTCCATATTTTTAAAAATCAATTAAAGTTTTGAATATGCGCTAACTTTTACACATTTGGCATTGATTTCACTAAGCTATGATTGGAAACTTATATACATAACGCTCTATATTCTGTCTCTCTCTCTTTTTTTTTTTTTAACTTTTGGGGGAGATCGATAGCACAGCCATTCCTTGTAACCTGGTTTACCTAGCAAACTTAAAAGTACACAGTTCTGCGCAGACTATTCGTTGTTTATAATTTCATTGTAAGGTCATACAGTTCATCGTAGTTAAGCACATATTTTTAGATAGGCTATGAGCGAATTATTTATTGGGTGTGTAAATGAAGATACATTTGGATTAATATTCCAAATGAATTCAGAAGTGACTTGCGGTATTTGTGGAGCGTACATTTCCTAACTCAGGGACAGGATGCGAGAGGCTCCAGCATATACAGGGTGCATTCAGCAGCCTGAAGAGGAGATGGCCCAAATATTCGAACAGCGTAGATGTAGGACAACGTCTGATCAACATTGTATTTTAATCCACGAGTGAAGTTAGTGAAAGTGGAGAAAGGAACTTTGTTATAAGTGTTTCCCTTACGTCAAAAAGTGAATACTAGTGTGGTGACTATTGAATAGGAAGACGTTGCTGATATTAGTGTATGTGGTGTTGCTGTGTGTAATTGTCAACGGGATGAAGTTGCCTGGCGATGGAATAGATATTGCATTCTTCGAAGAAGGTGGACTAAGCAACTATATATACTGGAGCCTCTCAAAACTAGTCCCGAGGATGGAAATAGTTTGTTCCCGAAACGCCGCTAGTATTTCTGAACTTCATTTGGTTACAGAATAGATATGTAGCATCAAAGAAGGTATTCGGTTCTGATAAGTTTATAGAATAGGGAAATGATATATTATTTTATAAGGCGCACATATTCAGATTACAACTTATTAGTATTGATTGGTTGCTCGTCTAACGAAAGCAGTACTGCGCAAGGTTAATCAAGTAAGAGGAATGACTGTTCTGTCGGTTTCCGCGTGGAGGGTGGGTAACTCTGCCGGGGCCAGTTCCAAGCCTGGCTGCAGTTAGTGAAAATAAATTAAATGAAAATAAAATCTGACCAAAGCAAATACCAAATTTGAAATAATATGTTTTACAGTTTCGAGAATACATTATTGTCTTTACCAATGTGTGTTGAATGCAATAATATATTGCCGACAGTATTATATATTATAATGATATGGTATTTACTTCTACAATTTATGTATATTTAGCAGCAAATCAGTTATTTTCACTTACGAAAAGAGGAGGACCCACGGGACAGTAATAGTGAGCATTATGTATATAAACGTCAACTCTGGGCGCGTCTAACCTATCTATGTTGTTCTAAATATGTGAATCAATTCTGAATTCAATACACTACATGTAAAAGTGTTCTTCCTACGTCAATGTATCCATCAATTTTTTTTCTATTTCCATATTAAGGTATGCTACTTTACGTGTAATTTTATGGTCTCATCTTGTGGGGCACGTCCATTCCATTATGTTATTCGCAGATTAAAAAACTGTTACCCCTTTCCAGACCAACCAAATTTCACTGTGAATAATCAGAAAACGACATTAAACGAATCTTTCGTTTCCTCTTCCAGACAGTTATTTTGTTACCATTAATGATTGTATTAACACTGATTGCTGTGCAATATTAACTTGTATATCGGATAGCATTCTTGATGATAGAATCTAATATTGAATTCGATCTTTGATTTTGTAATCCCATACATTTTCTGAAGTAACAATCGTCCAAGCTAGAGATTCATATATACGAGAAAATGACCCTTATTTACAATACATGATCATATATCTGAGCATAATCTGTCAGAAATAGAATAGAAAATATTTTGTTATATGTAACCGCGAGTTATTGGCATTAAAGTTTAGTCCAGAATTGCCTAATTTGCCATAAAATGTAGTTCTTCATATAAATTTGAGTAGATTTAGCGATTTAACCGGTTGGGGTTTAAACTAAAGGGGCACATACTGCAGTTAGCTAAATTTTTTATTATAAGAAACAGATATTCTTCGTTTTTGAATAATGGAAGCACCTTCCCCAATTGAAGATATTTTTTGTCCATATTTTTAAAAATCAATTAAAGTTTTGAATATGCGCTAACTTTTACACATTTGGCACTGATTTCACTAAACTATGATTGGAAACTTATATACATAACGCTCTATATTCTGTCTCACTTGTTTTTTTTTTTTTTTTTTTTTTAACTTTTGAGGGAGATCGATAGCACAGCCATTCCTTGTAACCTGGTTTGCCTAGCAAACTTTAAAGTAGACAGTACTGCGCAGACTATTCGTTGTTTATAATTTCATTGTAAGGTCATACAGTTCATCGTAGTTAAGCACATTGTTTTAGATAGGCTATGAGCGAATTATTTATTGGGTGTGTAAATGAAAATATATTTGGATTAATATTCCAAATGAATTCAGAAGTGACTTGCGGTATTTGTGGAGCGTACATTTCCTAACTCAGGGACAGGATTCGAGAGGCTCCAGCATATACAGGGTGCATTCAGCAGCCTGAAGAGGAGATGGCCAAAATACTCGAACAGCGTAGATGTAGGACAACGTCTGATCAACATTGTATTTTAATCCACGAGTGAAGTTAGTGAAATTGGAGAAATTAACTTTGTTATAAGTATTTCCCTTACGTCAAAAAGTGAATACTAGTGTGGTGACTATTGAATAGGAAGACGTTGCTGATATTAGTGTATGTGGTGTTGCTGTGTGTAATTGTCAACGGGATGAAGTTGCCTGGCTATGGAATAGATATTGCATCCTTCGAAGAAGGTGGACTAAGCAACTATATATACTGGAGCCTCTCAAAACTAGTCGCAAGGATGGAAATAGTTTGTTCCCGAAACGCCGCTAGTGTTTCTGAACTTCATTTGGTTACAGAATAGATATGTAGCATTAAAGCAGGTATTCGGTTCAGATAAATGTATAGAATAGGGAAATGATATATTATTTTATAAGGCGCACATATTCAGATTACACTTTATTAGTATTGTTTGGTTGCTCGTCTAACGAAAGCAGTACTGCGCAAGGTTAATCAAGTAAGAGGGATGACTGTGCTGTCGGTTTCCGCGTGGAGGGTGGGTAACTCTGCCGGGGCCAGTTCCAAGCCTGGCTGCAGTTAGTGAAAATAAATTAAATGAAAATAAAATCTGACCAAAGCAAGTACCAAAATAAAATAATATGTTTTACAGTCTCGAGAATATATTATTGTCTTTACCAATGTGTGTTGAATGCAATAATATATTGCCAACAGTATTATATATTATAATGATATGGTATTTACTTCTACAATTTATGTATATTTAGCAGCAAATCAGTTATTTTTACTTACGAAAAGAGGAGGACCCACGGGACAGTAATAGTGAGCATTATGTATATAAACGTCAACTCTGGGCGCGTCTAACCTATCTATGTTGTTCTAAATGTGTGAATCAATTCTGAATTCAATACACTACATGTAAAAGTGTTCTTCCTACGTCAATGTATCCACTAATTTATATTCGATTTCCATATTAAGGTACAGTATGTTACTTTACGTGTAATTTTATGGTCCCATCTTGTGGGGCACGTCCATTTCATTATGTTATTGGCAGATTAAAAAACTGTTACCCCTTTCCAGACCAACCAAATTTCACTGTGAATAATCAGAAAACGACATTAAACGAATCTTTCGTTTCCTCTTCCAGACAGTTATTTTGTTACCATTAATGATTGTATTAACACTGATTGCTGTGCAATATTAACTTGTATATCGGATAGCATTCTTGATGATAGAATCTAATATTGAATTCGATTTTTGATTTTGTAATCCCATACATTTTCAGAAGTAACAATCGTCGAAGCTAGAGATTCATATATACGAGAAAATGACCCTTATTTACAATACATGATCATATATATAAGCATAATCTGTCAGAAATAGAATAGAAAATATTTTGTTATATGTAACCGCGAGTTATTGGCATTAAAGTTTAGTCCAGAATTGCCTAATTTGCCATAAAATGTAGTTCTTCATATAAATTTGAGTAGATTTAGCGATTTAACCGGTTGGGGTTTAAACTAAAGGGGCACATACTGCAGTTAGCTAAATTTTTTATTATAAGAAACAGATATCCTTCGTTTTTGAATAATGCAAGCACTTTCCCTAATTGAAGATATTTTTTTTCCATATTTTTAAAAATCAATTAAAGTTTTGAATCTGCGCTAACTTTTACACATTTGGCACTGATTTCACTAAACTATGATTGGAAACTTATATACATAACGCTCTATATTCTGTCTCACTTTTTTTTTTTTTTTTTTTTTTTTTTTGTTTTTCTTTAACTTTTGGAGGAGATCGATAGCACAGCCATTCCTTGCAACCTGGTTTGCCTTGAAACTTTAAGGTAGACAATACTGCGCAGACTAAGCGTTGTTTATAATTTCATTGTACGGTCATACAGTTCATCGTAGTTAAGCACATATTTTTAGATAGGCTATGAGCGAATTATTTATTGGGTGTGTAAATGAAAATATATTTGGATTAATATTCCAAATGAATTCAGAAGTGACTTGCGGTATTTGTGGATCGTACATTTCCTAACTCAGGGACAGGATGCGAGAGGCTCCAGCATATACAGGGTGCATTCAGCAGCCTGAAGAGGAGATGGCCCAAATATTCGAACAGCGTAGATGTAGGACAACGTCTGATCAACATTGTATTTATATCCACGAGTGAAGTTAGTGAAAGTGGAGAAAGGAACTTTGTTATAAGTGTTTCCCTTACGTCAAAAAGTGAATACTAGTGTGGTGACTATTGAATAGGAAGACGTTGCTGATATTAGTGTATGTGGTGTTGCTGTGTGTAATTGTCAACGGGATGAAGTTGCCTGGCGATGGAATAGATATTGCATACTTCGAAGAAGGTGGACTAAGCAACTATATATACTGGAGCCTCTCAAAACTAGTCCCGAGGATGGAAATAGTTTGTTCCCGAAACGCCGCTAGTATTTCTGAACTTCATTTGGTTACAGAATAGATATGTAGCATCAAAGCAGGTATTCGGTTCTGATAAGTTTATAGAATAGGGAAATGATATATTATTTTATAAGGCGCACATATTCAGATTACACTTTATTAGTATTGTTTGGTTGCTCGTCTAACGAAAGCAGTACTGCGCAAGGTTAATCAAGTAAGAGGGATGACTGTGCTGTCGGTTTCCGCGTGGAGGGTGGGTAACTCTGCCGGGGCCAGTTCCAAGCCTGGCTGCAATTAGTGAAAATAAATTAAATGAAAATAAAATCTGACCAAGGCAAATACCAAAATTGAAATAATATGTTTTACAGTTTCGAGAATATATTATTGGCTTTATCAATGTGTGTTGAATGCAATAATATATTGCCGACAGTATTATATATTATAATGATATGGTATTTACTTCTACAATTTATGTATATTTAGCAGCAAATCAGTTATTTTCACTTACGAAAAGAGGAGGACCCACGGGACAGTAATAGTGAGCATTATGTATATAAACGTCAACTCTGGGCGCGTCTAACCTATCTATGTTGTTCTAAATGTGTGAATCAATTCAGAATTCAATACACTACATGTAAAAGTGTTGTTCCTACGTCAATGTATCCACTAATTTTTATTCGATTTCCATATTAAGGTACAGTATGTTACTTTACGTGTAATTTTATGCTCCCAGCTTGTGGGGCACGTCCATTTCATTATGTTATTGGCAGATTAAAAAACTGTTACCCCTTTCCAGACCAACCAAATTTCACTGTGAATAATCAGAAACGACATTAAACGAATCTTTCGTTTCCTCTTCCAGACAGTTATTTTGTTACCATTAATGATTGTATTAACACTGATTGCTGTGCAATATTAACTTGTATATCGGATAGCATTCTTGATGATAGAATCTAATATTGAATTCGATCTTTGATTTTGTAATCCCATACATTTTCTGAAGTAACAATCGTCCAAGCTAGAGATTCATATATACGAGAAAATGACCCTTATTTACAATACATGATCATATATCTGAGCATAATCTGTCAGAAATAGAATAGAAAATATTTTGTTATATGTAACCGCGAGTTATTGGCATTAAAGTTTAGTCCAGAATTGGCTAATTTGCCATAAAATGTAGTTCTTCATATAAATTTGAGTAGATTTAGCGATTTAACCGGTTGGGGTTTAAACTAAAGGGGCACATACTGCAGTTAGCTAATTTTTTTATTATAAGAAACAGATATTCTTCGTTTTTGAATAATGCAAGCACTTTCCCTAATTGAAGATATTTTGTCTCCATATTTTTAAAAATCAATTAAAGTTTTGAATATGCGCTAACGTTTACACATTTGGCACTGATTTCACTAAACTATGATTGGAAACTTATATACATATTGCTCTATATTCTCTCTCACTTTTTTTTTTTTTTTTTTTTTTTTTTTAACTTTTGGGGGAGATCGATAGCACAGCCATTCCTTGTAACCTGGTTTGCCTAGCAAACTTTAAAGTAGACAGTACTGCGCAGACTATTCGTTGTTTATAATTTCATTGTAAGGTCATACAGTTCATCGTATTTAAGCACATTGTTTTAGATAGGCTATGAGCGAATTATTTATTGGGTGTGTAAATGAAAATATATTTGGATTAATATTCCAAATGAATTCAGAAGTGACTTGCGGTATTTGTGGGGCGTACATTTCCTAACTCAGGGACAGGATGCGAGAGGCTCCAGCATATACAGGGTGCATTCAGCAGCCTGAAGAGGAGATGGTACAAATATTCGAACAGCGTAGATGTAGGACAACGTCTGATCAACATTGTATTTTAATCCACGAGTGAAGTTAATGAAATTGGAGAAAGGAACCTTGTTATAAGTTTTTCTCTTACGTCAAAAAGTGGATACTAGTGTGGTGACTATTGAATAGGAAGACGTTGCTGATATTAGTGTATGTGGTGTTGCTGTGTGTAATTGTCAACGGGATGAAGTTGCCTGGCGATGGAATAGATATTGCATCCTTCGAAGAAGGTGGACTAAGCAACTATATATACTGGAGCCTCTCAAAACTAGTCCCAAGGATGGAAATAGTTTGTTCCCGAAACGCCGCTAGTGTTTCTGAACTTCATTTGGTTACAGAATAGATATGTAGCATTAAAGCAGGTATTCGGTTCTGATAAGTTTATAGAATAGGGAAATGATATATTATTTTATAAGGCGCACATATTCAGATTACACTTTATTAGTATTGTTTGGTTGCTCGTCTAACGAAAGCAGTACTGCGCAAGGTTAATCAAGTAAGAGGGATGACTGTGCTGTCGGTTTCCGCGTGGAGGGTGGGTAACTCTGCCGGGGCCAGTTCCAAGCCTGGCTGCAGTTAGTGAAAATAAATTAAATGAAAATAAAATCTGACCAAAGCAAATACCAAAATTGAAATAATATGTTTTACAGTTTCGAGAATATATTATTGGCTTTATCAATGTGTGTTGAATGCAATAATATATTGCCGACAGTATTATATATTATAATGATATGGTATTTACTTCTACAATTTATGTATATTTAGCAGCAAATCAGTTACTTTCACTTACGAAAAGAGGAGGACCCACGGGACAGTAATAGTGAGCATTATGTATATAAACGTCAACTCTGGGCGCGTCTAACCTATCTATGTTGTTCTAAATGTGTGAATCAATTCTGAATTCAATACACTACATGTAAAAGTGTTCTTCCTACGTCAATGTATCCACTAATTTTTATTCGATTTCCATATGATGGTAGAGTATGTTACTTTACGAGTAATTTTATGGTCCCATCTTGTGGGGCACGTCCATTTCATTATGTTATTGGCAGATTAAAAAACTGTTACCCCTTTCCAGACCAACCAAATATCACTGTGAATAATCAGAAAACGACATTAAACGAATCTTTCGTTTCCTCTTCCAGACAGTTATTTTGTTACCATTAATGATTGTATTAACACTGATTGCTGTGCAGTATTAACTTGTATATCGGATAGCATTCTTGATGATAAAATCTAATATTGAATTCGATCTTTGATTTTGTAATCCCATACATTTTCAGAAGTAACAATCGTCCAAGCTAGAGATTCATATATACGAGAAAATGACCCTTATTTACAATACATGATCATATATCTGAGCATAATCTGTGAAAAATAGAATAGAAAATATTTTGTTATATGTAACCGCGAGTTATTGGCATTAAAGTTTAGTCCAGAATTGCCTAATTTGGCGCAAAATGTAGTTCTTCATATAAATTTGAGAAGATTTAGCGATTTAACCGGTTGGGGTTTAAACTAAAGGGGCACATACTGCAGTTAGCTAAATTTTTTATTATAACAAACAGATATTCTTCGTTTTTGAATAATGCAAGCACTTTCCCTAATTGAAGATATTTTGTCTCCATATTTTTAAAAATCAATTAAAGTTTTGAATATGCGCTAACTTTTACACATTTGGCACTGATTTCACTAAACTATGATTGGAAACTTATATACATAACGCTCTATATTCTGTCTCACTTTTTTTTTGTTTTTTTTTTTAATTTTGGGGGAGATCGATAGCACAGCCATTCCTTGTAACCTGGTTTGCCTTGCAAACTTTAAAGTACACAGTACTGCGCAGACTATTCGTTGTTTATAATTTCATTGTAAGGTCATACAGTTCATCGTAGTTAAGCACATTGTTTTAGATAGGCTATGAGCGAATTATTTATTGGGTGTGTAAATGAAAATATATTTGGATTAATATTCCAAATGAATTCAGAAGTGACTTGCGGTATTTGTGGAGCGTACATTTCCTAACTCAGGGACAGGATGAGAGAGGCTTCAGGATACACAGGGTGGATTCAGCAGCCTGAAGAGGAGATGGCCCAAATATTCGAACAGCGTAGATGTAGGACAACGTCTGATCAACATTGTATTTTAATCCACGAGTGAAGTTAGTGGAAGTGGAGAAAGGAACTTTGTTATAAGTGTTTCCCTTACGTCAAAAAGTGAATACTAGTGTGGTGACTATTGAATAGGAAGACGTTGCTGATATTAGTGTATGTGGTGTTGCTGTGTGTAATTGTCAACGGGATGAAGTTGCCTGGCGATGGAATAGATATTGCATCCTTCGAAGAAGGTGGACTAAGCTACTATATATACTGGAGCCTGTCAAATCTAGTCCCGAGGATGGAAATAGTTTGTTCCCGAAACGCCGCTAGTATTTCTGAACTTCATTTGGTAACAGAATAGACATGTAGCAACAAAGCAGGTATGCGGTTCTGATAAGTTTATAGAATAGGGAAATGATATATTATTTTATAAGGCGCACATATTCAGATTACACTTTATTAGTATTGATTGGTTGCTCGTCTAACGAAAGCAGTACTGCGCAAGGTTAATCAAGTAAGAGGGATGACTGTGCTGCCGGTTTCCGCGTGGAGGGTGTGTAACTCTGCCGGGGCCAGTTCCAAGCCTGGCTGCAGTTAGTGAAAATAAATTAAATGAAAATAAAATCTGACCAAAGCAAATACCAAAATTGAAATAATATGTTTTACAGTTTCGAGAATATATTATTGGCTTTATCAATGTGTGTTGAATGCAATAATATATTGCCGACAGTATTATATATTATAATGATATGGTATTTACTTCTACAATTTATGTATATTTACCAGCAAATCAGTTATTTTCACTTACGAAAAGAGGAGGACCCACGGGACAGTAATAGTGAGCATTATGTCTATAAACGTCAACTCTGGGCTCGTCTAACCTATCTGTGTTGTTCTAAATGTGTGAATCAATTCCGAATTCAATACACTACATGTAAAAGTGTTCTTCCTACGTCAATGTATCCACTAATATTTATTCGATTTCCATATTAAGGTACAGTATGTTACTTTACGTGTAATTTTATGGTCCCATCTTGTGGGGCACGTCCATTTCATTATGTTATTGGCAGATTAAAAAACTGTTACCCCTTTCCAGACCAACCAAATTTCACTGTGAATAATCAGAAAACGACATTAAACGAATCTTTCGTTTCCTCTTCCAGACAGTTATTTTGTTACCATTAATGATTGTATTAACACTGATTGCTGTGCAATATTAACTTGTATATCGGATAGCATTCTTGATGATAGAATCTAATATTGAATTCGATCTTTGATTTTGTAATCCCATACATTTTCAGAAGTAACATTCGTCCAAGCTAGAGATTCATATATACGAGAAAATGACCCTTATTTACAATACATGATCATATATCTGACAAGTAAACCTTAAGTTTGGGTGAATCGAGTTACTGAGACACATATGAGCAAGGAGTACTAAATGTGGGCAGTATTTAAGTGAAGTTGTAGGTGCGAAGCTCCAGGGCTTTAGGAGATATAGCTACCAGAACATCATATGGAAGTACAGAATAGTCTTCATACAGTTGGAGGTAAAAGCCCTGTAGGACCTCTTGTAACGACAAAAGGTGAATAAGAAATATATGGGTACATATTAGGACTAGGGGGAAGTCATATAGTAAGGGTATACCTGACGGCGGCCATCTTGAAATCCGCCATTTTGAATTAAGGTTAAGTTTTTAAAATAGGAATAGGGTCATGTGATACATGATTTAAGGCGCAAATTTAATCAGAAGAACAATGGTGACATTAATTTTGATTTACGCGCAATTGGTAAAAAGTAACAGGGGAATTAAATATTGTTGCCGCATATGTATTAGTCCTTTACCCCACCTTGTAAATTTCGTGTTAATGATAATAATTAACTAAAAAGCAGCTGGATACATATTAGGTGTATGGTAAGAGTTGCCTTGATGGCGGCCATGTTCATATCCGCCATTTTGAATCAGACAAAAGTTTTAAACAAAACGTATAACAGTGACACCTTATAATAGCAGATTTTACCATAAATCCACCGGTATAACCATTTCTGCTTTATACAAAATTAAATGTGAATAGGATAATGCAATAGATGACTTCGGGCTAGAAGTTAATAAGAAATACAATGGTGGCGTAACAAATGCTGGTTAATGATAAAGCAAAAATGGTTATCCCGTTGGATTTATGGTAAAATTTGCTATTAATAAGGTGTCACTGTTACGCGTTTTGTTTAAAACTTTTGTCTGATTCAAAATGGCGGATTTGAACATGGCCACCATCAAGGCAACTCTTACCATACACCTAATATTTATCCACCTGCTTTTTATTTATTTATTATCATTAACACGAAATTTACAAGGTGGGGTAAAGGACTAATACATACGCTGCAACAATATTTAATTCCCCTGTAACTTTCTACCAATTGCGCGTATATCAAAATTAACGTCGCCATTGTTTTTCTGATTAAATTTACGCCTTAAATCATGTATCACATGACCCTATTCA
Organism: Thermobia domestica; assembly: GCF_964235325.1. NCBI lineage: Eukaryota > Metazoa > Arthropoda > Insecta > Zygentoma > Lepismatidae > Thermobia > Thermobia domestica. The sequence continues at coordinate 391,267 of NW_027655911.1, forward strand.
TATTTTAAAAACTTAACCTTAATACAAAATGGCGGATTTCAAAATGGCCGCCGTCAGATATACCCTTACTATATGACTTCCCCCTAGTCCTAATATATACCCATATATTTGTTATTCACCTTTTGTCGATACAAGAGGTCTTACAGGGTTTTTACCTCCAACTGTATGAAGACTATTCTGTACTTCAATATGATGTTCTGCTAGCTGTATCTTCAAAATCCCTGGAGCTTCGCACCTACAACTTCACTTAAATACTGCCCACATTTAGTACTACTTTCACATATGTGTCTCAGTAAGCAACTCGATTCACCCAAACGTAAGGTTTATTTGTGAGCATAATCTGTCAAAAATAGAATAGAAAATATTTTGTTATATGTAATCGCGAGTTATTGGCATTAAAGTTTAGTCCAGAATTGCCTAATTTGCCATAAAATGTAGTTCTTCATATAAATTAGAGTAGATTTAGGGATTTAACCGGTTGGGGTTTAAACTAAAAAGGCACATACTGCAGTTAGCTAAATTTTTTATTATAACAAACAGATATTTTTCGTTTTTGAATAATGCAACCACTTTCCCTAATTGAAGATATTTTGTCTTCATATTTTTAAAAATCAATTAAAGTTTTGAATATGCGCTAACTTTTACATATTTGGCATTGATTTCACTAAACTATGATTGGAAACTTATATACATAACGCTCTATATTCTGTCTCTCTTTTTTTTTTTTTTTTTTTTTAAACTTTTGGGGGAGATCGATAGCACAGCCATTCCTTGTAACCTGGTTTGCCTTGCAAACTTTAAGGTAGACAGTACTGCGCAGACTAAGCGTTGTTTATAATTTCATTGTACGGTCATACAGTTCATCGTAGTTAAGCACATTGTTTTAGATAGGCTATGAGCGAATTATTTATTGGGTGTGTAAATGAAAATATATTTGGATTAATATTCCAAATGAATCAGAAGTGACTTGCGGTATTTGTGGAGCGTACATTTCCTAACTCAGGGACAGGATGCGAGAGGCTCCAGCATATACAGGGTGCATTCAGCAGCCTGAAGAGGAGATGGCCCAAATATTCGAACAGCGTAGATGTAGGACAACGTCTGATCAACATTGTATTTTAATCCACGAGTGAAGTTAGTGAAAGTGGAGAAAGGAACTTTGTTATAAGTGTTTCCCTTACGTCAAAAAGTGACTACTAGTGTGGTGACTATTGAATAGGAAGACGTTGCTCATATTAGTGTATGAGGTGTTGCTGTGTGTAATTGTCAACGGGATGAAGTTGCCTGGCGATGGAATACATATTGCATCCTTCGAAGAAGGTGGACTAAGCAACTATATATACTGGAGCCTCTCAAATCTAGTCCCGAGGATGAAAATAGTTTGTTCCCGAAACGCCGCTAGTATTTCTGAACTTCATTTGGTTACAGAATAGATATGTAGCATCAAAGCAGGTATTCGGTTCTGATAAGGTTATAGGATAGGGAAATGTTATATTATTTTATAAGGCGCACATATTCAGATTACACTTTATTAGTATTGATTGGTTGCTCGTCTAACGAAAGCAGTACTGCGCAAGGTTAATCAAGTAAGAGGGATGACTGTGCTGTCGGTTTCCGCATGGAGGGTGGGTAACTCTGCCGGGGCCAGTTCCAAGCCTGGCTGCAGTTAGTGAAAATAAATTAAATGAAAATAAAATCTGACCAAAGCAAATACCAAAATTGAAATAATATGTTTTACAGTTTCGAGAATATATTATTGGCTTTACCAATGTGTGTTGAATGCAATAATATATTGCCGACAGTATTATATATTATAATGATAAGTATTTACTTCTACAATTTATGTATATTTACCAGCAAATCAGTTATTTTCACTTACGAAAAGAGGAGGACCCACGGGAGAGTAATAGTGAGCATTATGTATATAAACGTCAACTCTGGGCGCCTCTAACCTATCTATGTTGTTCTAAATGTGTGAATCAATTCCGAGTTCAATACACTACATGTAAAAGTGTTCTTCCTACGTCAATGTATCCACTAATTTTTATTCGATTTCCGGTACAGTATGTTACTTTACGTGTAATTTTATGGTCCCATCTTGTGGGGCACGTCCATTTCATTATGTTATTGGCAGATTAAAAAACTGTTACCCCTTTCCAGACCAACCAACTTTCACTGTGAATAATCAGAAAACGACATTAAACGAATCTTTCGTTTCCTCTTCCAGACAGTTATTTTGTTACCATTAATGATTGTATTAACACTGATTGCTGTGCAATATTAACTTGTATATCGGATAGCATTCTTGATGGTAGAATCTAATATTGAATTCGATCTTTGATTTTGTAATCCCATACATTTTCAGAAGTAACAATCGTCCAAGCTAGAGATTCAAATATACGAGAAAATGACCCTTATTTACAATACATGATCATATATGTGAGCATAATCTGTCTGAAATAGAATAGAAAATATTTTGTTATATGTAACCGCGAGTCATTGGCATTAAAGTTTAGTCCAGAATTGCCTAGTTTGCCATAAAATGTAGTTCTTCATATAAATTAGAGTAGATTTAGCGATTTAACCGGTTGGGGTTTAAACTAAAGGGGCACATACTGCAGTTAGCTAATTTTTTTATTATAACAAACAGATAATTTTCGTTTTTGAATAATGCAACCACTTTCCCTAATTGAAGATATTTTGTCTCCATACTTTTAAAAATCAATTAAAGTTTTGAATATGCGCTAACTTTTACACATTTGGCATTGATATCACTAAACTATGATTGGAAACTTATATACATAACGCTCTATATTCGGTTTCTCTTGTTTTTTTTTTTTTCGTTTTTTTTTAACTTTTGGGGGAGATCGATAGCACAGGCATTCCTTGTAACCTGGTTTGCCTTGCAAACTTTAAGGTAGACAGTACTGCGCAGACTAAGCGTTGTTTATAATTTCATTGTACGGTCATACAGTTCATCGTAGTTAAGCACATTGTTTTAGATAGGCTATGAGCGAATTATTTATTGGGTGTGTAAATGAAAATATATTTGGATTAATATTCCAAATGAATTCAGAAGTGACTTGCGGTATTTGTGGAGCGTACATTTCGTAACTCAGGGACAGGATGCGAGAGGATCCAGCATATACAGGGTGCATTCAGCAGCCTGAAGAGGAGATGGCCCAAATATTCGAACAGCGTAGATGTAGGACAACGTCTGATCAACATTGTATTTTAATCCACGATTGAAGTTAGTGAAATTGGAGAAAGGAACTTTGTTATAAGTGTTTCCCTTACGTCAAAAAGAGAATACTAGTGTGGTGACTATTGAATAGGAAGACGTTGCTGATATTAGTGCATGTGGTGTTGCTGTGTGTAATTGTCAACGGGATGAAGTTGCCTGGCGATGGAATAGATATTGCATCCTTGGAAGAAGGTGGACTAAGCAACTATATATACGGGAGCCTCTCAAAACTAGTCCCGAGGATGGAAATAGTTTGTTCCCGAAACGCCGCTAGTGTTTCTGAACTTCGTTTGGTTACAGAATAGATATGTAGCATCAAAGCAGGTATTCGGATCTGATAAGTTTATAGAATAGGGAAATGATATATTATTTTATAAGGCGCACATATTCAGATTACACTTTATTAGTATTGATTGGTTGCTCGTCTAACGAAAGCAGTACTGCGCAAGGTTAATCAAGTAAGAGGGATGGCTATGCTGTCGGTTTCCGCGTGAAAGGTTGGTATCTCTGCCGGGGCCAGTTCTAAGCCTGGCTGCAGTTAGTGAAAATAAATTAAATGAAAATAAAATCTGACCAAAGCAAGTACCAAAATAAAATAATATGTTTTACAGTCTCGAGAATATATTATTGTCTTTACCAATGTGTGTTGAATGCAATAATATATTGCCAACAGTATTATATATTATAATGATATGGTATTTACTTCTACAATTTATGTATATTTAGCAGCAAATCAGTTATTTTTACTTACGAAAAGAGGAGGACCCACGGGACAGTAATAGTGAGCATTATGTATATAAACGTCAACTCTGGGCGCGTCTAACCTATTTATGTTGTTCTAAATGTGTGAATCAATTCTGAATTCAATACACTACATGTAAAAGTGTTCTTCCTACGTCAATGTATCCACTAATTTATATTGGATTTCCATATTAAGGTACAGTATGTTACTTTACGTGTAATTTTATGGTCCCATCTTGTGGGGCACGTCCATTTCATTATGTTATTGGCAGATTAAAAAACTGTTACCCCTTTCCAGACCAACCAAATTTCACTGTGAATAATCAGAAAACGACATTAAACGAATCTTTCGTTTCCTCTTCCAGACAGTTATTTTGTTACCATTAATGATTGTATTAACACTGATTGCTGTGCAATATTAACTTGTATATCGGATAGCATTCTTGATGATAGAATCTAATATTGAATTCGATCTTTGATTTTGTAATCCCATACATTTTCAGAAGTAACAATCGTCGAAGCTAGAGATTCATATATACGAGAAAATGACCCTTATTTACAATACATGATCATATATATAAGCATAATCTGTCAGAAATAGAATAGAAAATATTTTGTTATATGTAACCGCGAGTTATTGGCATTAAAGTTTAGTCCAGAATTGCCTAATTTGCCATAAAATGTAGTTCTTCATATAAATTTGAGTAGATTTAGCGATTTAACCGGTTGGGGTTTAAACTAAAGGGGCACATACTGCAGTTAGCTAAATTTTTTATTATAAGAAACAGATATCCTTCGTTTTTGAATAATGCAAGCACTTTCCCTAATTGAAGATATTTTTTTTCCATATTTTTAAAAATCAATTAAAGTTTTGAATCTGCGCTAACTTTTACACATTTGGCACTGATTTCACTAAACTATGATTGGAAACTTATATACATAACGCTCTATATTCTGTCTCACTTTTTTTTTTTTTTTTTTTTTGTTTTTCTTTAACTTTTGGAGGAGATCGATAGCACAGCCATTCCTTGTAACCTGGTTTGCCTTGAAACTTTAAGGTAGACAATACTGCGCAGACTAAGCGTTGTTTATAATTTCATTGTACGGTCATACAGTTCATCGTAGTTAAGCACATATTTTTAGATAGGCTATGAGCGAATTATTTATTGGGTGTGTAAATGAAAATATATTTGGATTAATATTCCAAATGAATTCAGAAGTGACTTGCGGTATTTGTGGATCGTACATTTCCTAACTCAGGGACAGGATGCGAGAGGCTCCAGCATATACAGGGTGCATTCAGCAGCCTGAAGAGGAGATGGCCCAAATATTCGAACAGCGTAGATGTAGGACAACGTCTGATCAACATTGTATTTATATCCACGAGTGAAGTTAGTGAAAGTGGAGAAAGGAACTTTGTTATAAGTGTTTCCCTTACGTCAAAAAGTGAATACTAGTGTGGTGACTATTGAATAGGAAGACGTTGCTGATATTAGTGTATGTGGTGTTGCTGTGTGTAATTGTCAACGGGATGAAGTTGCCTGGCGATGGAATAGATATTGCATACTTCGAAGAAGGTGGACTAAGCAACTATATATACTGGAGCCTCTCAAAACTAGTCCCGAGGATGGAAATAGTTTGTTCCCGAAACGCCGCTAGTATTTCTGAACTTCATTTGGTTACAGAATAGATATGTAGCATCAAAGCAGGTATTCGGTTCTGATAAGTTTATAGAATAGGGAAATGATATATTATTTTATAAGGCGCACATATTCAGATTACACTTTATTAGTATTGTTTGGTTGCTCGTCTAACGAAAGCAGTACTGCGCAAGGTTAATCAAGTAAGAGGGATGACTGTGCTGTCGGTTTCCGCGTGGAGGGTGGGTAACTCTGCCGGGGCCAGTTCCAAGCCTGGCTGCAATTAGTGAAAATAAATTAAATGAAAATAAAATCTGACCAAGGCAAATACCAAAATTGAAATAATATGTTTTACAGTTTCGAGAATATATTATTGGCTTTATCAATGTGTGTTGAATGCAATAATATATTGCCGACAGTATTATATATTATAATGATATGGTATTTACTTCTACAATTTATGTATATTTAGCAGCAAATCAGTTATTTTCACTTACGAAAAGAGGAGGACCCACGGGACAGTAATAGTGAGCATTATGTATATAAACGTCAACTCTGGGCGCGTCTAACCTATCTATGTTGTTCTAAATGTGTGAATCAATTCAGAATTCAATACACTACATGTAAAAGTGTTGTTCCTACGTCAATGTATCCACTAATTTTTATTCGATTTCCATATTAAGGTACAGTATGTTACTTTACGTGTAATTTTATGCTCCCATCTTGTGGGGCACGTCCATTTCATTATGTTATTGGCAGATTAAAAAACTGTTACCCCTTTCCAGACCAACCAAATTTCACAGTGAATAATCAGAAACGACATTAAACGAATCTTTCGTTTCCTCTTCCAGACAGTTATTTTGTTACCATTAATGATTGTATTAACACTGATTGCTGTGCAATATTAACTTGTATATCGGATAGCATTCTTGATGATAGAATCTAATATTGAATTCGATCTTTGATTTTGTAATCCCATACATTTTCAGAAGTAACAATCGTCCAAGCTAGAGATTCATATATACGAGAAAATGACCCTTATTTACAATACATGATCATATATCTGAGCATAATCTGTCAGAAATAGAATAGAAAATATTTTGTTATATGTAACCGCGAGTTATTGGCATTAAAGTTTAGTCCAGAATTGGCTAATTTGCCATAAAATGTAGTTCTTCATATAAATTTGAGTAGATTTAGCGATTTAACCGGTTGGGGTTTAAACTAAATGGGCACATACTGCAGTTAGCTAATTTTTTTATTATAAGAAACAGATATTCTTCGTTTTTGAATAATGCAAGCACTTTCCCTAATTGAAGATATTTTGTCTCCATATTTTTAAAAATCAATTAAAGTTTTGAATATGCGCTAACGTTTACACATTTGGCACTGATTTCACTAAACTATGATTGGAAACTTATATACATATTGCTCTATATTCTCTCTCACTTGTTTTTTTTTTTTTTTTTTTTTTTTTTTTTTTTTTTTTAACTTTTGGGGGAGATCGATAGCACAGCCATTCCTTGTAACCTGGTTTGCCTAGCAAACTTTAAAGTAGACAGTACTGCGCAGACTATTCGTTGTTTATAATTTCATTGTAAGGTCATACAGTTCATCGTATTTAAGCACATTGTTTTAGATAGGCTATGAGCGAATTATTTATTGGGTGTGTAAATGAAAATATATTTGGATTAATATTCCAAATGAATTCAGAAGTGACTTGCGGTATTTGTGGGGCGTACATTTCCTAACTCAGGGACAGGATGCGAGAGGCTCCAGCATATACAGGGTGCATTCAGCAGCCTGAAGAGGAGATGGTACAAATATTCGAACAGCGTAGATGTAGGACAACGTCTGATCAACATTGTATTTTAATCCACGAGTGAAGTTAATGAAATTGGAGAAAGGAACCTTGTTATAAGTTTTTCTCTTACGTCAAAAAGTGGATACTAGTGTGGTGACTATTGAATAGGAAGACGTTGCTGATATTAGTGTATGTGGTGTTGCTGTGTGTAATTGTCAACGGGATGAAGTTGCCTGGCGATGGAATAGATATTGCATCCTTCGAAGAAGGTGGACTAAGCAACTATATATACTGGAGCCTCTCAAAACTAGTCCCAAGGATGGAAATAGTTTGTTCCCGAAACGCCGCTAGTGTTTCTGAACTTCATTTGGTTACAGAATAGATATGTAGCATTAAAGCAGGTATTCGGTTCTGATAAGTTTATAGAATAGGGAAATGATATATTATTTTATAAGGCGCACATATTCAGATTACACTTTATTAGTATTGTTTGGTTGCTCGTCTAACGAAAGCAGTACTGCGCAAGGTTAATCAAGTAAGAGGGATGACTGTGCTGTCGGTTTCCGCGTGGAGGGTGGGTAACTCTGCCGGGGCCAGTTCCAAGCCTGGCTGCAGTTAGTGAAAATAAATTAAATGAAAATAAAATCTGACCAAAGCAAATACCAAAATTGAAATAATATGTTTTACAGTTTCGAGAATATATTATTGGCTTTATCAATGTGTGTTGAATGCAATAATATATTGCCGACAGTATTATATATTATAATGATATGGTATTTACTTCTACAATTTATGTATATTTAGCAGCAAATCAGTTACTTTCACTTACGAAAAGAGGAGGACCCACGGGACAGTAATAGTGAGCATTATGTATATAAACGTCAACTCTGGGCGCGTCTAACCTATCTATGTTGTTCTAAATGTGTGAATCAATTCTGAATTCAATACACTACATGTAAAAGTGTTCTTCCTACGTCAATGTATCCACTAATTTTTATTCGATTTCCATATGATGGTAGAGTATGTTACTTTACGAGTAATTTTATGGTCCCATCTTGTGGGGCACGTCCATTTCATTATGTTATTGGCAGATTAAAAAACTGTTACCCCTTTCCAGACCAACCAAATATCACTGTGAATAATCAGAAAACGACATTAAACGAATCTTTCGTTTCCTCTTCCAGACAGTTATTTTGTTACCATTAATGATTGTATTAACACTGATTGCTGTGCAGTATTAACTTGTATATCGGATAGCATTCTTGATGATAAAATCTAATATTGAATTCGATCTTTGATTTTGTAATCCCATACATTTTCAGAAGTAACAATCGTCCAAGCTAGAGATTCATATATACGAGAAAATGACCCTTATTTACAATACATGATCATATATCTGAGCATAATCTGTGAAAAATAGAATAGAAAATATTTTGTTATATGTAACCGCGAGTTATTGGCATTAAAGTTTAGTCCAGAATTGCCTAATTTGGCGCAAAATGTAGTTCTTCATATAAATTTGAGAAGATTTAGCGATTTAACCGGTTGGGGTTTAAACTAAAGGGGCACATACTGCAGTTAGCTAAATTTTTTATTATAACAAACAGATATTCTTCGTTTTTGAATAATGCAAGCACTTTCCCTAATTGAAGATATTTTGTCTCCATATTTTTAAAAATCAATTAAAGTTTTGAATATGCGCTAACTTTTACACATTTGGCATTGATTTCACTAAACTATGATTGGAAACTTATATACATAACGCTCTATATTCTGTCTCACTTTTTTTTTGTTTTTTTTTTTAATTTTGGGGGAGATCGATAGCACAGCCATTCCTTGTAACCTGGTTTGCCTTGCAAACTTTAAAGTACACAGTACTGCGCAGACTATTCGTTGTTTATAATTTCATTGTAAGGTCATACAGTTCATCGTAGTTAAGCACATTGTTTTAGATAGGCTATGAGCGAATTATTTATTGGGTGTGTAAATGAAAATATATTTGGATTAATATTCCAAATGAATTCAGAAGTGACTTGCGGTATTTGTGGAGCGTACATTTCCTAACTCAGGGACAGGATGAGAGAGGCTTCAGGATACACAGGGTGGATTCAGCAGCCTGAAGAGGAGATGGCCCAAATATTCGAACAGCGTAGATGTAGGACAACGTCTGATCAACATTGTATTTTAATCCACGAGTGAAGTTAGTGGAACTTTGTTATAAGTGTTTCCCTTACGTCAAAAAGTGAATACTAGTGTGGTGACTATTGAATAGGAAGACGTTGCTGATATTAGTGTATGTGGTGTTGCTGTGTGTAATTGTCAACGGGATGAAGTTGCCTGGCGATGGAATAGATATTGCATCCTTCGAAGAAGGTGGACTAAGCTACTATATATACTGGAGCCTGTCAAATCTAGTCCCGAGGATGGAAATAGTTTGTTCCCGAAACGCCGCTAGTATTTCTGAACTTCATTTGGTAACAGAATAGACATGTAGCAACAAAGCAGGTATGCGGTTCTGATAAGTTTATAGAATAGGGAAATGATATATTATTTTATAAGGCGCACATATTCAGATTACACTTTATTAGTATTGATTGGTTGCTCGTCTAACGAAAGCAGTACTGCGCAAGGTTAATCAAGTAAGAGGGATGACTGTGCTGCCGGTTTCCGCGTGGAGGGTGTGTAACTCTGCCGGGGCCAGTTCCAAGCCTGGCTGCAGTTAGTGAAAATAAATTAAATGAAAATAAAATCTGACCAAAGCAAATACCAAAATTGAAATAATATGTTTTACAGTTTCGAGAATATATTATTGGCTTTATCAATGTGTGTTGAATGCAATAATATATTGCCGACAGTATTATATATTATAATGATATGGTATTTACTTCTACAATTTATGTATATTTACCAGCAAATCAGTTATTTTCACTTACGAAAAGAGGAGGACCCACGGGACAGTAATAGTGAGCATTATGTCTATAAACGTCAACTCTGGGCTCGTCTAACCTATCTGTGTTGTTCTAAATGTGTGAATCAATTCCGAATTCAATACACTACATGTAAAAGTGTTCTTCCTACGTCAATGTATCCACTAATATTTATTCGATTTCCATATTAAGGTACAGTATGTTACTTTACGTGTAATTTTATGGTCCCATCTTGTGGGGCACGTCCATTTCATTATGTTATTGGCAGATTAAAAAACTGTTACCCCTTTCCAGACCAACCAAATTTCACTGTGAATAATCAGAAAACGACATTAAACGAATCTTTCGTTTCCTCTTCCAGACAGTTATTTTGTTACCATTAATGATTGTATTAACACTGATTGCTGTGCAATATTAACTTGTATATCGGATAGCATTCTTGATGATAGAATCTAATATTGAATTCGATCTTTGATTTTGTAATCCCATACATTTTCAGAAGTAACATTCGTCCAAGCTAGAGATTCATATATACGAGAAAATGACCCTTATTTACAATACATGATCATATATCTGACAAGTAAACCTTAAGTTTGGGTGAATCGAGTTACTGAGACACATATGAGCAAGGAGTACTAAATGTGGGCAGTATTTAAGTGAAGTTGTAGGTGCGAAGCTCCAGGGCTTTAGGAGATATAGCTACCAGAACATCATATGGAAGTACAGAATAGTCTTCATACAGTTGGAGGTAAAAGCCCTGTAGGACCTCTTGTAACGACAAAAGGTGAATAAGAAATATATGGGTACATATTAGGACTAGGGGGAAGTCATATAGTAAGGGTATACCTGACGGCGGCCATCTTGAAATCCGCCATTTTGAATTAAGGTTAAGTTTTTAAAATAGGAATAGGGTCATGTGATACATGATTTAAGGCGCAAATTTAATCAGAAGAACAATGGTGACATTAATTTTGATTTACGCGCAATTGGTAAAAAGTAACAGGGGAATTAAATATTGTTGCCGCATATGTATTAGTCCTTTACCCCACCTTGTAAATTTCGTGTTAATGATAATAATTAACTAAAAAGCAGCTGGATACATATTAGGTGTATGGTAAGAGTTGCCTTGATGGCGGCCATGTTCATATCCGCCATTTTGAATCAGACAAAAGTTTTAAACAAAACGTATAACAGTGACACCTTATAATAGCAGATTTTACCATAAATCCACCGGTATAACCATTTCTGCTTTATACAAAATTAAATGTGAATAGGATAATGCAATAGATGACTTCGGGCTAGAAGTTAATAAGAAATACAATGGTGGCGTAACAAATGCTGGTTAATGATAAAGCAAAAATGGTTATCCCGTTGGATTTATGGTAAAATTTGCTATTAATAAGGTGTCACTGTTACGCGTTTTGTTTAAAACTTTTGTCTGATTCAAAATGGCGGATTTGAACATGGCCACCATCAAGGCAACTCTTACCATACACCTAATATTTATCCACCTGCTTTTTATTTATTTATTATCATTAACACGAAATTTACAAGGTGGGGTAAAGGACTAATACATACGCTGCAACAATATTTAATTCCCCTGTAACTTTTTACCAATTGCGCGTATATCAAAATTAACGTCACCATTGTTTTTCTGATTAAATTTACGCCTTAAATCATGTATCACATGACCCTATTCATATTTTAAAAACTTAACCTTAATACAAAATGGCGGATTTCAAAATGGCCGCCGTCAGATATACCCTTACTATATGACTTCCCCCTAGTCCTAATATATACCCATATATTTGTTATTCACCTTTTGTCGATACAAGAGGTCTTACAGGGTTTTTACCTCCAACTGTATGAAGACTATTCTGTACTTCAATATGATGTTCTGCTAGCTGTATCTTCAAAATCCCTGGAGCTTCGCACCTACAACTTCACTTAAATACTGCCCACATTTAGTACTACTTTCACATATGTGTCTCAGTAAGCAACTCGATTCACCCAAACGTAAGGTTTATTTGTGAGCATAATCTGTCAAAAATAGAATAGAAAATATTTTGTTATATGTAATCGCGAGTTATTGGCATTAAAGTTTAGTCCAGAATTGCCTAATTTGCCATAAAATGTAGTTCTTCATATAAATTAGAGTAGATTTAGGGATTTAACCGGTTGGGGTTTAAACTAAAAAGGCACATACTGCAGTTAGCTAAATTTTTTATTATAACAAACAGATATTTTTCGTTTTTGAATAATGCAACCACTTTCCCTAATTGAAGATATTTTGTCTTCATATTTTTAAAAATCAATTAAAGTTTTGAATATGCGCTAACTTTTACATATTTGGCATTGATTTCACTAAACTATGATTGGAAACTTATATACATAACGCTCTATATTCTGTCTCTCTTTTTTTTTTTTTTTTTTTTTTTTAAACTTTTGGGGGAGATCGATAGCACAGCCATTCCTTGTAACCTGGTTTGCCTTGCAAACTTTAAGGTAGACAGTACTGGACGTAAGGGAAACACTTATAACAAAGTTCCTTTCTCCACTTTCATAAGCTTCACTCGTGAGTTAAACACATTGTTTTGATAGGCGTTGTGCTAAATTTATGCTGTTCGAATATTTTGGGCCATCTCCTCTTCAGGCTGCTGAAGTGCACCCTGGTATATGCTGGAGCCTCTCGCATCCTAACTCAGGGACAGGATGCGAGAGGCTCCAGCATATACAGGGTGCATTCAGCAGCCTGAAGAGGAGATGGCCCAAATATTCGAACAGCGTAGATGTAGGACAACGTCTGATCAACATTGTATTTTAATCCACGAGTGAAGTTAGTGAAAGTGGAGAAAGGAACTTTGTTATAAGTGTTTCCCTTACGTCAAAAAGTGACTACTAGTGTGGTGACTATTGAATAGGAAGACGTTGCTCATATTAGTGTATGAGGTGTTGCTGTGTGTAATTGTCAGCGGGATGAAGTTGCCTGGCGATGGAATACATATTGCATCCTTCGAAGAAGGTGGACTAAGCAACTATATATACTGGAGCCTCTCAAATCTAGTCCCGAGGATGAAAATAGTTTGTTCCCGAAACGCCGCTAGTATTTCTGAACTTCATTTGGTTACAGAATAGATATGTAGCATCAAAGCAGGTATTCGGTTCTGATAAGGTTATAGGATAGGGAAATGTTATATTATTTTATAAGGCGCACATATTCAGATTACACTTTATTAGTATTGATTGGTTGCTCGTCTAACGAAAGCAGTACTGCGCAAGGTTAATCAAGTAAGAGGGATGACTGTGCTGTCGGTTTCCGCATGGAGGGTGGGTAACTCTGCCGGGGCCAGTTCCAAGCCTGGCTGCAGTTAGTGAAAATAAATTAAATGAAAATAAAATCTGACCAAAGCAAATACCAAAATTGAAATAATATGTTTTACAGTTTCGAGAATATATTATTGGCTTTACCAATGTGTGTTGAATGCAATAATATATTGCCGACAGTATTATATATTATAATGATAAGTATTTACTTCTACAATTTATGTATATTTACCAGCAAATCAGTTATTTTCACTTACGAAAAGAGGAGGACCCACGGGAGAGTAATAGTGAGCATTATGTATATAAACGTCAACTCTGGGCGCCTCTAACCTATCTATGTTGTTCTAAATGTGTGAATCAATTCCGAATTCAATACACTACATGTAAAAGTGTTCTTCCTACGTCAATGTATCCACTAATTTTTATTCGATTTCCGGTACAGTATGTTACTTTACGTGTAATTTTATGGTCCCATCTTGTGGGGCACGTCCATTTCATTATGTTATTGGCAGATTAAAAAACTGTTACCCCTTTCCAGACCAACCAACTTTCACTGTGAATAATCAGAAAACGACATTAAACGAATCTTTCGTTTCCTCTTCCAGACAGTTATTTTGTTACCATTAATGATTGTATTAACACTGATTGCTGTGCAATATTAACTTGTATATCGGATAGCATTCTTGATGGTAGAATCTAATATTGAATTCGATCTTTGATTTTGTAATCCCATACATTTTCAGAAGTAACAATCGTCCAAGCTAGAGATTCAAATATACGAGAAAATGACCCTTATTTACAATACATGATCATATATGTGAGCATAATCTGTCTGAAATAGAATAGAAAATATTTTGTTATATGTAACCGCGAGTCATTGGCATTAAAGTTTAGTCCAGAATTGCCTAGTTTGCCATAAAATGTAGTTCTTCATATAAATTAGAGTAGATTTAGCGATTTAACCGGTTGGGGTTTAAACTAAAGGGGCACATACTGCAGTTAGCTAATTTTTTTATTATAACAAACAGATAATTTTCGTTTTTGAATAATGCAACCACTTTCCCTAATTGAAGATATTTTGTCTCCATACTTTTAAAAATCAATTAAAGTTTTGAATATGCGCTAACTTTTACACATTTGGCATTGATATCACTAAACTATGATTGGAAACTTATATACATAACGCTCTATATTCGGTTTCTCTTGTTTTTTTTTTTTTCGTTTTTTTTTAACTTTTGGGGGAGATCGATAGCACAGGCATTCCTTGTAACCTGGTTTGCCTTGCAAACTTTAAGGTAGACAGTACTGCGCAGACTAAGCGTTGTTTATAATTTCATTGTACGGTCATACAGTTCATCGTAGTTAAGCACATTGTTTTAGATAGGCTATGAGCGAATTATTTATTGGGTGTGTAAATGAAAATATATTTGGATTAATATTCCAAATGAATTCAGAAGTGACTTGCGGTATTTGTGGAGCGTACATTTCGTAACTCAGGGACAGGATGCGAGAGGATCCAGCATATACAGGGTGCATTCAGCAGCCTGAAGAGGAGATGGCCCAAATATTCGAACAGCGTAGATGTAGGACAACGTCTGATCAACATTGTATTTTAATCCACGAGTGAAGTTAGTGAAATTGGAGAAAGGAACTTTGTTATAAGTGTTTCCCTTACGTCAAAAAGAGAATACTAGTGTGGTGACTATTGAATAGGAAGACGTTGCTGATATTAGTGCATGTGGTGTTGCTGTGTGTAATTGTCAACGGGATGAAGTTGCCTGGCGATGGAATAGATATTGCATCCTTGGAAGAAGGTGGACTAAGCAACTATATATACGGGAGCCTCTCAAAACTAGTCCCGAGGATGGAAATAGTTTGTTCCCGAAACGCCGCTAGTGTTTCTGAACTTCGTTTGGTTACAGAATAGATATGTAGCATCAAAGCAGGTATTCGGATCTGATAAGTTTATAGAATAGGGAAATGATATATTATTTTATAAGGCGCACATATTCAGATTACACTTTATTAGTATTGATTGGTTGCTCGTCTAACGAAAGCAGTACTGCGCAAGGTTAATCAAGTAAGAGGGATGGCTATGCTGTCGGTTTCCGCGTGAAAGGTTGGTATCTCTGCCGGGGCCAGTTCTAAGCCTTGCTGCAGTTAGTGAAAATAAATTAAATGAAAATAAAATCTGACCAAAGCAAGTACCAAAATAAAATAATATGTTTTACAGTCTCGAGAATATATTATTGTCTTTACCAATGTGTGTTGAATGCAATAATATATTGCCAACAGTATTATATATTATAATGATATGGTATTTACTTCTACAATTTATGTATATTTAGCAGCAAATCAGTTATTTTTACTTACGAAAAGAGGAGGACCCACGGGACAGTAATAGTGAGCATTATGTATATAAACGTCAACTCTGGGCGCGTCTAACCTATTTATGTTGTTCTAAATGTGTGAATCAATTCTGAATTCAATACACTACATGTAAAAGTGTTCTTCCTACGTCAATGTATCCACTAATTTATATTCGATTTCCATATTAAGGTACAGTATGTTACTTTACGTGTAATTTTATGGTCCCATCTTGTGGGGCACGTCCATTTCATTATGTTATTGGCAGATTAAAAAACTGTTACCCCTTTCCAGACCAACCAAATTTCACTGTGAATAATCAGAAAACGACATTAAACGAATCTTTCGTTTCCTCTTCCAGACAGTTATTTTGTTACCATTAATGATTGTATTAACACTGATTGCTGTGCAATATTAACTTGTATATCGGATAGCATTCTTGATGATAGAATCTAATATTGAATTCGATCTTTGATTTTGTAATCCCATACATTTTCAGAAGTAACAATCGTCGAAGCTAGAGATTCATATATACGAGAAAATGACCCTTATTTACAATACATGATCATATATATAAGCATAATCTGTCAGAAATAGAATAGAAAATATTTTGTTATATGTAACCGCGAGTTATTGGCATTAAAGTTTAGTCCAGAATTGCCTAATTTGCCATAAAATGTAGTTCTTCATATAAATTTGAGTAGATTTAGCGATTTAACCGGTTGGGGTTTAAACTAAAGGGGCACATACTGCAGTTAGCTAAATTTTTTATTATAAGAAACAGATATCCTTCGTTTTTGAATAATGCAAGCACTTTCCCTAATTGAAGATATTTTTTTTCCATATTTTTAAAAATCAATTAAAGTTTTGAATCTGCGCTAACTTTTACACATTTGGCACTGATTTCACTAAACTATGATTGGAAACTTATATACATAACGCTCTATATTCTGTCTCACTTTTTTTTTTTTTTTGTTTTTCTTTAACTTTTGGAGGAGATCGATAGCACAGCCATTCCTTGTAACCTGGTTTGCCTTGAAACTTTAAGGTAGACAATACTGCGCAGACTAAGCGTTGTTTATAATTTCATTGTACGGTCATACAGTTCATCGTAGTTAAGCACATATTTTTAGATAGGCTATGAGCGAATTATTTATTGGGTGTGTAAATGAAAATATATTTGGATTAATATTCCAAATGAATTCAGAAGTGACTTGCGGTATTTGTGGATCGTACATTTCCTAACTCAGGGACAGGATGCGAGAGGCTCCAGCATATACAGGGTGCATTCAGCAGCCTGAAGAGGAGATGGCCCAAATATTCGAACAGCGTAGATGTAGGACAACGTCTGATCAACATTGTATTTATATCCACGAGTGAAGTTAGTGAAAGTGGAGAAAGGAACTTTGTTATAAGTGTTTCCCTTACGTCAAAAAGTGAATACTAGTGTGGTGACTATTGAATAGGAAGACGTTGCTGATATTAGTGTATGTGGTGTTGCTGTGTGTAATTGTCAACGGGATGAAGTTGCCTGGCGATGGAATAGATATTGCATACTTCGAAGAAGGTGGACTAAGCAACTATATATACTGGAGCCTCTCAAAACTAGTCCCGAGGATGGAAATAGTTTGTTCCCGAAACGCCGCTAGTATTTCTGAACTTCATTTGGTTACAGAATAGATATGTAGCATCAAAGCAGGTATTCGGTTCTGATAAGTTTATAGAATAGGGAAATGATATATTATTTTATAAGGCGCACATATTCAGATTACACTTTATTAGTATTGTTTGGTTGCTCGTCTAACGAAAGCAGTACTGCGCAAGGTTAATCAAGTAAGAGGGATGACTGTGCTGTCGGTTTCCGCGTGGAGGGTGGGTAACTCTGCCGGGGCCAGTTCCAAGCCTGGCTGCAATTAGTGAAAATAAATTAAATGAAAATAAAATCTGACCAAGGCAAATACCAAAATTGAAATAATATGTTTTACAGTTTCGAGAATATATTATTGGCTTTATCAATGTGTGTTGAATGCAATAATATATTGCCGACAGTATTATATATTATAATGATATGGTATTTACTTCTACAATTTATGTATATTTAGCAGCAAATCAGTTATTTTCACTTACGAAAAGAGGAGGACCCACGGGACAGTAATAGTGAGCATTATGTATATAAACGTCAACTCTGGGCGCGTCTAACCTATCTATGTTGTTCTAAATGTGTGAATCAATTCAGAATTCAATACACTACATGTAAAAGTGTTGTTCCTACGTCAATGTATCCACTAATTTTTATTCGATTTCCATATTAAGGTACAGTATGTTACTTTACGTGTAATTTTATGCTCCCATCTTGTGGGGCACGTCCATTTCATTATGTTATTGGCAGATTAAAAAACTGTTACCCCTTTCCAGACCAACCAAATTTCACTGTGAATAATCAGAAACGATATTAAACGAATCTTTCGTTTCCTCTTCCAGACAGTTATTTTGTTACCATTAATGATTGTATTAACACTGATTGCTGTGCAATATTAACTTGTATATCGGATAGCATTCTTGATGATAGAATCTAATATTGAATTCGATCTTTGATTTTGTAATCCCATACATTTTCTGAAGTAACAATCGTCCAAGCTAGAGATTCATATATACGAGAAAATGACCCTTATTTACAATACATGATCATATATCTGAGCATAATCTGTCAGAAATAGAATAGAAAATATTTTGTTATATGTAACCGCGAGTTATTGGCATTAAAGTTTAGTCCAGAATTGGCTAATTTGCCATAAAATGTAGTTCTTCATATAAATTTGAGTAGATTTAGCGATTTAACCGGTTGGGGTTTAAACTAAAGGGGCACATACTGCAGTTAGCTAATTTTTTTATTATAAGAAACAGATATTCTTCGTTTTTGAATAATGCAAGCACTTTCCCTAATTGAAGATATTTTGTCTCCATATTTTTAAAAATCAATTAAAGTTTTGAATATGCGCTAACGTTTACACATTTGGCACTGATTTCACTAAACTATGATTGGAAACTTATATACATATTGCTCTATATTCTCTCTCACTTGTTTTTTTTTTTTTTTTTTTTTTTTTTTTTAACTTTTGGGGGAGATCGATAGCACAGCCATTCCTTGTAACCTGGTTTGCCTAGCAAACTTTAAAGTAGACAGTACTGCGCAGACTATTCGTTGTTTATAATTTCATTGTAAGGTCATACAGTTCATCGTATTTAAGCACATTGTTTTAGATAGGCTATGAGCGAATTATTTATTGGGTGTGTAAATGAAAATATATTTGGATTAATATTCCAAATGAATTCAGAAGTGACTTGCGGTATTTGTGGGGCGTACATTTCCTAACTCAGGGACAGGATGCGAGAGGCTCCAGCATATACAGGGTGCATTCAGCAGCCTGAAGAGGAGATGGTACAAATATTCGAACAGCGTAGATGTAGGACAACGTCTGATCAATATTGTATTTTAATCCACGAGTGAAGTTAATGAAATTGGAGAAAGGAACCTTGTTATAAGTTTTTCTCTTACGTCAAAAAGTGGATACTAGTGTGGTGACTATTGAATAGGAAGACGTTGCTGATATTAGTGTATGTGGTGTTGCTGTGTGTAATTGTCAACGGGATGAAGTTGCCTGGCGATGGAATAGATATTGCATCCTTCGAAGAAGGTGGACTAAGCAACTATATATACTGGAGCCTCTCAAAACTAGTCCCAAGGATGGAAATAGTTTGTTCCCGAAACGCCGCTAGTGTTTCTGAACTTCATTTGGTTACAGAATAGATATGTAGCATTAAAGCAGGTATTCGGTTCTGATAAGTTTATAGAATAGGGAAATGATATATTATTTTATAAGGCGCACATATTCAGATTACACTTTATTAGTATTGTTTGGTTGCTCGTCTAACGAAAGCAGTACTGCGCAAGGTTAATCAAGTAAGAGGGATGACTGTGCTGTCGGTTTCCGCGTGGAGGGTGGGTAACTCTGCCGGGGCCAGTTCCAAGCCTGGCTGCAGTTAGTGAAAATAAATTAAATGAAAATAAAATCTGACCAAAGCAAATACCAAAATTGAAATAATATGTTTTACAGTTTCGAGAATATATTATTGGCTTTATCAATGTGTGTTGAATGCAATAATATATTGCCGACAGTATTATATATTATAATGATATGGTATTTACTTCTACAATTTATGTATATTTAGCAGCAAATCAGTTACTTTCACTTACGAAAAGAGGAGGACCCACGGGACAGTAATAGTGAGCATTATGTATATAAACGTCAACTCTGGGCGCGTCTAACCTATCTATGTTGTTCTAAATGTGTGAATCAATTCTGAATTCAATACACTACATGTAAAAGTGTTCTTCCTACGTCAATGTATCCACTAATTTTTATTCGATTTCCATATGATGGTAGAGTATGTTACTTTACGAGTAATTTTATGGTCCCATCTTGTGGGGCACGTCCATTTCATTATGTTATTGGCAGATTAAAAAACTGTTACCCCTTTCCAGACCAACCAAATATCACTGTGAATAATCAGAAAACGACATTAAACGAATCTTTCGTTTCCTCTTCCAGACAGTTATTTTGTTACCATTAATGATTGTATTAACACTGATTGCTGTGCAGTATTAACTTGTATATCGGATAGCATTCTTGATGATAAAATCTAATATTGAATTCGATCTTTGATTTTGTAATCCCATACATTTTCAGAAGTAACAATCGTCCAAGCTAGAGATTCATATATACGAGAAAATGACCCTTATTTACAATACATGATCATATATCTGAGCATAATCTGTGAAAAATAGAATAGAAAATATTTTGTTATATGTAACCGCGAGTTATTGGCATTAAAGTTTAGTCCAGAATTGCCTAATTTGGCGCAAAATGTAGTTCTTCATATAAATTTGAGAAGATTTAGCGATTTAACCGGTTGGGGTTTAAACTAAAGGGGCACATACTGCAGTTAGCTAAATTTTTTATTATAACAAACAGATATTCTTCGTTTTTGAATAATGCAAGCACTTTCCCTAATTGAAGATATTTTGTCTCCATATTTTTAAAAATCAATTAAAGTTTTGAATATGCGCTAACTTTTACACATTTGGCACTGATTTCACTAAACTATGATTGGAAACTTATATACATAACGCTCTATATTCTGTCTCACTTTTTTTTTGTTTTTTTTTTTAATTTTGGGGGAGATCGATAGCACAGCCATTCCTTGTAACCTGGTTTGCCTTGCAAACTTTAAAGTACACAGTACTGCGCAGACTATTCGTTGTTTATAATTTCATTGTAAGGTCATACAGTTCATCGTAGTTAAGCACATTGTTTTAGATAGGCTATGAGCGAATTATTTATTGGGTGTGTAAATGAAAATATATTTGGATTAATATTCCAAATGAATTCAGAAGTGACTTGCGGTATTTGTGGAGCGTACATTTCCTAACTCAGGGACAGGATGAGAGAGGCTTCAGGATACACAGGGTGGATTCAGCAGCCTGAAGAGGAGATGGCCCAAATATTCGAACAGCGTAGATGTAGGACAACGTCTGATCAACATTGTATTTTAATCCACGAGTGAAGTTAGTGGAAGTGGAGAAAGGAACTTTGTTATAAGTGTTTCCCTTACGTCAAAAAGTGAATACTAGTGTGGTGACTATTGAATAGGAAGACGTTGCTGATATTAGTGTATGTGGTGTTGCTGTGTGTAATTGTCAACGGGATGAAGTTGCCTGGCGATGGAATAGATATTGCATACTTCGAAGAAGGTGGACTAAGCAACTATATATACTGGAGCCTCTCAAAACTAGTCCCGAGGATGGAAATAGTTTGTTCCCGAAACGCCGCTAGTATTTCTGAACTTCATTTGGTTACAGAATAGATATGTAGCATCAAAGCAGGTATTCGGTTCTGATAAGTTTATAGAATAGGGAAATGATATATTATTTTATAAGGCGCACATATTCAGATTACACTTTATTAGTATTGTTTGGTTGCTCGTCTAACGAAAGCAGTACTGCGCAAGGTTAATCAAGTAAGAGGGATGACTGTGCTGTCGGTTTCCGCGTGGAGGGTGGGTAACTCTGCCGGGGCCAGTTCCAAGCCTGGCTGCAATTAGTGAAAATAAATTAAATGAAAATAAAATCTGACCAAGGCAAATACCAAAATTGAAATAATATGTTTTACAGTTTCGAGAATATATTATTGGCTTTATCAATGTGTGTTGAATGCAATAATATATTGCCGACAGTATTATATATTATAATGATATGGTATTTACTTCTACAATTTATGTATATTTAGCAGCAAATCAGTTATTTTCACTTACGAAAAGAGGAGGACCCACGGGACAGTAATAGTGAGCATTATGTATATAAACGTCAACTCTGGGCGCGTCTAACCTATCTATGTTGTTCTAAATGTGTGAATCAATTCAGAATTCAATACACTACATGTAAAAGTGTTGTTCCTACGTCAATGTATCCACTAATTTTTATTCGATTTCCATATTAAGGTACAGTATGTTACTTTACGTGTAATTTTATGCTCCCATCTTGTGGGGCACGTCCATTTCATTATGTTATTGGCAGATTAAAAAACTGTTACCCCTTTCCAGACCAACCAAATTTCACTGTGAATAATCAGAAACGATATTAAACGAATCTTTCGTTTCCTCTTCCAGACAGTTATTTTGTTACCATTAATGATTGTATTAACACTGATTGCTGTGCAATATTAACTTGTATATCGGATAGCATTCTTGATGATAGAATCTAATATTGAATTCGATCTTTGATTTTGTAATCCCATACATTTTCTGAAGTAACAATCGTCCAAGCTAGAGATTCATATATACGAGAAAATGACCCTTATTTACAATACATGATCATATATCTGAGCATAATCTGTCAGAAATAGAATAGAAAATATTTTGTTATATGTAACCGCGAGTTATTGGCATTAAAGTTTAGTCCAGAATTGGCTAATTTGCCATAAAATGTAGTTCTTCATATAAATTTGAGTAGATTTAGCGATTTAACCGGTTGGGGTTTAAACTAAAGGGGCACATACTGCAGTTAGCTAATTTTTTTATTATAAGAAACAGATATTCTTCGTTTTTGAATAATGCAAGCACTTTCCCTAATTGAAGATATTTTGTCTCCATATTTTTAAAAATCAATTAAAGTTTTGAATATGCGCTAACGTTTACACATTTGGCACTGATTTCACTAAACTATGATTGGAAACTTATATACATATTGCTCTATATTCTCTCTCACTTGTTTTTTTTTTTTTTTTTTTTTTTTTTTTTTTTTTAACTTTTGGGGGAGATCGATAGCACAGCCATTCCTTGTAACCTGGTTTGCCTAGCAAACTTTAAAGTAGACAGTACTGCGCAGACTATTCGTTGTTTATAATTTCATTGTAAGGTCATACAGTTCATCGTATTTAAGCACATTGTTTTAGATAGGCTATGAGCGAATTATTTATTGGGTGTGTAAATGAAAATATATTTGGATTAATATTCCAAATGAATTCAGAAGTGACTTGCGGTATTTGTGGGGCGTACATTTCCTAACTCAGGGACAGGATGCGAGAGGCTCCAGCATATACAGGGTGCATTCAGCAGCCTGAAGAGGAGATGGTACAAATATTCGAACAGCGTAGATGTAGGACAACGTCTGATCAACATTGTATTTTAATCCACGAGTGAAGTTAATGAAATTGGAGAAAGGAACCTTGTTATAAGTTTTTCTCTTACGTCAAAAAGTGGATACTAGTGTGGTGACTATTGAATAGGAAGACGTTGCTGATATTAGTGTATGTGGTGTTGCTGTGTGTAATTGTCAACGGGATGAAGTTGCCTGGCGATGGAATAGATATTGCATCCTTCGAAGAAGGTGGACTAAGCAACTATATATACTGGAGCCTCTCAAAACTAGTCCCAAGGATGGAAATAGTTTGTTCCCGAAACGCCGCTAGTGTTTCTGAACTTCATTTGGTTACAGAATAGATATGTAGCATTAAAGCAGGTATTCGGTTCTGATAAGTTTATAGAATAGGGAAATGATATATTATTTTATAAGGCGCACATATTCAGATTACACTTTATTAGTATTGTTTGGTTGCTCGTCTAACGAAAGCAGTACTGCGCAAGGTTAATCAAGTAAGAGGGATGACTGTGCTGTCGGTTTCCGCGTGGAGGGTGGGTAACTCTGCCGGGGCCAGTTCCAAGCCTGGCTGCAGTTAGTGAAAATAAATTAAATGAAAATAAAATCTGACCAATGCAAATACCAAAATTGAAATAATATGTTTTACAGTTTCGAGAATATATTATTGGCTTTATCAATGTGTGTTGAATGCAATAATATATTGCCGACAGTATTATATATTATAATGATATGGTATTTACTTCTACAATTTATGTATATTTAGCAGCAAATCAGTTACTTTCACTTACGAAAAGAGGAGGACCCACGGGACAGTAATAGTGAGCATTATGTATATAAACGTCAACTCTGGGCGCGTCTAACCTATCTATGTTGTTCTAAATGTGTGAATCAATTCTGAATTCAATACACTACATGTAAAAGTGTTCTTCCTACGTCAATGTATCCACTAATTTTTATTCGATTTCCATATGATGGTAGAGTATGTTACTTTACGAGTAATTTTATGGTCCCATCTTGTGGGGCACGTCCATTTCATTATGTTATTGGCAGATTAAAAAACTGTTACCCCTTTCCAGACCAACCAAATATCACTGTGAATAATCAGAAAACGACATTAAACGAATCTTTCGTTTCCTCTTCCAGACAGTTATTTTGTTACCATTAATGATTGTATTAACACTGATTGCTGTGCAGTATTAACTTGTATATCGGATAGCATTCTTGATGATAAAATCTAATATTGAATTCGATCTTTGATTTTGTAATCCCATACATTTTCAGAAGTAACAATCGTCCAAGCTAGAGATTCATATATACGAGAAAATGACCCTTATTTACAATACATGATCATATATCTGAGCATAATCTGTGAAAAATAGAATAGAAAATATTTTGTTATATGTAACCGCGAGTTATTGGCATTAAAGTTTAGTCCAGAATTGCCTAATTTGGCGCAAAATGTAGTTCTTCATATAAATTTGAGAAGATTTAGCGATTTAACCGGTTGGGGTTTAAACTAAAGGGGCACATACTGCAGTTAGCTAAATTTTTTATTATAACAAACAGATATTCTTCGTTTTTGAATAATGCAAGCACTTTCCCTAATTGAAGATATTTTGTCTCCATATTTTTAAAAATCAATTAAAGTTTTGAATATGCGCTAACTTTTACACATTTGGCACTGATTTCACTAAACTATGATTGGAAACTTATATACATAACGCTCTATATTCTGTCTCACTTTTTTTTTGTTTTTTTTTTTAATTTTGGGGGAGATCGATAGCACAGCCATTCCTTGTAACCTGGTTTGCCTTGCAAACTTTAAAGTACACAGTACTGCGCAGACTATTCGTTGTTTATAATTTCATTGTAAGGTCATACAGTTCATCGTAGTTAAGCACATTGTTTTAGATAGGCTATGAGCGAATTATTTATTGGGTGTGTAAATGAAAATATATTTGGATTAATATTCCAAATGAATTCAGAAGTGACTTGCGGTATTTGTGGAGCGTACATTTCCTAACTCAGGGACAGGATGAGAGAGGCTTCAGGATACACAGGGTGGATTCAGCAGCCTGAAGAGGAGATGGCCCAAATATTCGAACAGCGTAGATGTAGGACAACGTCTGATCAACATTGTATTTTAATCCACGAGTGAAGTTAGTGGAAGTGGAGAAAGGAACTTTGTTATAAGTGTTTCCCTTACGTCAAAAAGTGAATACTAGTGTGGTGACTATTGAATAGGAAGACGTTGCTGATATTAGTGTATGTGGTGTTGCTGTGTGTAATTGTCAACGGGATGAAGTTGCCTGGCGATGGAATAGATATTGCATACTTCGAAGAAGGTGGACTAAGCAACTATATATACTGGAGCCTCTCAAAACTAGTCCCGAGGATGGAAATAGTTTGTTCCCGAAACGCCGCTAGTATTTCTGAACTTCATTTGGTTACAGAATAGATATGTAGCATCAAAGCAGGTATTCGGTTCTGATAAGTTTATAGAATAGGGAAATGATATATTATTTTATAAGGCGCACATATTCAGATTACACTTTATTAGTATTGTTTGGTTGCTCGTCTAACGAAAGCAGTACTGCGCAAGGTTAATCAAGTAAGAGGGATGACTGTGCTGTCGGTTTCCGCGTGGAGGGTGGGTAACTCTGCCGGGGCCAGTTCCAAGCCTGGCTGCAATTAGTGAAAATAAATTAAATGAAAATAAAATCTGACCAAGGCAAATACCAAAATTGAAATAATATGTTTTACAGTTTCGAGAATATATTATTGGCTTTATCAATGTGTGTTGAATGCAATAATATATTGCCGACAGTATTATATATTATAATGATATGGTATTTACTTCTACAATTTATGTATATTTAGCAGCAAATCAGTTATTTTCACTTACGAAAAGAGGAGGACCCACGGGACAGTAATAGTGAGCATTATGTATATAAACGTCAACTCTGGGCGCGTCTAACCTATCTATGTTGTTCTAAATGTGTGAATCAATTCAGAATTCAATACACTACATGTAAAAGTGTTGTTCCTACGTCAATGTATCCACTAATTTTTATTCGATTTCCATATTAAGGTACAGTATGTTACTTTACGTGTAATTTTATGCTCCCATCTTGTGGGGCACGTCCATTTCATTATGTTATTGGCAGATTAAAAAACTGTTACCCCTTTCCAGACCAACCAAATTTCACTGTGAATAATCAGAAACGATATTAAACGAATCTTTCGTTTCCTCTTCCAGACAGTTATTTTGTTACCATTAATGATTGTATTAACACTGATTGCTGTGCAATATTAACTTGTATATCGGATAGCATTCTTGATGATAGAATCTAATATTGAATTCGATCTTTGATTTTGTAATCCCATACATTTTCTGAAGTAACAATCGTCCAAGCTAGAGATTCATATATACGAGAAAATGACCCTTATTTACAATACATGATCATATATCTGAGCATAATCTGTCAGAAATAGAATAGAAAATATTTTGTTATATGTAACCGCGAGTTATTGGCATTAAAGTTTAGTCCAGAATTGGCTAATTTGCCATAAAATGTAGTTCTTCATATAAATTTGAGTAGATTTAGCGATTTAACCGGTTGGGGTTTAAACTAAAGGGGCACATACTGCAGTTAGCTAATTTTTTTATTATAAGAAACAGATATTCTTCGTTTTTGAATAATGCAAGCACTTTCCCTAATTGAAGATATTTTGTCTCCATATTTTTAAAAATCAATTAAAGTTTTGAATATGCGCTAACGTTTACACATTTGGCACTGATTTCACTAAACTATGATTGGAAACTTATATACATATTGCTCTATATTCTCTCTCACTTGTTTTTTTTTTTTTTTTTTTTTTTTTTTTTTTTTTTTTTAACTTTTGGGGGAGATCGATAGCACAGCCATTCCTTGTAACCTGGTTTGCCTAGCAAACTTTAAAGTAGACAGTACTGCGCAGACTATTCGTTGTTTATAATTTCATTGTAAGGTCATACAGTTCATCGTATTTAAGCACATTGTTTTAGATAGGCTATGAGCGAATTATTTATTGGGTGTGTAAATGAAAATATATTTGGATTAATATTCCAAATGAATTCAGAAGTGACTTGCGGTATTTGTGGGGCGTACATTTCCTAACTCAGGGACAGGATGCGAGAGGCTCCAGCATATACAGGGTGCATTCAGCAGCCTGAAGAGGAGATGGTACAAATATTCGAACAGCGTAGATGTAGGACAACGTCTGATCAACATTGTATTTTAATCCACGAGTGAAGTTAATGAAATTGGAGAAAGGAACCTTGTTATAAGTTTTTCTCTTACGTCAAAAAGTGGATACTAGTGTGGTGACTATTGAATAGGAAGACGTTGCTGATATTAGTGTATGTGGTGTTGCTGTGTGTAATTGTCAACGGGATGAAGTTGCCTGGCGATGGAATAGATATTGCATCCTTCGAAGAAGGTGGACTAAGCAACTATATATACTGGAGCCTCTCAAAACTAGTCCCAAGGATGGAAATAGTTTGTTCCCGAAACGCCGCTAGTGTTTCTGAACTTCATTTGGTTACAGAATAGATATGTAGCATTAAAGCAGGTATTCGGTTCTGATAAGTTTATAGAATAGGGAAATGATATATTATTTTATAAGGCGCACATATTCAGATTACACTTTATTAGTATTGTTTGGTTGCTCGTCTAACGAAAGCAGTACTGCGCAAGGTTAATCAAGTAAGAGGGATGACTGTGCTGTCGGTTTCCGCGTGGAGGGTGGGTAACTCTGCCGGGGCCAGTTCCAAGCCTGGCTGCAGTTAGTGAAAATAAATTAAATGAAAATAAAATCTGACCAATGCAAATACCAAAATTGAAATAATATGTTTTACAGTTTCGAGAATATATTATTGGCTTTATCAATGTGTGTTGAATGCAATAATATATTGCCGACAGTATTATATATTATAATGATATGGTATTTACTTCTACAATTTATGTATATTTAGCAGCAAATCAGTTACTTTCACTTACGAAAAGAGGAGGACCCACGGGACAGTAATAGTGAGCATTATGTATATAAACGTCAACTCTGGGCGCGTCTAACCTATCTATGTTGTTCTAAATGTGTGAATCAATTCTGAATTCAATACACTACATGTAAAAGTGTTCTTCCTACGTCAATGTATCCACTAATTTTTATTCGATTTCCATATGATGGTAGAGTATGTTACTTTACGAGTAATTTTATGGTCCCATCTTGTGGGGCACGTCCATTTCATTATGTTATTGGCAGATTAAAAAACTGTTACCCCTTTCCAGACCAACCAAATATCACTGTGAATAATCAGAAAACGACATTAAACGAATCTTTCGTTTCCTCTTCCAGACAGTTATTTTGTTACCATTAATGATTGTATTAACACTGATTGCTGTGCAGTATTAACTTGTATATCGGATAGCATTCTTGATGATAAAATCTAATATTGAATTCGATCTTTGATTTTGTAATCCCATACATTTTCAGAAGTAACAATCGTCCAAGCTAGAGATTCATATATACGAGAAAATGACCCTTATTTACAATACATGATCATATATCTGAGCATAATCTGTGAAAAATAGAATAGAAAATATTTTGTTATATGTAACCGCGAGTTATTGGCATTAAAGTTTAGTCCAGAATTGCCTAATTTGGCGCAAAATGTAGTTCTTCATATAAATTTGAGAAGATTTAGCGATTTAACCGGTTGGGGTTTAAACTAAAGGGGCACATACTGCAGTTAGCTAAATTTTTTATTATAACAAACAGATATTCTTCGTTTTTGAATAATGCAAGCACTTTCCCTAATTGAAGATATTTTGTCTCCATATTTTTAAAAATCAATTAAAGTTTTGAATATGCGCTAACTTTTACACATTTGGCACTGATTTCACTAAACTATGATTGGAAACTTATATACATAACGCTCTATATTCTGTCTCACTTTTTTTTTGTTTTTTTTTTTAATTTTGGGGGAGATCGATAGCACAGCCATTCCTTGTAACCTGGTTTGCCTTGCAAACTTTAAAGTACACAGTACTGCGCAGACTATTCGTTGTTTATAATTTCATTGTAAGGTCATACAGTTCATCGTAGTTAAGCACATTGTTTTAGATAGGCTATGAGCGAATTATTTATTGGGTGTGTAAATGAAAATATATTTGGATTAATATTCCAAATGAATTCAGAAGTGACTTGCGGTATTTGTGGAGCGTACATTTCCTAACTCAGGGACAGGATGAGAGAGGCTTCAGGATACACAGGGTGGATTCAGCAGCCTGAAGAGGAGATGGCCCAAATATTCGAACAGCGTAGATGTAGGACAACGTCTGATCAACATTGTATTTTAATCCACGAGTGAAGTTAGTGGAAGTGGAGAAAGGAACTTTGTTATAAGTGTTTCCCTTACGTCAAAAAGTGAATACTAGTGTGGTGACTATTGAATAGGAAGACGTTGCTGATATTAGTGTATGTGGTGTTGCTGTGTGTAATTGTCAACGGGATGAAGTTGCCTGGCGATGGAATAGATATTGCATCCTTCGAAGAAGGTGGACTAAGCTACTATATATACTGGAGCCTGTCAAATCTAGTCCCGAGGATGGAAATAGTTTGTTCCCGAAACGCCGCTAGTATTTCTGAACTTCATTTGGTAACAGAATAGACATGTAGCAACAAAGCAGGTATGCGGTTCTGATAAGTTTATAGAATAGGGAAATGATATATTATTTTATAAGGCGCACATATTCAGATTACACTTTATTAGTATTGATTGGTTGCTCGTCTAACGAAAGCAGTACTGCGCAAGGTTAATCAAGTAAGAGGGATGACTGTGCTGCCGGTTTCCGCGTGGAGGGTGTGTAACTCTGCCGGGGCCAGTTCCAAGCCTGGCTGCAGTTAGTGAAAATAAATTAAATGAAAATAAAATCTGACCAAAGCAAATACCAAAATTGAAATAATATGTTTTACAGTTTCGAGAATATATTATTGGCTTTATCAATGTGTGTTGAATGCAATAATATATTGCCGACAGTATTATATATTATAATGATATGGTATTTACTTCTACAATTTATGTATATTTACCAGCAAATCAGTTATTTTCACTTACGAAAAGAGGAGGACCCACGGGACAGTAATAGTGAGCATTATGTCTATAAACGTCAACTCTGGGCTCGTCTAACCTATCTGTGTTGTTCTAAATGTGTGAATCAATTCCGAATTCAATACACTACATGTAAAAGTGTTCTTCCTACGTCAATGTATCCACTAATATTTATTCGATTTCCATATTAAGGTACAGTATGTTACTTTACGTGTAATTTTATGGTCCCATCTTGTGGGGCACGTCCATTTCATTATGTTATTGGCAGATTAAAAAACTGTTACCCCTTTCCAGACCAACCAAATTTCACTGTGAATAATCAGAAAACGACATTAAACGAATCTTTCGTTTCCTCTTCCAGACAGTTATTTTGTTACCATTAATGATTGTATTAACACTGATTGCTGTGCAATATTAACTTGTATATCGGATAGCATTCTTGATGATAGAATCTAATATTGAATTCGATCTTTGATTTTGTAATCCCATACATTTTCAGAAGTAACATTCGTCCAAGCTAGAGATTCATATATACGAGAAAATGACCCTTATTTACAATACATGATCATATATCTGACAAGTAAACCTTAAGTTTGGGTGAATCGAGTTACTGAGACACATATGAGCAAGGAGTACTAAATGTGGGCAGTATTTAAGTGAAGTTGTAGGTGCGAAGCTCCAGGGCTTTAGGAGATATAGCTACCAGAACATCATATGGAAGTACAGAATAGTCTTCATACAGTTGGAGGTAAAAGCCCTGTAGGACCTCTTGTAACGACAAAAGGTGAATAAGAAATATATGGGTACATATTAGGACTAGGGGGAAGTCATATAGTAAGGGTATACCTGACGGCGGCCATCTTGAAATCCGCCATTTTGAATTAAGGTTAAGTTTTTAAAATAGGAATAGGGTCATGTGATACATGATTTAAGGCGCAAATTTAATCAGAAGAACAATGGTGACATTAATTTTGATTTACGCGCAATTGGTAAAAAGTAACAGGGGAATTAAATATTGTTGCCGCATATGTATTAGTCCTTTACCCCACCTTGTAAATTTCGTGTTAATGATAATAATTAACTAAAAAGCAGCTGGATACATATTAGGTGTATGGTAAGAGTTGCCTTGATGGCGGCCATGTTCATATCCGCCATTTTGAATCAGACAAAAGTTTTAAACAAAACGTATAACAGTGACACCTTATAATAGCAGATTTTACCATAAATCCACCGGTATAACCATTTCTGCTTTATACAAAATTAAATGTGAATAGGATAATGCAATAGATGACTTCGGGCTAGAAGTTAATAAGAAATACAATGGTGGCGTAACAAATGCTGGTTAATGATAAAGCAAAAATGGTTATCCCGTTGGATTTATGGTAAAATTTGCTATTAATAAGGTGTCACTGTTACGCGTTTTGTTTAAAACTTTTGTCTGATTCAAAATGGCGGATTTGAACATGGCCACCATCAAGGCAACTCTTACCATACACCTAATATTTATCCACCTGCTTTTTATTTATTTATTATCATTAACACGAAATTTACAAGGTGGGGTAAAGGACTAATACATACGCTGCAACAATATTTAATTCCCCTGTAACTTTTTACCAATTGCGCGTATATCAAAATTAACGTCACCATTGTTTTTCTGATTAAATTTACGCCTTAAATCATGTATCACATGACCCTATTCATATTTTAAAAACTTAACCTTAATACAAAATGGCGGATTTCAAAATGGCCGCCGTCAGATATACCCTTACTATATGACTTCCCCCTAGTCCTAATATATACCCATATATTTGTTATTCACCTTTTGTCGATACAAGAGGTCTTACAGGGTTTTTACCTCCAACTGTATGAAGACTATTCTGTACTTCAATATGATGTTCTGCTAGCTGTATCTTCAAAATCCCTGGAGCTTCGCACCTACAACTTCACTTAAATACTGCCCACATTTAGTACTACTTTCACATATGTGTCTCAGTAAGCAACTCGATTCACCCAAACGTAAGGTTTATTTGTGAGCATAATCTGTCAAAAATAGAATAGAAAATATTTTGTTATATGTAATCGCGAGTTATTGGCATTAAAGTTTAGTCCAGAATTGCCTAATTTGCCATAAAATGTAGTTCTTCATATAAATTAGAGTAGATTTAGGGATTTAACCGGTTGGGGTTTAAACTAAAAAGGCACATACTGCAGTTAGCTAAATTTTTTATTATAACAAACAGATATTTTTCGTTTTTGAATAATGCAACCACTTTCCCTAATTGAAGATATTTTGTCTTCATATTTTTAAAAATCAATTAAAGTTTTGAATATGCGCTAACTTTTACATATTTGGCATTGATTTCACTAAACTATGATTGGAAACTTATATACATAACGCTCTATATTCTGTCTCTCTTTTTTTTTTTTTTTTCTTTTTTAAACTTTTGGGGGAGATCGATAGCACAGCCATTCCTTGTAACCTGGTTTGCCTTGCAAACTTTAAGGTAGACAGTACTGCGCAGACTAAGCGTTGTTTATAATTTCATTGTACGGTCATACAGTTCATCGTAGTTAAGCACATTGTTTTAGATAGGCTATGAGCGAATTATTTATTGGGTGTGTAAATGAAAATATATTTGGATTAATATTCCAAATGAATCAGAAGTGACTTGCGGTATTTGTGGAGCGTACATTTCCTAACTCAGGGACAGGATGCGAGAGGCTCCAGCATATACAGGGTGCATTCAGCAGCCTGAAGAGGAGATGGCCCAAATATTCGAACAGCGTAGATGTAGGACAACGTCTGATCAACATTGTATTTTAATCCACGAGTGAAGTTAGTGAAAGTGGAGAAAGGAACTTTGTTATAAGTGTTTCCCTTACGTCAAAAAGTGACTACTAGTGTGGTGACTATTGAATAGGAAGACGTTGCTCATATTAGTGTATGAGGTGTTGCTGTGTGTAATTGTCAACGGGATGAAGTTGCCTGGCGATGGAATACATATTGCATCCTTCGAAGAAGGTGGACTAAGCAACTATATATACTGGAGCCTCTCAAATCTAGTCCCGAGGATGAAAATAGTTTGTTCCCGAAACGCCGCTAGTATTTCTGAACTTCATTTGGTTACAGAATAGATATGTAGCATCAAAGCAGGTATTCGGTTCTGATAAGGTTATAGGATAGGGAAATGTTATATTATTTTATAAGGCGCACATATTCAGATTACACTTTATTAGTATTGATTGGTTGCTCGTCTAACGAAAGCAGTACTGCGCAAGGTTAATCAAGTAAGAGGGATGACTGTGCTGTCGGTTTCCGCATGGAGGGTGGGTAACTCTGCCGGGGCCAGTTCCAAGCCTGGCTGCAGTTAGTGAAAATAAATTAAATGAAAATAAAATCTGACCAAAGCAAATACCAAAATTGAAATAATATGTTTTACAGTTTCGAGAATATATTATTGGCTTTACCAATGTGTGTTGAATGCAATAATATATTGCCGACAGTATTATATATTATAATGATAAGTATTTACTTCTACAATTTATGTATATTTACCAGCAAATCAGTTATTTTCACTTACGAAAAGAGGAGGACCCACGGGAGAGTAATAGTGAGCATTATGTATATAAACGTCAACTCTGGGCGCCTCTAACCTATCTATGTTGTTCTAAATGTGTGAATCAATTCCGAATTCAATACACTACATGTAAAAGTGTTCTTCCTACGTCAATGTATCCACTAATTTTTATTCGATTTCCGGTACAGTATGTTACTTTACGTGTAATTTTATGGTCCCATCTTGTGGGGCACGTCCATTTCATTATGTTATTGGCAGATTAAAAAACTGTTACCCCTTTCCAGACCAACCAACTTTCACTGTGAATAATCAGAAAACGACATTAAACGAATCTTTCGTTTCCTCTTCCAGACAGTTATTTTGTTACCATTAATGATTGTATTAACACTGATTGCTGTGCAATATTAACTTGTATATCGGATAGCATTCTTGATGGTAGAATCTAATATTGAATTCGATCTTTGATTTTGTAATCCCATACATTTTCAGAAGTAACAATCGTCCAAGCTAGAGATTCAAATATACGAGAAAATGACCCTTATTTACAATACATGATCATATATGTGAGCATAATCTGTCTGAAATAGAATAGAAAATATTTTGTTATATGTAACCGCGAGTCATTGGCATTAAAGTTTAGTCCAGAATTGCCTAGTTTGCCATAAAATGTAGTTCTTCATATAAATTAGAGTAGATTTAGCGATTTAACCGGTTGGGGTTTAAACTAAAGGGGCACATACTGCAGTTAGCTAATTTTTTTATTATAACAAACAGATAATTTTCGTTTTTGAATAATGCAACCACTTTCCCTAATTGAAGATATTTTGTCTCCATACTTTTAAAAATCAATTAAAGTTTTGAATATGCGCTAACTTTTACACATTTGGCATTGATATCACTAAACTATGATTGGAAACTTATATACATAACGCTTTATATTCGGTTTCTCTTGTTTTTTTTTTTTCGTTTTTTTTTAACTTTTGGGGGAGATCGATAGCACAGGCATTCCTTGTAACCTGGTTTGCCTTGCAAACTTTAAGGTAGACAGTACTGCGCAGACTAAGCGTTGTTTATAATTTCATTGTACGGTCATACAGTTCATCGTAGTTAAGCACATTGTTTTAGATAGGCTATGAGCGAATTATTTATTGGGTGTGTAAATGAAAATATATTTGGATTAATATTCCAAATGAATTCAGAAGTGACTTGCGGTATTTGTGGAGCGTACATTTCGTAACTCAGGGACAGGATGCGAGAGGATCCAGCATATACAGGGTGCATTCAGCAGCCTGAAGAGGAGATGGCCCAAATATTCGAACAGCGTAGATGTAGGACAACGTCTGATCAACATTGTATTTTAATCCACGAGTGAAGTTAGTGAAATTGGAGAAAGGAACTTTGTTATAAGTGTTTCCCTTACGTCAAAAAGAGAATACTAGTGTGGTGACTATTGAATAGGAAGACGTTGCTGATATTAGTGCATGTGGTGTTGCTGTGTGTAATTGTCAACGGGATGAAGTTGCCTGGCGATGGAATAGATATTGCATCCTTGGAAGAAGGTGGACTAAGCAACTATATATACGGGAGCCTCTCAAAACTAGTCCCGAGGATGGAAATAGTTTGTTCCCGAAACGCCGCTAGTGTTTCTGAACTTCGTTTGGTTACAGAATAGATATGTAGCATCAAAGCAGGTATTCGGATCTGATAAGTTTATAGAATAGGGAAATGATATATTATTTTATAAGACGCACATATTCAGATTACACTTTATTAGTATTGATTGGTTGCTCGTCTAACGAAAGCAGTACTGCGCAAGGTTAATCAAGTAAGAGGGATGGCTATGCTGTCGGTTTCCGCGTGAAAGGTTGGTATCTCTGCCGGGGCCAGTTCTAAGCCTGGCTGCAGTTAGTGAAAATAAATTAAATGAAAATAAAATCTGACCAAAGCAAATACCAAAATTGAAATAATATGTTTTACAGTTTCGAGAATATATTATTGGCTTTATCAGTGTGTGCTGAATGCAATAGTATATTTCCGACAGTATTATATATTATAATGATATGGTATTTACTTCTACAATTTATGTATATTTACCAGCAAATCAGTTATTTTCACTTACGAAAAGAGGAGGACGCACGGGACAGTAATATTGAGCATTATGTATATAAACGTCAACTCTGGGCACGTCTAACCTATCTATGTAGTTCTAAATATGTGAGTCTATTCTCAGTTCAATACACTAGATTTAAAAGTGTTGTTCCTACGTCAATGTATCCATCAATTTTTTTTCTATTTCCATATTAAGGCATGCTACTTTACGTGTAATTTTATGGTCTCATCTTGTGGGGCACGTCCATTCCATTATGTTATTCGCAGATTAAAAAACTGTTACCCCTTTCCAGACCAACCAAATTTCACTGTGAACAATCAGAAAACGACATTAAACGAATCTTTCGTTTCCTCTTCCAGACAGTTATTTTGTTATCGTTAATGACTGTATTAACACTGATTGCTGTGGAATATTACTTTTATATCGGATAGCATTCTTGATGATAAAATCTAATATTGAATTCGATCTTTGATTTTGTAATCCCATACATTTTCAGAAGTAACAATCGTCCAAGCTAGAGATTCAAACATACCAGAAAATGACCCTTATTTACAATACATGATCATATATCTGAGCATAATCTGTCAAAAATAGAATAGAAAATGTTTTGTTATATGTAACCGCGAGTTATTGGCATTAAAGTTTAGTCCAGATTTGCCTAGTTTGCCATAAAATGTAGTTCTTCATATAAATTATAGTAGATTTAGTAATTTTACCGGTTTTGGTTTAAACTAAAGGGGCACATACTGCAGTTAAGTAAATTTTTATTATAACAAACAGATATTCTTCGTTTTTGAATAATGCAACCACTTTCCCTAATTGAAGTTATTTTGTCTCCATATTTTTAGAAATCAAGTAAATTTTTGATTATGCGCTAACTTTTATACATTGCTCTCTACCGTTTCCCTTGGGTGCTGGCTCCCGTAGAATTCCCTAAGAAAACAGCTGAAAACAATTCTGCTCCAGGCTCATAGGTCTTTTAGGCGCAGATTGACAATGTTGAAATATAACAAGTAATTTGGCATGAACAACGTTGGTGCTTTTGAGACTCAGGTTGTATTATACTTACTTTTGCGTATGCACTCGCATACATATACGTAACTGGCAAACCGTCTGCTCGCAGGGATTCACACACACATGAATGAAGACGATAATATTTCCTTAGATGAATCCTTATTTATTAAACAGGCATATATGCGGATGCGGAGGGGAGTAAGAAATATATATATATTAACAACACACAAAATTCTCACTTTACAGAGCTAAATGCTCAAACAGAAGAAATTGCACTGAGGCAATCGAATAAACGAAACGAAGAATAAAACACTCAATACTGCATGATGAATGTAGATATGCGCACACTATATACGAACACTAGAAACATAACCCTTGTTTAATTATCACTTGCACCATAAATTTACTATTAGCACTGAGATGAGACTTTCACTGCGTAATAATGACAAGGGGAATGGGGAAATACAATTGATGAAGTTTCTTTACTCCAAAAGGATGCTACGTGCCCATAAGGTATTCGTTCACTCTTTTAGCTTCACGCCCTATATATTAATGTTGCGCCACAATGTTCTTCCTACTATGACTTCCTACGATGACTTCCTGCGAAGAACTCCTTTTGCTAACTCCCGCTTCTCCTGACGCTTGGGAACAACCCGTTTTCTACACTTAGGGTTGACAATGCATTATATCAAATAATGAAGAAATGTTAAAGTTTACTGCATTCATACACAATGCCAATAGGTCGATCTTATAATAGAGAACACTGGCAACATTTGATTTAGTCCCGTGGGAGAGAAGCTTGGAAATAATATTTAAAAAAAAGTGTTGCAGTCTAAACTTGTGGATTCTTTCCATGGTTATTGGATTTTTATACACTACTGTTATACGTAAAACAGTTCAGTGGAAAGGAGCGAACGATGGTAATTTTGTGTATGAGTCATTTCACCTACGACTCCTGCAGGACATGAACACTGTCCTCACGGTAGGAAGGATGACGTAATACGAGCGCGTGAGAACACGACTAACACAATATCATTCACACACAATATCAACTTTGTGTCCAAAAATATTCCCAATCTTAATAAATGTTGTTATGAAAAACGTATATGCGAAACAGTCATGGTGACGAAGACTATAAGTTGGAAACTATTTTCAGGGAAAGAAAAAATAAGTTTGCTGCTACGAAGCACTCTGTCTAGACGATAAGCGTTGCACTGAAAAACAACAAGTTCTTTGTTCCACAGTGAGAAGCAATAAGAGCGACTGAAGAACACCTGCAGACGAAGAAAGAATTGAAGTTCTCACCAAAAAAGAAATAGCTTTTCTTTTCTATGAGTAAAATAATAATTTCGTTGCATCGACAAAAGCTAAAAATAAATATACTGTTCCTGCAAAACGTAGTTTTGTGGCCGGGCTGACAGTCACAACATTTGGCATTGATTTCACTAAAATATGATTGGAAATTTATACACATAACGCTCAATATTCTGTGTCCCTATTTTTTTCTTTTTTTTTTTTACTTTGGGGAAGATCGATAGCACAGCCATTCCTTGTAACCTGGTTTGCCTTGCAAACTTGCAGGTAGACAGTACTGCACAGACAAAGCGTTGTTTATAATTTCATTGTAAGGACATACAGTTCATCGTAGTTAAGTACATAGTTTCAGATTGCTTATAAGCGAATTATTTATTGTGTGTGTAAATGAAAATATATTTGGATTAATATTCCAAATGAATTCAGAAGTGACTTGCGGTATTGGTGGAGCGTACACTTCCTAACTCAGGGACAGAATGCGAGAGTCTCCAGCATATACAGGGTGCATTCAGCAGCCTGAAGAGGAGATGGCCCACATAATCGAACAGCGTAGATGTACGAGAACGTCTCATCAACATTGTATTTTAATCCATGAGTTAAGTTAATGAAAGTGGAGAAAGGAACGTCGTTTTAAGTGTTTCCCCTTACGACAAAAAGGGAATACTAGTTTGATGACTATAGAATAGGAAGACGTTGCTGATATTAGTGTATGTGGTGTTGCTGTGTATAATTGTCAACGGGATGAAGTTGCCTGGCGATGGAATAGATATTGCATCCTTCGAAGAAGGTGGACTAAGCAACTATATATACTGGAGCCTCTCAAAACTAATTCCGAGGTTGGAAGTACTTTGTTCCCGAAACGTCGCTAGTATTTCTGAACTTCATTTGGTTACAAAATAGATATGTAGCATCAAGGCAAGTATTCGGTTCTGATAAGTTTATAGAATAGGGCCATGATATATTATTTTATAAGGCGCACATATTCAGATTACACTTTATTAGCATTGATTGGTTGCTCGTCTAAGGAAAAGCAGTACTGTGCAAGGTTAATCAAGTAAGAGGGATGACTGTGCTGTCGGTTTCCGCGTGGAGGGTGGGTAACTCTGCCGGGGCCAGTTCCAACCCTGGCTTCAGTTAGCGAAAATAAATTCAATGAAAATAAAATCTGACCAAAGCAAATACCAAAATTGAAATAATATGTTTTACAGTTTCGAAAATATATTATTGGTTTTATCAATGTGTGTTGAATGCAATAATATATTGCCGACAGTATTATATATTATAATGATATGGTATTTACTTCTACAATTTATGTATATTTAGCAGCAAATCAGTTATTTTCACTTAGGAAAAGAGGAGGACCCACGGGACAGTAATAGTGAGCATTATGTATATAAAGGTCAACTCTGGGCGCGTCTAACCTATCTATGTAGTTCTACATGTGTGAATGAATTCTGAATTCAATACACTACATCTAAAAGTGTTCTACTTACGTCAATGTATCCACTAATTTTTATTCGATTTCCATATTAAGGTACAGTATGTTACTTTACGTGTAATTTTATGGTCTCATCTTGTGGGGCACATCCATTCGATTATGTTATTGGCAGATTAAAAAGCTTTTACCACTTTCCAGACCAACCAAATTTGCCTGTGAATAAACAGAAAACGACATTCAACAAATCTTTCGTTTCCTGTTCCAGACAGTTATTTAGTTACCATTAATGACTTCATTAACACTGATTGCTGCGCAATATTAACTTGTATATCGGATAGCATTGTTGGTGACAGAACCTAATATTGAATTCGATCTTTGATTTTGTAATCCCATACATTTTCAGAAGTAACAATCGTCCAAGCTAGAGATTCAAATATACGAGAAAATCACCCTTATTTACAATACATGATCATATATCTGAACATAATCTGTTAAAAATCGAATACAAAATATTTTGTTATATATAACCGCGAGTTATTCGCATTAAAGTTTAGTCCAGAATTGCCTAGTTTGCCATAAAATGTAATTCTTCATATAAATGAATGTAGGATTTAGCGATTCAACCGGTTGGGGTTTAAACTAAAGGGACACATACTGCAGTTAGCTAAATTTTTATTATAACAAACAGATAATCTTCGTTTTTGAATAGTTCAACCATTTTCCCTATTTGAAGTTATTTTGTCTCCATATTTTTAAAAATCAAGTAAATTTTTGAATATGCCTTAACTTTTATACATTTGGCATCGATTTCAGTAAACTATGATTCGAAACTAATATTTAGAACGCTCAATATTTTGGCTTTTTTTTTATTATTTATTTTGAAGGAGATCTATAGCACAGTCATTTTTTGTGACCTGGTTTGCCTTGCAAGCTTGCAAGTAGACAGTAGTGCACAGACTAAGCGTAGTTTATAATTTCATTGTAAGGTCATACAGTTCATCGTAGTTAAGCACATTGTTTTTGATAGGCAATGAGCGAATTATTTATTGGGTGTGTAAATGAAAATATATTTGGATTAATATTCCAAATGAATTCAGAAGTGACTTGCGGTATTTGTGGAGCGTACATTTCCTAACTCAGGGACAGAATGCGAGAGGCTCCAGCATATACAGAGTGCATTCAGCAGCCTGAAGAGGAGATGGCCCAAATAATCGAACAGCGTAGATGTACGACAACGTCTCACCAACATTGTATTTTTATCCATGACTGAAGTTAAGGAAAGTGGAGAAAGGAACTTTGTTATAAGTGTTTCCCCTTACGTCGAAAATTGAATACTAGTGTGGTGACTATTGAATAGGAAGACGTTGCTGATATTAGTGTATGTGGTGTTGCTGTGTGTAATTGTCAACGGGATGAAGTTGCCTGGCGATGGAATACATATTGCATCCTTCGAAGAAGGTGGACTAGGCAACTATATATACTGGAGCCTCTCTAAAGTAGTCCCGAGGATGGAAATAGTTTGTTCCCGAAACGCCGCTAGTATTTCTGAACTTCATTTGGTTACAGAATAGATATGCAGCATCAAAGCAGGTATTCCGTTTTGATAAGTTTATAGAATAGGGCCATGATATATTATTTTATAAAACGCACATATTCAGATTACACTTTATTAGTATTGATTGGTTGCTCGTCTAACGAAAAGCAGTACTGTGCAATGTTAATCAAGTAAGAGGGATGACTGTGCTGTCAGTTTCCGCATGGAGGGTGGGTAACTCTGCCGGGGCCAGTTCCAAGCCTGGCTTCAGTTAGTCAAAATAAATTAAATGAAAATAAACTCTGACCAAAGCAAATACCAAAATTGAAATAATATGTTTTACAGTTTCGAGAATATATTATTGGCTTTATCAATGTGTGTTGAATGCAATAATATATTGCCGACAGTATTATATATTATAATGATAAGTATTTACTTCTACAATTTATGTATATTTACCAGCAAATCAGTTATTTTCACTTACGAAAAGAGGAGGACCCACGGGAGAGTAATAGTGAGCATTATGTATATAAACGTCAACTCTGGGCGCGTCTAACCTATCTATGTTGTTCTA
Organism: Thermobia domestica; assembly: GCF_964235325.1. Lineage (NCBI taxonomy): Eukaryota > Metazoa > Arthropoda > Insecta > Zygentoma > Lepismatidae > Thermobia > Thermobia domestica. The sequence continues at coordinate 433,746 of NW_027655911.1, forward strand.
AATGTGTGAATCAATTCCGAATTCAATACACTACATGTAAAAGTGTTCTTCCTACGTCAATGTATCCACTAATTTTTATTCGATTTCCGGTACAGTATGTTACTTTACGTGTAATTTTATGGTCCCATCTTGTGGGGCACGTCCATTTCATTATGTTATTGGCAGATTAAAAAACTGTTACCCCTTTCCAGACCAACCAAATTTCACTGTGAATAATCAGGAAACGACATTAAACGAATCTTTCGTTTCCTCTTCCAGACAGTTATTTTGTTACCATTAATGATTGTATTAACACTGATTGCTGTGCAATATTAACTTGTATATTGGATAGCATTCTTGATGGTAGAATCTAATATTGAATTCGATCTTTGATTTTGTAATCCCATACATTTTCAGAAGTAACAATCGTCCAAGCTAGAGATTCAAATATACGAGAAAATGACCCTTATTTACAATACATGATCATATATGTGAGCATAATCTGTCTGAAATAGAATAGAAAATATTTTGTTATATGTAACCGCGAGTCATTGGCATTAAAGTTTAGTCCAGAATTGCCTAGTTTGCCATAAAATGTAGTTCTTCATATAAATTAGAGTAGATTTAGCGATTTAACCGGTTGGGGTTTAAACTAAAGGGGCACATACTGCAGTTAGCTAATTTTTTTATTATAACAAACAGATATTTTTCGTTTTTGAATAATGCAACCACTTTCCCTAATTGAAGATATTTTGTCTCCATATTTTTAAAAATCAATTAAAGTTTTGAATATGCGCTAACTTTTACACATTTGGCATTGATATCACTAAACTATGATTGGAAACTTATATACATAACGCTCTATATTCGGTTTCTCTTGTTTTTTTTTTTTTTTTTTGTTTTTTTTTAACTTTTGGGGGAGATCGATAGCACAGCCATTCCTTGTAACCTGGTTTGCCTTGCAAACTTTAAGGTAGACAGTACTGCGCAGACTAAGCGTTGTTTATAATTTCATTGTACGGTCATACAGTTCATCGTAGTTAAGCACATTGTTTTAGATAGGCTATGAGCGAATTATTTATTGGGTGTGTAAATGAAAATATATTTGGATTAATATTCCAAATGAATTCAGAAGTGACTTGCGGTATTTGTGGAGCGTACATTTTCTAACTGAGGGACAGGATGAGAGAGGCTTCAGGATACACAGGGTGGATTCAGCAGCCTGAAGAGGAGATGGCCCAAATATTCGAACAGCGTAGATGTAGGACAACGTCTGATCAACATTGTATTTTAATCTACGAGTGAAGTTAGTGGAAGTGGAGAAAGGAACTTTGTTATAAGTGTTTCCCTTACGTCAAAAAGTGAATACTAGTGTGGTGACTATTGAATAGGAAGACGTTGCTGATATTAGTGTATGTGGTGTTGCTGTGTGTAATTGTCAACGGGATGAAGTTGCCTGGCGATGGAATAGATATTGCATCCTTCGAAGAAGGTGGACTAAGCTACTATATATACTGGAGCCTGTCAAATCTAGTCCCGAGGATGGAAATAGTTTGTTCCCGAAACGCCGCTAGTATTTCTGAACTTCACTTGGTTACAGAATAGACATGTAGCAACAAAGCAGGTATGCGGTTCTGATAAGTTTATAGAATAGAGAAATGATATATTATTTTATAAGGCGCACATATTCAGATTACACTTTATTTGTATTGATTGGTTGCTCGTCTAACGAAAGCAGTACTGCGCAAGGTTAATCAAGTAAGAGGGATGACTGTGCTGCCGGTTTCCGCGTGGAGGGTGGGTAACTCTGCCGGGGCCAGTTCCAAGCCTGGCTGCAGTTAGTGAAAATAAATTAAATGAAAATAAAATCTGACCAAAGCAAATACCAAAATTGAAATAATATGTTTTACAGTTTCGAGAATATATTATTGGCTTTATCAATGTGTGTTGAATGCAATAATATATTGCCGACAGTATTATATATTATAATGATATGGTATTTACTTCTACAATTTATGTATATTTACCAGCAAATCAGTTATTTTCACTTACGAAAAGAGGAGGACCCACGGGAGAGTAATAGTGAGCATTATGTCTATAAACGTCAACTCTGGGCGCGTCTAACCTATCTATATTGTTCTAAATGTGTGAATCAATTCCGAATTCAATACACTACATGTAAAAGTGTTCTTCCTACGTCAATGTATCCACTAATATTTATTCGATTTCCATATTAAGGTACAGTATGTTACTTTACGTGTAATTTTATGGTCTCATCTTGTGGGGCACGTCCATTTCATTATGTTATTGGCAGATTAAAAAACTGTTACCCCTTTCCAGACCAACCAAATTTCACTGTGAATAATCAGAAAACGACATTAAACGAATCTTTCGTTTCCTCTTCCAGACAGTTATTCTGTTACCATTAATGATTGTATTAACACTGATTGCTGTGCAATATTAACTTGTATATCGGATAGCATTCTTGATGATAGAATCTAATATTGAATTCGATCTTTGATTTTGTAATCCCATACATTTTCAGAAGTAACAATCGTCCAAGCTAGAGATTCATATATACGAGAAAATGACCCTTATTTACAATACATGATCATATATCTGACAAGTAAACCTTAAGTTTGGGTGAATCGAGTTACTGACTGAGACACATATGAGCAAGGAGTACTAAATGTGGGCAGTATTTAAGTGAAGTTGTAGGTGCGAAGCTCCAGGGCTTTAGGAGATATAGCTACCAGAACATCATATGGAAGTACAGAATAGTCTTCATACAGTTGGAGGTAAAAGCCCTGTAGGACCTCTTGTAACGACAAAAGGTGAATAAGAAATATATGGGTACATATTAGGACTAGGGGGAAGTCATATAGTAAGGGTATACCTGACGGCGGCCATCTTGAAATCCGCCATTTTGAATTAAGGTTAAGTTTTTAAAATAGGAATAGGGTCATGTGATACATGATTTAAGGCGCAAATTTAATCAGAAGAACAATGGTGACATTAATTTTGATTTGTGCGGAATTGGTAAAAAGTAACAGGGGAATTAAATATTGTTGCCGCATATGTATTAGTCCTTTACCCCACCTTGTAAATTTCGTGTTAATGATAATAATTAACTAAAAAGCAGCTGGATACATATTAGGTGTATGGTAAGAGTTGCCTTGATGGCGGCCATGTTCATATCCGCCATTTTGAATCAGACAAAAGTTTTAAACAAAACGTATAACAGTGACACCTTATAATAGCAGATTTTACCATAAATCCACCGGTATAACCATTTCTGCTTTATACAAAATTAAATGTGAATAGGATAATGCAATAGATGACTTCGGGCTAGAAGTTAATAAGAAATACAATGGTGGCGTAACAAATGCTGGTTAATGATAAAGCAAAAATGGTTATCCCGTTGGATTTATGGTAAAATTTGCTATTAATAAGGTGTCACTGTTACGCGTTTTGTTTAAAACTTTTGTCTAATTCAAAATGGCGGATTTGAACATGGCCACCATCAAGGCAACTCTTACCATACACCTAATATTTATCCACCTGCTTTTTATTTATTTATTATCATTAACACGAAATTTACAAGGTGGGGTAAAGGACTAATACATACGCTGCAACAATATTTAATTCCCCTGTAACTTTTTACCAATTGCGCGTAAATCAAAATTAACGTCACCATTGTTTTTCTGATTAAATTTACGCCTTAAATCATGTATCACATGACCCTATTCATATTTTAAAAACTTAACCTTAATACAAAATGGCGGATTTCAAAATGGCCGCCGTCAGATATACCCTTACTATATGACTTCCCCCTAGTCCTAATATATACCCATATATTTGTTATTCACCTTTTGTCGATACAAGAGGTCTTACAGGGTTTTTACCTCCAACTGTATGAAGACTATTCTGTACTTCAATATGATGTTCTGCTAGCTGTATCTTCAAAATCCCTGGAGCTTCGCACCTACAACTTCACTTAAATACTGCCCACATTTAGTACTACTTTAACATATGTGTCTCAGTAAGCAACTCGATTCACCCAAACGTAAGGTTTATTTGTGAGCATAATCTGTCAAAAATAGAATAGAAAATATTTTGTTATATGTAATCGCGAGTTATTGGCATTAAAGTTTAGTCCAGAATTGCCTAATTTGCCATAAAATGTAGTTCTTCATATAAATTAGAGTAGATTTAAGGATTTAACCGGTTGGGGTTTAAACTAAAAAGGCACATACTGCAGTTAGCTAAATTTTTTATTATAACAAACAGATATTTTTCGTTTCTGAATAATGCAACCACTTTCCCTAATTGAAGATATTTTGTCTTCATATTTTTAAAAATCAATTAAAGTTTTGAATATGCGCTAACTTTTACATATTTGGCATTGATTTCACTAAACTATGATTGGAAACTTATATACATAACGCTCTATATTCGGTTTGTCTTGTTTTTTTTTTTTTTTTTTTTTTTTTTTTTTTTTTTTTTTTTTTTTTTAACTTTTGGGGGAGATCGATAGCACAGCCATTCCTTGTAACCTGGTTTGCCTTGCAAACTTTAAGGTAGACAGTACTGCGCAGACTAAGCGTTGTTTATAATTTCATTGTACGGTCATACAGTTCATCGTAGTTAAGCACATTGTTTTAGATAGGCTATGAGCGAATTATTTATTGGGTGTGTAAATGAAAATATATTTGGATTAATATTCCAAATGAATCAGAAGTGACTTGCGGTATTTGTGGAGCGTACATTTCCTAACTCAGGGACAGGATGCGAGAGGCTCCAGCATATACAGGGTGCATTCAGCAGCCTGAAGAGGAGATGGCCCAAATATTCGAACAGCGTAGATGTAGGACAACTTCTGATCAACATTGTATTTTAATCCACGAGTGAAGTTAGTGAAAGTGGAGAAAGGAACTTTGTTATAAGTGTTTCCCTTACGTCAAAAAGTGACTACTAGTGTGGTGACTATTGAATAGGAAGACGTTGCTGATATTAGTGTATGAGGTGTTGCTGTGTGTAATTGTCAACGGGATGAAGTTGCCTGGCGATGGAATAGATATTGCATCCTTCGAAGAAGGTGGACTAAGCAACTATATATACACTGGAGCCTCTCAAATCTAGTCCCGAGGATGGAAATAGTTTGTTCCCGAAACGCCGCTAGTATTTCTAAACTTCATTTGGTTACAGAATAGATATGTAGCATCAAAGCAGGTATTCGGTTGTGATAAGTTTATAGGATAGGGAAATGTTATATTATTTTATAAGGCGCACATATTCAGATTACACTTTATTAGTATTGATTGGTTGCTCGTCTAACGAAAGCAGTACTGCGCAAGGTTAATCAAGTAAGAGGGATGACTGTGCTGTCGGTTTCCGCATGGAGGGTGGGTAACTCTGCCGGGGCCAGTTCCAAGCCTGGCTGCAGTTAGTGAAAATAAATTAAATGAAAATAAAATCTGACCAAAGCAAATACCAAAATTGAAATAATATGTTTTACAGTTTCGAGAATATATTATTGGCTTTACCAATGTGTGTTGAATGCAATAATATATTGCCGACAGTATTATATATTATAATGATAAGTATTTACTTCTACAATTTATGTATATTTACCAGCAAATCAGTTATTTTCACTTACGAAAAGAGGAGGACCCACGGGACAGTAATAGTGAGCATTATGTATATAAACGTCAACTCTGGGCGCGTCTAACCTATCTATGTTGTTCTAAATGTGTGAATCAATTCAGAATTCAATACACTACATGTAAAAGTGTTCTTCCTACGTCAATGTATCCACTAATTTTTATTCGATTTCCGGTACAGTATGTTACTTTACGTGTAATTTTATGGTCCCATCTTGTGG